>NC_072429.2:73808333-74121875 GCF_028878055.3 Symphalangus syndactylus | reverse complement strand
CAGACAAGTGGATTAGGTACTTGAGTTTTGAAAAAAATACAAGCATTGGGTAGGTGAAATTTGAAATAAGGGCAGAGGGGTATTCATTGGCTTGATAAACTGATTCTTCTTTATTCACGTAAATAGAAATACTTCCATTGCTTCAAGATTGTCCATACATACACCTGCATTATAGTGAAGAATTATTTAATGAAAGACCAGATGCTGGTCTCATGCTTCTCTTTTATTTCTGTGAATTTACTCCTCCCAGGAAAGATTGACAGGACTTCCAGCTTGTCTGTGTGATACCTCATCATACTTAGCGTTGCTTACATAGCCCTTTGAAAAAGGCAAAGATTCAGAAAGAGTAGAAACTTTAAGAGGTGGATTTAAGGCAGTGTATTATAGAAGTAAAATATCAAATGCTAGTTTTAAGGGGAAAAAAAGTATTTCTTAAATAGTTTATTGCAATCACCAGTTAGTGATCTAATCCACTGGTGAAATTTAAAGATACACCTAGATTATCCCAGCTCTTTATTTGCTGTCAGTACTTGAGGAGTTTCTCCCAGGGGAAAAGGAGCAACCTAGGACTGTCTCCATCCTGAGTTTTGATTTATACTCTAAGCATCCTCATAACCCAAATAAGAATCTGGGAAAATCCATCAAAAGTCATTACCTGGGAAAGATTAGAGTTCTCTGCATCAGCTTATTTGAATTCTGCTTACTTGTAAATCATGCTTGACACTTGCTAAGATTTTTGGAGGCTGGGGAAACTTGAAAGTTACCCCATAAAAGCACCATGATCCAATGTTTAGAAAAGTCACATTCTAATGTGACTCGTGTCCTTTTTATTCTATTAGAGGGTCCTATTTTTCTTGCTCACACTTAAAATCCTGAAAGTTTTGCCTAGATTTCAAACGCTTTTCATAATGTATTCAGATTAATGCTTAATAAAAATCATAAGGCAATCCAAAGTACCAACTATGCAGGGTAGGTCAATTCTATGCTGCTATAAACTCTACAGTTATATTGGACTCCATTTCCACATATTTAAAAACAGTTCTGGGGTCAGTAGTAACAACCAATCAGATACAAATTTCTTTTTTGTCTTTTCAAACCTTGAATATACTTCTCAAGCCTTCACTCCTGCTGTGTTCTAAGTCAGCCTTTCATTACCATTACAATATTGCCCATATAAAATAATACCTTAGTTCTGGTTAAATTCTCTTGAATGTTTTTTTTTTCCTTGACTCTGTAAAATGTTCACACAGAGCAGACATGCCTAATCTTCCAAGAGATCATTCAAAAAACCAGCAGCCTGTAAACTGAATGAACTCTTATCTCAGAAGGATGAAGGACAGAGCTGCCCTGCTGGGATTTGAAGTGTTGGTTCCAGGGAGTCTAGATATTTCAAACCAGACGCTTACACAACCCGTTTTTCTCTGGCCTTATGACTGAATGCACTAATTCTTTTACCATTCAAAGTGTTCTTCTATAATTTATGCCACACACTGACATGTATTTAACTCTCTAAAATGTCTTGAATACAATTTGTTTGAAAGGCATTATACACAATACACCATAATGTATTTTTAAGAAGCATCTTGGAATAAAAATAAATATAAATTGGAGAAAAATGCTTATTAATAAGCATTTATATGGCACTTCATGTTTACAGATGGTTTTAAGTCATCTTTTATTAGTTTAACATGCCAAGCCTCTCTGGGCGCAAAGTGCTGCTTAAGTACATCTCCGGGCTTTATACCCCTGGAGTCTAGACTTACGGGGTCAAATGTTGTAGGGACATTCTTTCTGAAAAAGTTGTATCCTAAAGCCATTAAAGAAATTTTAATGTGATGAATGAGAGTACATCCAAGACACAGTTTTCACTTAAATATCTGGTTATGAGGAAATAAGAATAAATATGTATGGATATTAGTAGCTTTCCATGCACAGCTATGTCTGGCTTCTTGCCCATATTTTTAGGTCTAGATCTTACAGAATAACATCCATGGAGTCTTTCAAGGGTTGCCTGCGGTGCTTGTGTAAAAGTACACACACCTTAAGGGCTATGTATTTTGTCCCATGTTAGGACTGCTACTGGAAACTCTTCCAGAAGTGTTCCGGATTGCAGACTGATGGCCTATATTTTTTGATGTCATGGTCCAACTAATATTACCCTCATTCTGAAGATATGTCAATTGCCATTAAGTTCAGTGGAAAAAACATTTATGCTTTCAGGAAACTTTGTTAGATAGAATCTGAGGGCAAATGGTAACATAGTAAAATTCTGCAACAGGACTGCAGGGTAAATGACAGTGTCTCAGAAATATATACCCTGAGATTGAATATTTGCCTAACATTAATTCTAATATCCATTGCTCAAAATATTTTAATGACATTATTTCAAAGGCAAATATCAGAGAGATTCAAAAATGTTTTGGTTGAGGAGATATTTCTAAGAAATTTTCAAAGAAAGTTAATATTACCAAGTAATTTACATTGGTGTGTGATCTCGATTTGCTCAAATTATCTTTATAAATGGTATTTTTAAAATCACATTTAAAATTTTAAATAAGAAATATTTATATGTTTTTTATGATAAGTTAAAAAATAAATAAAACCCTTAAAAATTACTTATTTTCAAACCAAGGATGTCATTTAATTATATATATATTTTTAAGACAAGGACTCATTTATTTCACCCAGGCTGGAATACAGTGGCACAATTATAGCTCACTGCAACCGTGGACACCTGGGCTCAAGTGATCCTCATGGCTCAGCCTCCCAAAGTGCTGGAATTACACGTGTGAGCAGGATTGCATTTTAATTTTGTAATTTTTTTTCTTGAGGATCAAATTGTACTTGTTCTTCTCTCTGTATGTCTTAAAACTATATCTGAAGTTTTTAAAAATATCACAAATGATATTAGCTATATGGAATAAACCAATGAGGCCAGCAAAATTCAGGGATAGAGGTTTGTAAAAGCTTTGTAAAAAACAATCTTTAAAACAAAAAGAAAAAAATCTGACTGAAGTCTTTTTCTTTTCTTTTCTTTTCTTTTTTTTTTTTTTTTTGAGATAGAGTCTCACTCTGTCACTAAGCTGGAGTGCAGTGGCACAGTCTCTGCTCACTGCAACCTCTGCCTCCTGGATTCAAGCAATTGTCGTGCCTCAACCTCCCAAGTAGCGGGGATTACAGGCACGTGCCACCACACCCAGGTAATTTTTGTATTTTTAGTAGAGACAGGGTTTCGCCATGTTAGCCAGTATGATCTTGATCTCCTCACCTAGTGATCTGCCTGCCTCGGCTTCCCAAATTGCTGGGATTACAGGCGGGAGCCACCAAGCCCAGCCTGAAGTCTTTAATGTATCCAACTAAAATAAGTACATTGATTTTATCTTACATTCATGTAGTTGTGTATGATTGAACCTTTGTAATATACTATTTAGAGCATCATAGTTAGAAAGAAATGCAAAGAATTAGCATTAACTGAGGAATGAGTTAAGCTCTTTAAACATGCTAATTCTTGTGGTTTAATCACAACCCTGTGGCAAGGTAGATAGCAATAGTCCTCTTGATATAAGGAACTTGAGACCCAGAAAGTTAAGTTACATCATTACATACTCCTAGTATCAACTCATAGTATCTACTCATGATAGAGTCAAGGTTGGAATTTAGATATGACTAATTTCAAGTCTGTGATCTTTCTGCACAGCTGCAAGTTCAGTTTTTCCCAGGCTGCAAGATATACTAAATTGAATCATTTTCCTAAACTAATTATTCTAATTCATAGTAGATTGTGGCCAAAACAAAGTCATAATATGAGTATGTATATATGTATGTGTGAAGAGAGAGAGCTAGAGACAGAGAGAGAGCCATCTAAAAAATCCTCAATTCAATTTAACTTGAATTTATTAAGCACAAACCTAGTACAACACAATTCTGTCGTTTTACTATTTCTCTATCAGTAACTTCTTCCCTAACTCTACTGGCTCTGCTCTGCTCTGCCAACAGAGGCCATGGGAGAGCCCTCTGCTGAGGCCACATCTGCCTGCTGGATTATTGCAATAATTTTCCAAACATTTTCCCTATTTCTAGAGTTGCTGTTTCTAGTCTCGTCTACACCCAGCCACTCAAGTGTTCTGCCAAATATATCTAAATATAGAACCCTCTTATCCAAATACCTTCAATACATCCTCATGCCCATGGGAAAAAATCATAAACCCTTAGCTTTTCAGGCTCTATTCACATAGCCCACAGTCTTCCATCTGAACTTGTTAAAATTGTGTAAGCAGTATCTGTTGAAATGAAAGAATATTAACTAAAACAATAAAGTTACTGAGCATAATTACGTCCATGATGTTTCTATATATTGGTAACATTTGTATGGCACATATTGTTTTAATCCCTTTACTCATGTAGCTTTAAGCATATTTGTTCATTTAAAATTTCCATGTATTTTGATAATTTTGTGAATTCAGAAGCTTTTTTTGATTTTTGATATTAGTATTTTATTTGTTCTTTAGTTTATGCTTTCAATTTGTTTTCTGCCAATTATACTGGCTTTGCTTCATTACAAGCAGCTAAGTTTTACACTTTTCCCACTTTTAAGTAGATCATTAGGAAACAAAATGATAAAAAATTAACATTTCTGTAATTATTCACATAGACACATTTTATAGATTTTAGAATTTGTTAATGTTTTACATTTTTTAAATAATTATTTTTCTGTTACTTTGTTTTGCACTCATATGCTTTTGCTATTTATTTTTCCTACTTATCCATACATTAAGCAGGTTATACTTTTTTATGTTTATGAAGGTATTATAAAAGTTAATGAAGAAAATTATATTCAATGTCGATAAAGAAAACTTTAATTTTTGAGTCTGTTAGTCATAAAATGACTAAATTTCAAAGTTAGTTTAACAACACCATTGCAACAAAGATTTGAGAAAAAGTTATTTGTGTTATTTTGTATTTAATCCTCCAAATATTTTGTGAAATGTTTTAACGTTTACCCTACTTACACCCTATTAGCTGTTGCCATTCTCCTATTTTCTCACTTTGAATAATTCTCATTTTTTGTCAACCATAATTTAACTAATAATTGAGTAGTTAGGTAAGGTCATTGATTTATCATAAATTATAAAATCATGAAATACCTGATTGAAAATATTCATTTTGTAATATTTTATTTTAATAATTTCACATTTCTGCTACATTAATTTGATTCCTTATGCTTTAGTAAACCAACAGTGATTCCCCATATGCTGTGCCGCTTCACATGCTGATGCTATTGTCTGTTTTGATCTCTTTTTTTCTAAACATCCAATTGGATGATTCGTCCCCAAATCTTAGCTCAACAGTGAATTTCTGTGTCCCTAACTTCTTCAGGAGATTTTCGTTTTTTGCTTTGTTTTTTTTTTGTTTTTCTTTCCTTTTCCCTGTTGTGTTTTTTACATGCCTTCATTTAAATAGCAAAATTTAAGTTTAATCAAATTAAATTTTAACCATTTATATTTGTTTTCTAAAAAGAAAGTAAACTTGTTGAGGCAGGACAGAGATACCAAAAGAAAGAAGGAAGGGGAGGAAAGAAAGAAGGGAGGGAGAGAGGAAAATGAAGAAGAAAGAACTTTCTAAATGAAAGAAAAAGCTGGAAATACATATTAAAGACATATCTTTTCTTGGGAGCTCATAAAAGTTGCAAGCTGTATTTTACTACATGTATGTTCATGTATACTCACACTAATTTTCCCCTCATCTTGTACTACACTATGGTAAGAATAAGAGGTTATTGATACATCATTCATTGTTTTGTCTTAGAGAAATAAGTAATATTTGAATTGAGTTTGTTTTTGTTTTTGGTTTTTTGTTTGTTTGCTGGTTTTTTTTTTGAGGTGGAGTTTTGCTCTTGTTGCCCAGAGTGGAGTGCAGTGGTGTGATCTCAGCTCACTGCAACCTCCACTTCCTGGGTTCACGTGATTCTCCCTCCTCAGCCTTCTGACTAGCTTGGATTACAGGTATCTGCCAACACGCCCAGATACATTTTTGTATTTTTAGTAGATACAGGGTTTCACCACGTTGGATAGGCAGGTCTCAAACTCCTGGCCTCAGGTGATCCACCTGCCTCGGCCTCCCAAGCTGCTGGGATTATAGGCATGAGTCGCCAGCCCGGCCTGAATTGAGTTATTTTTTTAGTATTAAGTTAAAATTTTTATCACTTACTCATATGAGCAAAACGTTATATACAATTGAGTGAGTTGTTTAACCTCTCAGAATTATTTTTCTTTACCTGTAAGAATATGGAAGTAAATATTCTTTTAAGATCTGTACAAATTCTAAGGATATAAAGGATAGTGTGAGTTCTGATTCTAAAATATTTGGTGGACAAAATCTTTCATGTACGTTCTAAACAAAAACTAGATATAATGTCTATATTTTGACTCTATATATTTTGGTAGTTTTTCTCTTACTCTGTTGTATTTTCCAATCAATTCCCTTATCTCCCCCAATTAAAAACAGGGGATTTGTTTTTAAACAATAATAAATATAATTTAAGAAATTAAGAGAGTTGGGAGCAAAACTTGTCAAACATAGTGCATAAAAATTATCTAAGAGAGAGCATTTATTTCAGAAGCTTCAGGCCAAAACAATGTTGATTCCTTAGATCTGAGGTGGAATCGAGAAATGTGTTTTAATAAGCATTTTAGGAGGTTTTAATATGGGTGGTATTGTAACTGACAAATCTCATATGATTCTTCCATTTCCCTTGTAGTAATTATTTCATGTTCCAATTACTATGGCTGTGTAACAAATTGTCCAAAAGTAATGTAGCTTAAAACAAAAACAACCATTTAATACCTACCCGGATTTATTTGGGTGAGGAATTCAAGAGCGGTTCAGCTGGGTGACTGGCTGGAGACTCTCAAGAGGTTGTAGTCTAATGATGACTGTGGCTGGGGTCTTCTCAAAGGCTTCTTCACTCACACATCTGGCACCTGCTTGGGAAGACACAAATAGCTAGGGCTCTTCTGCCACCTCCCATCTTTATGTAGTTTCATCATATGATCCCTCAAGCATGGTATGAGACACTTGAGGGTAGACTGTCTTCTTGCATGGCAGCTCAAGGTTCCAAAAGCTTTTGTCTTAAGAGAGAGAGCTACAACATGCAGCCGTTTACCACACCATGTTTGAAAATGTAGATGAGGGAATGATGTCAATGGAACTGAAATAAAAATAGAACCATAAAATCGGGGTTCCACACAGGACTGTGTCTATCACAGGAGGTAGCCATTGTCTGAAATAGCAAGAGAATGAGAGAAAAATGAAGCAATGCCCTGAACTTTCTCTCGTCCTACCTTCTACTTTCTTGTTTCTGCTTTACATTGGCCAAACTCAGAGGGTCTGGAGAGCAAGAAAACCCAAGTGAGGAATTTGCAGAAGCTGGTTTCTTAGAGTACAGAGTAGGGGAGAGGATGGCAGTTAGTGGTCTAAAAAGACAACTGTAGAAGAATCTTCCCTGACAAACCAAGATTCACTGATAGGGGACAACTGTTAGATCAACATTTAATCTCAACTGCTGTGTTTGCTGGGAAAGTAATCAAACCTAAAAAGTTAATAACCAGTGACAAGATGTTTCCCATAGCCTGTAATTCAGTTAAGACTTGACTTCCTCATTCTCTCCTTGCCTGAAAAGGTTCAGTGGAGAAAGTAAGTCTGTTTGTACTGAGCAACAGCCAGGGGCATTCAGTAATGACTATACATGCCCCTAGAAACTATGAATAACTTAATCAAAGAAAGTGGTAGCATTTGCTTCCTCTTCTTCTTCTTCGGTTACCCACATTGTCACTGCAGCCTTGACCTCCTGGACTCAAGTGATCCTCCTGTCTCAGCTTCCCAAGTGGCTGGGACTATAGGTGCATGCCACCACACACAATTAATTTTTAATTTTTTTTTTGTAGGCATGAGGGTTTTTCTGTGTTGCCCAGACTAACCTTGAACTCCTAGCCTCAAATGATCCTCGCAACTGACGCTTTCAAAGCCAGGACTACGAGCATGAGCCGACAAGCCTGATTGATTTCTCTTCCTTAATAACAAACTGAGCCATACATTAGGCCATAGAAAATCGAAGGCTTTTATTGAGATTCTGATGTAAGCCATGAAGCCCACTGCAAGATAGAACCCTGTTTGCTGATGCCTATGTCCTTTCTGTTGACATTAGAATCCAGTCTTTAAAAAGTGACAACTGTTTTTAAAGTTGCTTTTGCTTTTATCAACTCCATTATAGAAAAACCTCATATCAGTGAGATAAGGAGATGAGCCAAATGCTAAGATGGGACTCTAAATTTTGGCTACATAAAAGCTACATAAAATGCTATCTAATGAGTAATCTCAAAAGGGTAAAAAAAATTCAGACCAAGGCAAGAAAAATTATCTTCTGTAAGTTTATATCAAATAATAAGACAATATGCAAACATTTTCAAGTCATTTTTAATATTAACATGGTCAAGGGATACTTTGGACAAAAACAAATGTAATTTTTTGTTGTTGTTGTTGAATGTCCATTAAATATGGGTGGCTGATATTAGCACAATCTAATCCAGGCATATTTGTGATCTCCTCACACACTATGTAGCTCCTTACAAACTATGTAATATGAGCTAAGGCTCATATTAAAATAGAAAATATGATCCAATCAGAAACTAAAACAATAGCAAAAACAAATCTTTCCAATAAGTTTATTCATTTCTAATTCTGGTGAAAATATAGTAATTCCTGGTTTTTGTTTTTGAAATTAGTTTTACAAGTAGTGTTATCAAAGATGTTATATAATACCTTACAGTTTTATATATTATTGCCACTAATTAAAAATTCTTCATATTATTATGGTATATATCTATGTTTTATATGGATATACATACACTGTTATGTAAGTACATAGATAAAATGAATATAAAAATGGCATGCACACACACATACTTATATGGGATACAGCACTACTTTAGATTTTACATTGTCCTATTGGTCAACTTAATGTCAATGTGAGTCCTTTAGCAGGATTGATGACCTAGATGAAGGAATGGCATCTATACTCTTCTAGAACAAGTCCCAAGAGAGCAGCTACTACAACTTCTAACACTTTATTATTGGTTAATTTGGGGCTTCTTTCACTCAGATGACATAGTTAGAAGGATGTCACTGCACAAATCAATACCTAGTGCCTTGTCATTGATGTGCCTGCTACCTTAAACAACAGCTGTGTCTACAACCATCTTCTGAGTAGTCAGGATACTAATTATTGTAAGCGTGCCATACTTGGAAAGTGACTCTCCAAGAAAATCCTGACCTCTTCATGTAAAACTCACGACAGCTTGCTGCACACTCAGCAACAGCTTTTGTGTGTGTTTTTTTTTCTTGACAGCCTAGACTGTCTCTCTGTTGTCAAGACTATGCAAAGATTCCATTCACAGTGAAATTAAAATGTGCATGTAATGCAGCTTCAAGCAATAAGAAAAAAATGATGAATTTATTAAAAGTAGAGTATGCCTGCAATTTTGATGTCTCCTAATTGTAGCTATGTTAAAATTCCCCAGAAAAGCTTCTACTTGTTTTCTGGAACTTGCTGTTGCAGACTAAAGATTTTTATAAATATTCAAGGATATATTTGAAAAGAATATGTTGTAATTGTCTTAAAGTTTTTTTCAAGATCTCTTTAAAGTATATAATTATGATTTCATGCCCTTTTGGCTAAGATCATGTGTAAAAGAGAGCATTACACATTTTCCTAACTTATAAATATTCAAACCATTATGATACTACAACATGGTCTGAGATGCTTTTCATAGCAACCTAACTTTAAGCTTAGATTTGTGTTTTTTACTTTCTCTTAAGTTTGATAAATTAAAATAAATATATAAATGCATATATAGGGCTGGGCATGGTGGCTCACACCTCTAATCCTAGCACTTTGGGAGGCCGAGGCGGGCAGATCACCTGAGGTCAGGAGTTCGAGACCAGCCTGATCAACATGGAGAAACCCAGTCTCTACTAAAAATACAAAAAATTAGCCAGGTGTGGTGGCACATGCCTGTAATCCCAGCTACTCAGGAGGCTGAGGCAGGAGAATCACTTGAACCTGGGAGGCAGAGGTTGTGGTAAGCCGAGATCACGCTATTACACTCCAGCCTGGATGACAAGCTCCGTCTCAAAAAAAAAAAAAAAATAGCATAACACCGCATGTTCTCACCCATAGGTGGGAACTGAACAATGAGAACACTTGAACACAGGGCGGGGAACATCACACACCAGGACCTGTTGGGGGGTCGGGGGCTGGGGGAGGGATAGCATTAGGAGAAATGCCTAATGTAAGTGATGAGTTGATGGTTGAAGAAAACCAACATGGCACATGTATACCTATGTATCAAACCTGCACGATATGCTCATATACCCTAGAACTTAAAGTATAATTTAAAAAACAACAAAACAAAACAACAAAAAAAGAAACTTAAAACCAATGACAAATTTTTGAAATGAAAATATCCCAGTTGCTTATAGTTCTTTAAGTGTTTTCAGTGGGACAAAAATTTTGGAAGATGGCATCATTTATTTATTTACTTTTAAAAGTGAAAGTAAGTTTATTAAGAAAGTAAAGGAATAAAGAATGGCTACTCCACAGGCAGAGCAGCCCTGAGGGCTCTTGGTTGCCCAGTTTTATGGTTATTTCTTGAGTATGTGCCAACAAGGGGTGGATTATTCATGCCTCGCCTTTTTAGACCATATAGGGTAACTTCCTGACATTGCCATGGTGTTTATAAACTGTCATGACGCTGGTAGTACTATAGCAGTGAGGATGGCCAAATGTCACTCTCATCGCCATCTTCATTTCAGTGGGTTTTAGCTTGTTGCTTCTTCTCCTTTTTTTTTTTTCATTATAGTTTAAGTTCTCAGATACAGATGCAGAATATGCATGTTTGTTACGTAGGTATACATGTGCCATGGTGGTTTGCTGCACACATCAACCCATCATCTATATTAGGTATTTCTCCTAAGTCTATCCCTCCCCTTGCCCCCACACCCTGACAGGCCCTGGTGTGTGATTTATCCCTTCTCTGGGCCCATATGTTCTCTTGTTCAACTCCCACTTATGAGTGAGAACATGCAGTGTTTGGATTTCTGTTCCTGTGATAGTTTGCCGAGAATGATGATTTCCAGCTTCATCCATATCCCTGCAAAGGACATGAACTCATTCTTTTTTATGGCTGCATAGTATTCCGTAGTGTATAAGTGCCACATTTTCTTTATCCAGTCTAACATTGATGGGCATTTGGCTTGGTTCCAAGCCTTTCCTATTGTGAATAGTGCTGCAATAAACATACATGTGCGTGTGTCTTTATAGTAGAATGATTTATAATCCTTTGGATATATGCCCAGTAATGGGATTGCTGGATCAAATGGTATTCCTAGCTCTAGATCCTTGAGGAATTGCCACACTGTCTTCCACAATGGTTGAACTAATTTACACTCTCACCAACAGCGTAAAAGCATTTTTATTTCTCCACATCCTCTCCAGCATCTGTTGTTTCCTGACCTTTTAATGATCGCCATTCTAACTGGCATGAGATGGTATCTCATTGTGGTTTTGATTTGCATTTCTCTGATGACCAGTGATGATTAGCTTTTTTCATATGTTTCTTGGCCACATAGATATTTTCTTTTGAAAAGTTTCTGTTCATATACTTCACAAACTTTTTGATGGGGTTGTTTGTTTTTTTCTTGTAAATTTATTTAAGTTCCTTGTAGATTCTGGATATTAGCCCTTTGTCAGATGGATAGATGGCAAAAATTTTCTCCCTCTCTGTAAGCTGTATGTTCACTCTGATAATAGTTTCTTTTGCTGTGCAGAAGCTCCTTAGTTTAATTAGATCCCATTTGTCAATTTTGATTTTTGTTGTGATTGCTTTTGGTGTTTTAGTCATGAAGTCTTTGTGTATGCCTATGTTCTGAATGGTATTGCCTAAGGTTTTCTTCTAGGGTTTTTATGGTTTTAGATCTTATGTTTAAGTCTTTAATTCAACTTGAGTTAATTTTTGTATAAGGTATAACAAAGGGATCCACTTTCAGTTTTCTGCATATGGCTAGCCAGTTTTCCCAACACCATTTATTAAATAGGGAATCCTTTCTCACGCTTGTTTTTTTCAGGTTTGTTGAAGATTAGGTTGTTGTAGATGTGTGGTGTTATTTCTGAGGCCTCTGTTATGTCCCATTGGTCTATATATCTGTTTTGGTACCAGGGCCAAGCTGTTTTGATTACTGTAGCCTTGTAGTATAGTTTCAAGTCAGGTAGCATGATGCATCTAGCTTTTTTCTTTTTGCTTAGGATTCTCTTGGCTATAGGGTCTCTTTTTTGACTCCATATGAAATTTAAAGTAGTTTTTCTAATTCTGTGAAGAAAGTCAATGGTAGCTTGATGGGAATAGCACTGAATCTATAAATTACTTTGGGCAGAATGGCCATTTTCACGATATTGATTCTTCCTATCCATGAGCATGGAATGTTCTTCCATTTGTTTGTGTCCTGTTTTATTTCATTGAGCAGTGGTTTGTAGTTCTCCTTGAAGAGTTCCTTCACATTCCTTGTAAGTTGGATTCCTAGGTATTTTATTCTCTTTGAAGCAATTGTGAATGGGAGTTCACTCATGATTTGGCTCTCTGTTTATCTGTTATTGGTGTAGAGGAATGCTTGTGATTTTTGCACATTGATTTTGTATCCTGAGACTGCTGAAGTTGCTTATCAGCTTAAGGAGATTTTGGGCTGAGACAATGGGGTTTTCTAAATATACAATCATGTCATCTGCAAACAGAGATAACTCGACTTCCTCTCTTCCTATTTGAATACCATGAATTTCCTTCTCTTGCCTGATTGCCCTGGCCAGAACTTCCAATACTATGTTGATTTGGAGTGGTGAGAGAGGGCATCCTTGTCTTGTACCAGTTTTCAAAGGGAATGCTTCCAGCTTTTACCAATCCATTATGATATTGGCTGTGGGTTTGTCATAAATAACTCTTATTATTTTGAGATATGTTCCATCAATACCTAGTTTATTGAGAGATTTAGCATGAAGAGGTGTTGAATTTTATCTAAGGCCTTTTCTGCATCTATTGAGATAATCATGTGGTTTCTGTCATTGATTCTGTTTGTGTGATGGATGATGTTTATTGATTTGTGTATGTTGAACCAGCCTTGCATCCCAGTGATGAAGCCGACTTGATCGTGGTGGATAAGCTTCATAATATGCTGCTGGATTTGGTTTGCCAGTATTTTATTGAGGATTTTTGCACTGATTTTTTCATCAGGGTAATTGGCCTGAAATTTTCTTTTTTTGTTGTGTCTCTGCCAGATTTTGGTATCAGGATGATGCTGGCATCATAAAATGAGTTAGGGAGGAGTCCCTCTTTTTCTTTTGTTTGGAATCATTTCAGAAGGAATAATACCAGCTCTTCTTTGTACCTCTGGTAGAATTCAGCTGGGAATCCGTCTTGTCCTGGTCTTTGTTTTTGGTTGGTAGGCTATTAATTACTGCCTCAATTTCAGAACATGTTATTGGTCTATTCAGGGATTCAACTTCTTCCTGGTTTAGTCTTGGGAAGGTCCAGGAATTTATCCATTTCTTCTGGATTTTCTAGTTTATTTGCGTCAAGGTGTTTATACTATTCTCTGATGGTAGTTAGTATTTCTGTGGGATCAGTGGTGATCTCTCCTTTATCATTTTTATTGTGTCTATTTGATTCTTTTCTCTTTTGTTCATTAGTCTGTCTAGCAGTCTATCAATTTTGTTAGTCTTTAAAAAAACAGCTTCTGAATTCATTAATTTCTGAAGGGTTTTTCGTGTCTGTCTCCTTTTGATCTTAGTTATTTCTTGTCTTCTGCCAACTTTTGAATTTGTTTGCTCTTGCTTCTCTAGTTCTTTTAACTGTTATGTTAGGGTGTCAATTTTTAGATCTTTCCCATTATCTGATGTGGTCATTTAGTGCTATAAATTTCCCCCAAACACTGCTTTAGCTGTGTCCCACTGATTCTGATATGTTGTAACCTTGTTCTCATTGATTTCAAAGAATAAATATTTATTTCTGCCTTCATTTCATTATTTACCCAATACTCATTCAGAATCAAGTTGTTCAGTTTCCATGTATTTGTGAGGTTTTGAGTGAGTTTCTTAATACTGAGTTCTAATTTGATTGCACTGTGGCCTGAAAGACTGTTTGTTATAATTTCCATTTTTTTATATTTGCTGAGGAGTGTTTTACTTCCAATTATGTGGTCAATTTTAGAATTAGTGTGATATGATGCTGAGAAGAATGTATATTCTGTTGATTTGGGGTGGAAAGGTCTGTAGATGTCTATTAGGTCTGCTTGGTCCAGAGCTGAGTTCAAGTCCTGAACATCCTTGTTAATTTTCTGTCTCATTGATCTATCTAATATTGACAGTGGAGTGTTAAACTCTCTCACTATTATTGTGTGGGAGTCTAAGTCTCTTTGTAGGTCTCTAAGAACTTGCTTTCTGAATCTGGGTGCTCCTGTTTTGGGTGTATATATATTTAGGATAGTTAGTTCTTCTTGTTGCTTTGATTCTTTTACCATTTTGTCTCTTTTGATCTTTGTTGGTTTAAAGTCTGTTTTATTGGAGACTAGGATTGCAACCCCTGCTTTTTTGTTTTCTTTCCATTTGCTTGGTAATTCTCCCTCCATTCCTTTATTTTGAGCCTATGTGTGTCTTTGCACATGAGATGGGTCTCCTGAATACAGCACCAATGGGTCTTGACTCTTTATCTAATTTGCCAGTCTGAGTTTTTTAATTGGGGCATTTAGTCCATTTACATTTAAGGTTAGTATTGTTATGTGTGAATTTGATCCTGTCATTATGATGCTAGCTGGTTATTTTGCCCATTAGTTGATGCAGTTTCTTCATAGTGTTTATGGTTTTTACATTTTGGTTTGCTTTTGCAGTGGCTTGTGCCAGTTTTTCCTTTCTATGTTTAGTGCTTCCTCCAGGAGCTCTTGTAAGGGAGGCCTGGTGGTGACAAATTCCCTCAGTATTTCCTTGTCTGTAAAGGATTTTATTTCTCCTTTGCTTATAAAGCTTAGTTTGGCTGGATATGAAATTCTGGGTTGAAAATTCTTTTCTTTAAGAATGTTAAATATTGGCCCCTACTCTCTTCTGTCTTGTAGAGTTTCTGCAGAGACATCCACTGTTAGTGTGATGGACTTCCCTTTGTAGGTAACCCAATCTTTCTCTCTGGCTACTCTTAACATTTTTTTCTTCATTTCAACCTTGGTGAATCTGACGATTATGTGTTTTGGGGTTGCTTTTCTCAAGGAATATCTTTGTGGTGTTCTCTGTATTTTCTGAATTTGAATGTTGGCCTGTCTTGCTAGGTTGGAGAAGTTCTCCTGGATAATCTCCTGAAGAGTGTTTTCCAACTTGATTCCATTTTCCCAGTCACTTTCAGGTACACCAGTCAAATGTATGTTTGGTCTTTTCATCTAGTCCCATATTTCATGGAGGGATTGTTCATTCTTTTTCATTCTTTTTTTCTCTAATCTTATCTTCAGGCTTTATTTCATTAAGTTGATCTTCAATCTCTGATATCCTTTCTTCCACTTGATCGATTCAGCTGTTGATACTTGTGTATGCTTCATGAAGTTCTCATGCTAAGTTTTTCAGCTCCATTAGGTCATTTATGTTCTTCTCTAAACAGGTTATTCTAGTTAGCAATTCCTCCAACCTTTTATCAAGGTTCTTAGGTTCCTTGCATTGGGATAGAACATGCTCCTTTAACTCAAAGGAGTTTGTTACTACCCACCTTCTGAAGCTTACTTCTGTCAATTTGTCAAACTCATTCCCCATACAGTTTTGTTCCCTTGGTGGTGAGGAATTGTGATCCACCTGAGGGAACCTCCTGGTCTGTGGGTTGTGAAGACCATGGGAAAAAAGAAGTATCTGGGCTGGATAGCTCCAACCCTCATGGCACTCTCCCTCACAGCTTCCCTTGTCTAGGGGAGGGAGTTCTCCGACTCCTTGTGCTTCCCAGGTGAGGCAACACCCCACTCTGCTTTTGCTCACTGTCCGTGGGCAACACTTACTCTCTAACCAGTCCCATGAAATTAACTGGGTACCTCAGTTGAAAATGCAGAAATCACCGTGTTTTGTGTTGGTCTCACTGGGAGCTGCAGACCAGAGCTGTTCCTATTTGGCCATCTTGCCCAGGAATCCCTAATTTTTATTTTATTTTAATCTATTTTGTCTGTTGTATTAATCTCTTCAATGGAGTCATTTTGGATTTGTTGATTTTCACTATTGTTTTCTATTTATTTATTGTTTATTTCCACTATTTTTATTATTTTCTTTTTTTCTAATTACTTTGGGTTTAATTTTGTAATGTAAAAATATATTTGAAACTATAATTTTTTTTTCTGTGGTTGAATTTTAACATATTGTGTTTTTATTACTATGCAATTAAAATGTTTTCTAATTTGCATTGTAATTTTGTCTTTGGGTCTTATATGTAAGCTTAAGATCTACTTATAATTAATGTTTTGTGAAGTAAGTTTAGAAAATCTTTTTTTTTTACATATAGATATCCAGTTTGTTGAAAAGACTAGCCTTCATTGAATTACTTTGGCATGTTTGTGGAAAATTATTTGACTAAGTATGGGTTAATTTCTGGACTCTATTCTTTCCTACTGGTTTGTATATCTACCTTTATACCTGTGTCACTACTATCTTTATTACTGTAGATTTATAGTAAACCTTGATATCCAGTTGTGAGGTCATTCCTTTTTGTTCTTTTTCAGTCATTTTGACTATTACTGTTCTTTTATATTTTCACATAGCTTTGGAGTCAGCTTGTTAATTACTGTGAACATTACTGTTTTATGTTTTTATTTTGTGAAAAAAATATTGTGTCGGAAGAATTCAAGCACATTTTTTGTCTTATATATTAAGAAAAAAATACTATGAGTAAATTTTGTTAAAGGGATAAAGAATACTTCCTCCCTAGGCCAGGTGTGGTGGCTCACACCTATACACTCAGCACTTTGGGAGCCTGAGGTGGGAGGATTGCTTCAAGACAGGAGTTTGAGGCCAGCCTGGCCAAGACAGTGAGACTCTGTCTCTAAGAAACAAAGAATACTCTCTCCTTGCAATTTTGCCTACTTCTTAATACTAAGTAACCATTATTTTATTTAAATAAATGTAATGTATTTAAAATTTTAAACAACTCAATGCTTTAATTTTGTTTATATAATTTTTATATATTTATACATACAAATATGAAAAATTGGTTATTTTATGTCAAGGAACAAATTACAAAGTTTTCTTATAGACAGACTGGTAATAGTCTTTTTATATTAAAACCTTTGTATGTTCTATTTTTTTAAATAAAAAATTAAAATTACTGTATTAGTTCATTTTCATACTGCTGATAAAGACATATACAAGGTCTTTATCAAGCAATTTACAAAAGAGGTTTAATTGGACTCACAGTTCCACGTGGCTGGGGAGGCCTCACAGTCATAGCAGAAGGCAAGGAGGAGCAAGTCATATCTTATATGGATGACAGCAGACAAAAAAAGAGCTTGTGTAGAGAAACTCCCTTTTTTAAAGCCATCAGATCTCATGAGACCCATCCACTTTTACAAGAACAGCATGGGAAAGACCCACCTCCATGATTCAGTTGTCTCTCACTGGATCCCTCCCACAATACATGGCAATTATGAGAGCTATAAGATGAGATTTGGGTGGGAACGCAGAGCCAAGCCATATCATTCCACCCCTGGCCCCTCTCAAATCTCATGTCTTCATATTTCAAAACCAACCATGCCTTCCCAAAAGTCCCCAAAGTCTCAACTCATTTCAGCATTAATTCAAAAGTCCACAGTCCAAAGTCTCATCTAAGTCAAGGCAAGTCCCTTCTGCCTATAAGCCTGTAAAATCAAAAGCAAGTTAGTTACATTCTAGATACAATGGGGGTACAGGCGTTGAATAAATACTTCATTCCAAATGGAAGAAGTTGGCCCAAAAAAAAGGGACTACAGGCCCCATGCAAGTCCAAAATCCAGTGGGACAGTCAAATCTTGAAGCTCCAAAATGATCTCCTTTGACTCCATATCTCACATCCAAGTCACACTGATGCAAGAGATGGGTTCCTGTAGTCTTGGGCAGCTCCATCCCTGTGGCTTTGGAGGAGGGTACAGCCTCCCTCCTGGCTGCCTTCATGGACTGGCATTGAATACCTGCAGCTTTTCCAGACACATGTTGCAAGCTATCGGTGGATCTACCATTCTGGGGGTCTATAGGACAGTGACCCTCTTCTCACAACTCCACTAGGCAGTGCCCCAGTAGGAACTCTGTGTGGGGGATCCCACTTCACATTTTTCTTCTGCACTGCCCGAGCAGACGTTCTCCATGAGGACACTGCCCCTACAGCAAACTTCTGCTTGGGTATCCAGGCATTTCCATACACCTTCTGAAATCCAGGTTCAGGTTCCCAATCCTCAATTCTTGACTTCTGTGTATCATAGGCTCAATACCACATGAAAGCTGCCAAAGCTGGAGGTTTGCAACCTCTGAAGCCACAGCCCAAGCACTATGTTGACCCCTTCCAGCAATAGCTGGAGCAGCTGGGACACAGGGCACCAAGTTCCTAGGCTGCACACAGCACGAGGAACCTGGGTCCTGCCCAGAAAAACAATTTTTCCTCCTAGGGCTCCGGGCCCATGATAGGAGGGGCTGTGTGAAGACCTCTGACATTCCCTGGAGACATTTTCCCCATTGTCTTGGTGATTAACGTTTGGCTCCTTGTTACTTATGCAAATTTCTGTAGCCAGCTTGAATTTCTCCTCAGAAAAATGGGGTTTTTGTTTCTATTGCATTGTCAGGCTGCAAATCTTCCAAACTTTTATTCTGTTTCCCTTATAAAACTGAATGTCTTTAACAGCACCCAAGTCACCTCTTGAATGCTTTGCTGCTTAAAAATTTATTCTGCCAGATACCATAAATCATCTCTCAAGTTTAAAGTTCTACAAATCTCTAGGGCAGGGTCAAAATGCCACCAGTCTCTGCTAAAACATAACAAGAGTCACATTTGTTCCAGTTCCCAACAAGTTCCTCATCTCCATCTGAGACCACATCAGCATGGACCTTACTCTTCATATCACCATGAGCATTTTTGTCAAAGCCATTCAACAAGTCTGTAGGAAGTTCCAAACTTTCCCATATTTTCTTGTCTTCTTCTGGGCCCTCCAAACTGTCCCAACTTCTTCCTGTTACCCAGTTACAAAGTTGCTTCCACATTTTCGGGTATCTTTTCAGCAACGTTCCACCCCGCTGGTTCCAATTTACTGTATTAGTCTATTGTCATGCTGCTGATAAAGACATACTCCAGACTGGACAATTTACAAAAGAAAGAGGTTTAATTGGACTCACAGTTGCACTTGGCTGGGGAAACCTCACCATCATAACAGAAGGCAAGGAGGAGCAAGTCACATCTTATGTGGATGGTGGCAGGCAAAAAAAAAGAGCTTGTGCAGACAAACTCTCATTTTCAAAACCATCAGATCTTGTGAGACCCATTCACTACCATGAGAAGGGCATGGGAAAAAACTGCCCCCCCTGTTTCAATCATCTCTTACCAGGCACTTCCCACAACACATAGGAATTGTGGGAGCTACAAGATAAGATTTGGGTGGGGACACAGAACCAAACCATATTAGCTTCTTAAGAGGATTTTAATTACAATAAATTTAAAAAATAAAAATATATCATAGGGCTATTTCCTTCAATCCCCTCAATTCTCTCCTTTTGTAGAATTTTCTTGGCCATTTTCCTATATTTCATTGTGTATTCATACATACAAACATACACATAAGCACTCATATGTAAATATATAGGGATGCATATATGTATGTATGTTTTTGTTTTAATGACATTAAATTTATATACTATTTTGGGAAAATTGATCAGTTTTCAATACTTATATCTAAATCCAGGTAAAAACACGCCCACTTATTGACATATTTCTTTATATTCCTCAGTAAAATTTTTAAATTTCTTTTTCATAAATATACTTAATAATTCCTGTGATATCTTTCTAAACATTTTTATTTTTTGTAGCAATTTTACAATAAGTCTTTAGATCTTTTCAAGCTTACTGCTTCACCAAAAAGTAGGTTTCCTTAAAGCAGAGACTATTCAAGTTTTGTTCACCTTACATTTCCAGATCCTATCATACTACACATTTATATCATTTTCTAGGTAGTCATACTTTAAACATTTTTGATGTGGTTTTGAGCTTGCTTTTATTTCATAAAGATAGAATATTCTACTCAACATATCTCACAACACTGTCACTGTTGTTTTATGATGCAGAAAGGAAAGGGAGATAAAGATGTCTGGGCATTATTAACAAAAACCACAAGATGAAGACTTTCAATAAGGGTTGAAGTTTTTGTTGAGGATATCCAGCATCATATATGATTTGGATGCATTTATTGACAACATAAATTATTATATGATAGATGTACATTATTCTATGAAAGCTTGAGATACTTTTTTTTTTTTTTTTAGATGGCGTTTCACCCTTGTTGCCCAGGCTGGAGTGCAATGACACGATCTTGGCTTACTGCAACCTTTGCCTCCCAGGTTCAAATGATTCTCCTGCCTTAGCCTCCCAGGTAGCTGGGACTACAGGCACTCGCCACTATGCCTGGCTAATTTTTTGTATTTTAGTAGAGACAGGGTTTCACCACGTTGGCCAGGATAGTCTCTATCTCCTGACCTCGTGATCCACCTGCCTTGGCCTCCCAAAGTGCTGGGATTACAGGCATGAGCCACTGCACCCGGCCGAGATACTTCTTTTAAAAGGGAGTTGGAACTGAGTAGAGTGTAGGGCAGGGCTAATATAAATTATCTTCTCCACAGAATATTACCCTAATAAAAGGAACAAGTCCTTCCTGTGTACAGTATTCAAAGTACTAATCAATTCAAATTTGATTCAAGGAGCCATGACTAGCTATGCTGGTTATGGACAGTGGTCCTGATTCATCTTAATGATGTTTCTTTCTAGACCAAGTGACAGTAGTAACCAGGAAGCTGAGGCGGATGAGGAACCTGCAGTTCTCCTATCTAGAAAGTTGCAAGATAAGCTAGTTGGTCTTTGAGTAGAATTTTTTAATTCAATCTATCCATCAAGTTAATTATTCAGAAAATGCAGCATTTGAACATTTTGAGATCACTTGTTTGTCTCAATTTGAATGAGTGACTTAATTTTGTGCCAGAATATAATGTGATTAAAGTTTGGTAAAAGCCACTCAGTACTGGTGAAAAATAACACTATAAAACCAATAATAGAATTTTCCACATGCTTTTCTTGTGACCTAGGATAGAAGTCTCCCAAGATTGGGGACTCCAGTGAATAAAATGTTTTTGAGAATATTCTGTTAATGTATCTAAAGTTATTAAAACAGTATATATTGTTGCCTAAATGTATAAATTTTTACAAAAATTAAAAAATTTTAATGAATGAGGCAAGGACTGAATACATATTTAAACATTATTCTTATTTAATATATTTAAAATAGGACAAAAATTTAGCTGTCATTGGAGAGTCTTAATGTTCTAAACACTTACTTTTAAAATGCATTTCTCACCATTTTGCAACAACTATAATAATCATTGCTTTAGGCAAGAGTCTTCCTTATACCCTAAAATTATTGGGTAAAAGATTGATGAGGAACATGATAGCCTCCAAGTAATGCTCACAGATTACTTATAATTAGAAAGAGAAATTACCAATTTTATAGTGGAGAAATTTGATGCGCACTTCTTTATGCAATCAGATCTAGTGTCACTAAATTGGGCAAACCAATAGCATGTACCTCCTGATATAATTTATTAAGCAACACATTAACTTACATAGTATTTCTGCCAAAAGTGCATAATTTTACCCAGATTATTAGGAAATACCATACAAAGCCAAGTAAGAGACAGTCACAAAATCTTGGGGGTACTTTATAAAAAGAAAAGGGCTATGAATATTTTCACGTGTGTGTGTGTGTGTGTGTGTGTAGGAAAGGTTCAATCATGCTGTAAGCATGTAAAAATAGGCATAGCAGAGAATGAAACACTGAAATAAGACTGAGTTATGGGTAGTCTGAAAAAGAGGTAATGATAAAGGAAGGAAAGTCTTGAAAATGAGAAAATCCTTGGTTTTAATCCTAGTTCTCCTTTATTCACTCTGTGATTTGAGAAAAACAATTTTAGCTACTCTTAATCTCAACTTCTTCATATTAAAAATCTAAAAATAATTATCTCTCCTGCTGTGTTTTGCCCAAACTTTTCCTAACAGCAGTAAAAGTTGCTAAATAGATGTCCAGTAAAGTGTAGAGTGGATGGTCTTGGCACACTGAAAGAATAAACATAGAGGAGAGTTTGCCAGTTTTACACTTGGAGTTCAGAGAAATTAGTGGATTAGGCGTCAAATAACTTCAGTTGTCTTAAGAAGGAGATAAATAAGTCTGCCAAAAGTTGAATACTTATGAAAAGTAAAAAGAAGTTTGGAAAATTCACCAGGAAAATTTTGGCAAGTCAGTAATAATTAATTAAAAAAACTGCTGAGTGGTCTGGGTGCAGTGGCTTATGCCTGTAATCCCAGCACTTTGGGAGGCCTAGACAGGCAGATTGCTTGAGCTCAAGAATTCAGGACCAACCTCGGTAATATGGTGCAACCCCATCTCTACTAAAAATACAAAAATTAGCCAGGTGTTGTGGCATGCACCTGTAGTCCCAGCTACTTGGGAGGCTGATGTGGGAGGATTGATTGAGACTGGGAGGCAGAATTTTGCACTGCACTCCAGCGTGGGCAACAAAGCCAGATCCTACCAAAAACAAAAACAAAAACAAGAACAAAAACAAACAAATAATAACTGCTGATTGGTTGTAAAAGTAAAAAGGTAAAGTTGTATCAGCGTATGTCCTAAGGTTTTCAGATGTGTCCATTAAATCAAGAGACTATGGCTGTGGTGCTGCTGAGCTAGGTGCCCAAAAGCTAGAACCCCACACCAAAAGACGAACACAGAGTTTTAGTTCCAAAACATATCTGGGTTCACTGAAAAGTGACTATAAACTTTTCAGGAGAAAAGTTTCTCAAATAAAATATAAAAAGATAATTTCTCCTTAAATGATCATATTTCTGTTCTAAAAAAGTTTCCTGTAAGAACTTTGCAACAAAATTGTTTTTAAAGACATTATATATTGTATATAGTTTTAGTTTGTTATAATTAAGTATATACACAATTGTAGTTATACAGGTCATATGTACTAGTATCATTTTAATTTTTTTAATATTTAAAGACTTGTTTTGTGGCCTAACATATGGTCTATCCTTGAGAATAATGAATGTGCTGAGAAGAAAAATGTTAATTCTGCAACCATTGGATGAAGTGTTCTGTAAATATCTATCAGGTCCATTTGGTCTGTAGTGCAGATTAAGTTCCATGTTTATTTGTTGATTTCCTGTCTGGATGATCTGTCCAATGCTGAAAGTGGGGTGTTGAAGTCTCCAGCTATTACTGTATTGAGGTCTATTTTTCTCTTTCATGCTAATAAAATTTTCTTTATATATCTGGGTTCTCCAGTGTTGGGTGTAGAAATATTTACAATTGTTATGTCCTCTTGCTGAATTGACCACTTTGCCATTATATAATGACCTCTCTTGTCTCTTTTTATAGTTTTTGTCTTGAAATCTATTTTGTCTAAGTATAGCTATTTCTGCTCTTTTTTGGTTTCCATTTGCATGCAATATCTTCTTTCATCCCTTTTTCAGTCTATGTTAGTCTTTGTAGGTGAAGTATGCTTCTTGTAAGCAACAGATCATTGAGTCATGTTTTTAATCCATTCAGCTCCTCTATGTCTTTTGACGGAAAAGTTTAATCTGTTTATATTCAATATTATTACTTAAAGGTAAGGATTTACACCTGCCATTTTGTTATTTGTTTTCCGGATATTTTGTGGTCTTCTCTTTCTTCTTTCTTTTTTCCTGTCTTCTTTTAGTGAAGATAATTTTCTCTGGTGGTATGTTTAATTTATTGCTTTTTATTTTTGTTTATCCATTGTATGCTTTTAGATTTAAGTTTACTATGAGACTTCAAATACTATCTTATAACCCATTACCTTAAACTGATGATAACACAGATTGCAAAAACAAGAAACAAATAAGGAAAAGAAAACTAATAAAAATGCTACATTTTAACTTTGTCTCCCCACTTTTTTAACATTTTGTTATTTGTATTTATATATTATTGTACTGTCTTTGTCTTGAAAAGTTGTCGTAGTTTTTACTTTTATTTGGTTCATCTTTTTGTCTTTCTACTTAAGATATGAGTAGTTTACACCACAATTACAGTGTTATAATATTCTGTGTTTTTCTGTGTATTTACTATTGCCAGTGAATTTTGTACCTTCAAATAATTTCTTATTGTTTATTAACATCCATTTCTTTCAGATTGAAGAACTCCCTTTAGCATTTCTTATAGGACAGGGCTGGTGTTTATGAAATCCCTCAGCTTTTGTTTATCTAGGAAAGTCTTCATTTCTTCTTCATGTTTGAAGGATATTTTCACCAGAAATACTGTTTGAGGGTAAAGATTTTCTTCCTTCAGCCCTTTAAATATGTCATACCACTCTCTCCTGGCCTGTAAGGTTGGCACGGAAAAGTCTGCTGCCAGATATGTTGGAGTTCCTCTGTATATTATTTATTTTCTCTTGCTGCTTTTAGAATTCTTTCTTTATCCTTGACCTTTAAATGTCTTGATGTAGTCTTCTTTGGGTTAAATATGCTTGGTATTGCATAACCTTCTTGTACTTGAAAATTGATATATTTCTCTGGATTTGGAAATTTCTCCATTATTATCCCTTTGAATAAACTTTCTACTTATGTATCTCTCTCTATTAACTATTTAAGGCCAATAGCTCTTAGATTTGCCCTTTTTAGGCTATATTCCAAATCTCGTAGTCATGCATCATTCTTTTTTTTAATATTCTTTGACTGTGTAATTTCAAATAGCTCATCTTCAAGCCCACTAATTCTTTGTTTTACTTGATCAATTCTGCTATTAAGAGACTGATGCATTGTTCAGTATGTCAATTACATTTTTCAACTCCAAAATTTTTGCTTGATTCATTTTAATTATTTCCATTTCTTTGTTAAATTTATCTGATAGAATTTTGAATTACTTCACTGTATTATCTTGAATTTCACTGAGTTTCCTTAAAACAGCTATTTTGACTTTTCTGTCTGAAAGGTCACAAATCTCTGTCTCTCTGGGATTGGTCACTGGTGACTTATTTAGTTTATTTGATGAGGTCATGTTTTCCTGGATGGGTCTTGATGCTCATGGATGTTTGTTAGTGTCTGGGCACTGAATAATTAAGTCTTTATTGTAATCTTCACAGTCTGGGCTTGTTTGTAGTTGACCTTATTGGAAAGTCTTTCCAAACATTTGAAGGGACTTGGGCATTGTGATCTAACTTTGTGGTCACTGCAGCTGTATCTGCATTAGGGGTACCCCAAGCCCAGCAATGCTGTGGTTCTTGCAGACCCATAGAGGCATCACTTCAGTGATCTTGAATAAGATGCCGAAGAATTATCTGGAGTACAAGGAAGTGACTCTTGTTCTCTTCTCTTACTTTCTCCCAAACAAATGGAGTCTCTCTCTGTCTCTGTGCTTAGCTGTTTGGAGCTGGGGGAGGGGTGACATAAGCATCATTGTGCCCACCACCTTGGGATTCCATTGGGTCAGACCTTAAACCCACACAGCACTGGGTCTTGACCAAGGTCCACTATAACTACTACCTGGATACTGCCTATGTTTGCTTAAGGCCCTAGGGCTCTACAGTCAACAGATGGTGAAGCCAACCAGACTTATGTCCTTCACTTAAGTGTAATGAGTTCCCCAGGTGAATCCAGAGATGCTGTCTGGGAGTCAGTGCCTGGAGTCAGAAACCCTAGAAATCTATCAGGTGCTCTATTCTACTTTAGCTGATCCAGCACTCAACCCACCAGACAAAGTCCTTCCCACTGTTCCCTCCCCTTTCCTCAGGCAGAGGATTCTCCCAGTATCTATAATCACCACAGGCCCACAGGAAGTACTGCCAAGGTACTACCAATGTTACTTAAGGCCCAAGAGCTCCTCAGTATCCATGTGGTAAATGCTGCCAGGGCTGGGACTCACCCTTCAGGGCAGTGAGCTCCCCTCTGGCCCAGAGCAGGCCCAGAGATGTAATCTCAGAGCCAGTTGCTGGAATTGGGAGACTCAAGAGCCCACTTGGTGCTTTTTCCCACTGTGGCCAAGCTGAGACCTAAGCTCAAGACAAAGTCCCCTTTACCCTTCTGTCTGCTTTTCTCAATCCGAAGGTGTCTCTCCTCATGGCTACTACAGCTGTGAATGTTCTGGGTCACACGGGAAGCCAATACATTTCACAGTCTCACTCAAGGCCCATGGGATATACTCCCTGGTTACTGCTGCTTATCAGCGCCCAAGGGTTCTTTAGTTAGCATATGATGAATCCTGCCAGGATTGAGTACCTCCCTTCAAGGCAGCAGGTTTTCTTCTGGCCCAGAATGTGTCTGGAAATGTCATCTGAGAGCTATGGCCTGGAATGTGGACCCCACAATTCTGCCCAGTGCTCCATCCTACTGTGGCTAAACGGGTATCCAAGTTGCAGAGTGAAGTCCTCTTTACTCTTCCCTCTCCTCTCCTCAAGCAGAAGGAAGAGGTCTCTTTTGGAGTTGTGAACTGCACTACCTGTGGTTAGGGAAGGGGTAATGCAAGCACTCCCTTATCCACCCCAGCTGATATATTACAGGGTTACATGTCCTTTAAGGACATTGGCTCCACACCTAGCACAGCACTAGGACTTTCCTAGGATTTGCAGTCCTTGTGGCCTAGACTACCTTTCAAGTTTATTTAGAACCCCAGAGCTTTTAAGGCCACAGTGACAAGGGTTGCCAGAATTCAGGTTCTGATCACTG
This sequence comes from Symphalangus syndactylus, assembly GCF_028878055.3. NCBI lineage: Eukaryota > Metazoa > Chordata > Mammalia > Primates > Hylobatidae > Symphalangus > Symphalangus syndactylus. The sequence continues at coordinate 74,094,807 of NC_072429.2, read as the reverse complement.
GGATGGGCAATTTCCCACTGACTAGGGCTGGTCTAAATATTCCCTCCATGTGCACCACCTGAGTTCTGCCTGGTGTTGGCAGCACCAAGTTCCGATGCTGGGTCCCATAGTCACTGCACTCTCCCTCCCCCAAAAGCATGGATTATCTCCCTGCCATCAGACTAGGGAGATGAGTGGCATTGGCAAGTCCAGACTGTCATTCCTATGACATATGAAGTTAAAATCAGGTACTGTAATCACTCACCTGAGGTTTGGTTCTTATAAAGGTGCTTTTATGTGTAGATAGTTGTTAAATTTTTGTTTCTCAGGGGATGACAATTTGTGGAATCTTCTATTTAGCCATCTTCCTCTGCCTCCCTCCCTAGATCATATGCACTACTGGAATATATTATTTGAAATTATATTTCCATCAAATCATCAAAGACAAAGATGTATATAATAACTTCAATATTCTTTTTCAAGTACCCCTGGAATATTAAAAATTCACCTGTAGGAGAGTTAGACTAAGTTATTATTATTATTATTATTATTTTAGGCATAAACTAGTAAGACTAACAAATATTTTTAAGTAATATTAAGCAGTTAGATCATAGCTTGCTGATGGTAGAGTCCAGTGGCTCAACTGGAGTCCAACGGCCTTAGATCATGTCTAGGTTGTGTCTCTTAATATTTATGTGAATTAAAGCTCTCAGTTCTTCAGTTTTCTCATCTGTAAAATGTAAAATAATAGTGTTTATCTCCTAGGCATATTGTGAAGATGAAACCATGTACTCATGTAAACTGTTTAGAAGACTACTTGGAATAGAGTATGTGCTCTCTTAAATATTAATTAGCACTATTAATATTATCAGTTAGAGCTGCTCTGTTCTCTCACCAAATCACAAATCTAAATTCTGTCACAAATTTCAAATTTGTGCCCTTGGTGGCATGGAGCCTAAGGGGGCCATGATTAAATCAACATATTCATCTGTAATATGTGAAAATATCTTAGACTGCAGGAACTATGAACAAAGGCTAGGAGTAAAAGTCAACTCTGTATCAAGATATTAAATGTGTATAACTATTTGAACCGCAAATAGATCATCGTCGGTCTTCATTAATTCTAATCTTAACCCTTTGATAATATAACCTTGAAGTCTGTGTTCAATAAGTGACAGTTATTTTTGTTATTACTGTTAACTACTACCCAAGAATTATAAGAGAAAAGGGAAATAATTATGCTTCTTTGAAGTAAGTATCAACTACAAAAATCAGTTTCCTTTTACAGAGTCACATAAAGGTTAACTAATTCACTTTGGCCATAAAGCAAGTAAGTGGTAGAATAGAAACTAGAATATAAGTCACATGACTTCTAATGCTGCCTTCTAAATAGCAAAGCATTTCATGTGTCTATTAATTTAGTTTTTACAAACTGACCTAACACATGATCTGTCATGATTTTCCCCCCAAAAAAATCTGTGATATGAGTAGGCCAAGGTTTACTGCTAATAGACAACTATTTTAAAAGTTCAAAAAGACAGAATCTCAGGAGTTACACATGTTACCATAGCTGCTAAGTGACGTATCTAATTAAAACTAAACATACATACATACACAGAGAGACAGACAGACAGACACACACACACAGACACACAGGCACATGGAAACAGACAAACATAATATAATAAACAGGCCCGGTTGTCTGAGTTCAAATACAATCATTTTTCCATGTCTTTAACAGCTATATAATGCTTGGATGTCAAGAATTACAGTCTATAATTAGTAAACATTAATAAAGTATGAACAGCTACCACTTTTAAAAAATTAGAATTCAATGGAATTTCAAATAACAGCTCAAGCCTGTAGGCTGCCACTCCACATCTGAAACAAAGATTCCCACTGTTTTTCTAGTTGACACAATTTATTAAAACCTCTCAACATATACAAATAAAATTATGATAAGCCCCTAAATCCAACCAGAAAGCCAAGCATGAAACATTTAGGTCATAATTTACCTTACAGAGTCAGAAAAAAACCTGAGAAAAATGAGAAAAGTTCAAAAAAGTCATTTCAGCATCCCACTAGAGTTAAAGATCATTTTCAAGTATTCCTATTCAAATGTTTTTATAATTGCATGGATCTGACCGAGCTGCACATTCTGCCAGCACTCAAGTGGCTGTACCCAGAAGGTGGTGACTGTTTCTGACTGGTTGCTTGCTTGCTTTTATTTTCATTTCCTGTGCGAGAGTGAGATTGCTGTTTGGGGACACTTAAATCTATTTCAAGCATAAGAATCATTTGTCCCATGTGGAGGCAGCTTCGATGAATAGCTTTTCATTTCTCCTTGTTCACCTTAACTTTACAATTGTGATGCTTAGCATGATTGGGTTTCACTTGGTCTCCCCCTCTGCATTACACAGTTTTCTTTTTTGGGGGGTACTCAGGCCAAAATTTGAACTATCGTGGTTCAGATGGCATTTTGACAGTGATTGTCATCTGCAGACTGAATTTGTCCCTGCATGGTGTGTTTCTTGACCATTTGCTTAAAGACTTGTTAAACATGTATCATAGCTTTCAGATGGGAAAAGAAGTATAAGCACAACAGTAATATAAGGCAAAGCTTATTCTTGTTAATTTTCTTAACAAGACAAAATAAAGTAAAAAAAATGGAATCAATTTCTTGGCTACAGTTTCTTAGATTTCACTGCAGTGGAGAAATGCTAGTTTATCTAATGGCTGAACATCTGATACAAATTAGCTCTGGGCAATGCATTTTGGTACAAAAATATGCATTAGACACAAAACTATGGGCTTTCATTTCATCTTAGCAGTGAAACAAAGCAAACACTCACTGAAAAACACATGAAATTAGAGGTTCATGCTATACCAGTGAGATAATTCAGAGAATAGAAAAAGTAGAGATAATTTTCTTTTGAACAGATACCTTTTATTATGATCACAATTTAAATGGTTATCACAGATATAAATTTGTAAGAAGGCATAGCTTCTAACTAAAAACTAAAGGCTTTTCTCTTTGAAAAGTTGGATTTAGCACATTAAGTCTAGCTGGTTGCAGTGGTTCACACCTGTAATCCCAGCACTTTGGGAGCCCAAGGCGGGTGGATCACCTGAGGTCAGGAGTTCGAGACCAGCCTGGCTAACATGGCGAAACGCTGTCTCTTTCTAAAAATACAAAAATCAGCTGGGTGTGGTGGTGGGCATCTGTAATCCCAGCTACTTCGGAATTTGAGGCAGGAGAATTGCTTGAACCTTGGGACGCGAAGTTTCAGTGAGCAGAGATCATGCCACTGCCCTCCGGCCTGGGTGACAGAATGAGACTCCACCTCAAAAACAAACAAACAAACAAACAAACACAAAAACACATTAAATCTAAACATTTTTTACAAAAAGGATGGCATTTAAAACAATTCATCATGAATAAGCAGATATTTTCTAAAAAGAAGCTACATATTAATGGACAGGGGAAGAATTCCCAGATAAATATACATATTCTACAAAGGCATGAAAATGTAACAAAACATGTTGAGTATGACAATTTGAGAACTTTTCTATTTGTTTTGTGATGTAGACAAAGCATTTAGAGATGTTTCTAAAAAATATAGTTGCAGTCATATTTTAGAAGTCCCTTTATAAGATATTAATAGATTGGAAATTTTTCTCTGATCATTGTAGAGCTAAGATGGTTCTATTTGTTTACTTGTTTTTTTAAAAAAAAACAGATGAGCCTATTTCACATTCCACTTTAGAAAATTATCTCTGACAACCATATGAAGGATACTTTGAATTGGGAGAGATTGTGGTGAACGTACCTGTTTTGAGCCTCTGTAATAATCTACATAAATCATGCTGCAGAACTGAATGAACATAGTAAAAGTGGAGATGGTAGGGAAGAAGATGTAAGACACATTTAGAAAAGAGAGTTGATGAAATTTGGTGACTGATATGGATTGGAGTATAAGAAAGAACACAATCAAGAATAAAGCATATTTTATGCTTGTGGAATAAAAGAAATGCTTACAGTAAACAAGATTTATAGAATATAGGTGGAATAAGATGAGCATATTTGGGAAAGAAGCTGACTTTATTTTGGAAGTGTGGACACATGTAATCTTGCAGAAATTGTCAGTAGAAACAGAGAGGGCTGGGAATACGGATTTAGAAGTCATTGTGCCTCAGTGATAGTTTATATCCAGAAATGAAAGTGATTTCCCAGAGAGATGGTACAGAGTGGAAGGAGAAGCAGGTGAAGGATGGAACTGTGGACAACAGCCATATGCGTGTGGCTGGTAGAAAAAGTGGAAGAGAAAACATCAAGTTGACAAAAAGAGGAAGCAGCAAAGAGTTACGAGAGTCATAATAGTTCACTGCTTTCAGAGATTAGGTAAGTAAATAAGTCTTCCTCTTAAAATGTTCCTCTCTTAAATGTGATTTCCCTTTGGTTCTTTTACGATGATTCACTTCTTAAAATCCTCCACAGCTTTATCTTTTGATCTCCTTCTTTGAAAGTTGTATTGCTTACCCTGTTTTTTCTTTACATTTGGTCATTCCCCACTGCCACACCTTCAACTACCATTTCATATTAGTTATTCTAAACAAAAATATTTTTGTTTATTCAGAAACTTTTGAGGATCGCTATTCCAGAAAGTAATCATTAAAAAAAAATGTAGTTGTTCTTTCCTTTAAGAACAAAGCCACATGAACAAAAAGAGTATAATGTGATTAAAGGTGAAATAATGATATCGCCACTTTATGTGGCACTCAGGTAGCTGTACGGAGAGTGGATTTGACAGTCCACAGAAAAGAGCCTCTGGTAGAAATTTATTTCAGTAATTCTTAAAAAAAAGGATTAGGATCTAGACTAGTGATATCAGAATGGAGAGGAGTTTAGGATGACTCCCAAGCTTGTGTATATGTTTTGTTTTGTGTTGCTGTGGGGTAAGTTGCTGGTATCCAGGTTGATTATAGTAATGGCATTCACCAGCACTGTAATTTCTTCAGGCTTCAGAGCGGGTTTGATTGGAGGATTAGTAATGATGACATCAGATTTGCATATGTTGAGTTTGGCATGTTTTTAAAATGTCTGGGTGGGGCAATAAAGAGGTAATTTAAAATGTGGGGCTGAAACTCAGCAGATACATACTGGGAAGTCAATGCTGTAGGCGGAAATGGAAGTCCCTTTGGCAGATTGTGTCAGATAAAAGGATCGGAAAAAAATTTAAAAATTGCATATTTGCAAGACTCAGTCACAATTTCAATTTATCTTCTGAGCTGCTGACTCACAGAACCATTATACATACGAGTACCCACATATGTTCCTAATTCAATATCTTAAACTACCTGCCCTTCTGCCAAAGTCTATTTGACTCATTGTGCCCTGTATGTCTGTTAATGTTGCTATTATTTTTTCAGCTTATGAACTTCTGAAACAATTTGTTTTCTATGTCCACTTGTCCACCTTACAATATTAATTAGTTACTAGGGTCTTCTTGGTTGACCTTCGAGAATGTTTTTCATGTTCATCCAGACTTTTCATTCTCACCGCCAATGACCAAATCCAAGCACTCAGAATCCTTTGTCTGGTCTATTCCATAGACTCCTAAATTGGTCTGTTTCTAGCCTCTCTGTCTTCTAATGCACCTCACAAGATCCTTAAGGTTTACTTTTTCAAAATAGAGGCTGAATCACATAGTATCCCTATTCAATATCCTGAGATGGGGTGTCTTTAACAAAATGGAAAGTTCTGAGGCCTCCAGATCAAAAATCTATAATTTGTGACTTAAATTATCTTCCCCCACACACCTCTCAATTTATTCTAACCAGAATTATAAACTCCAGTCCAAGTGCTTGTGGTTCTCCAAACCTCCTCTCCACGCACTCGTGAGTTCTTCTGTAACTTTGCTTATGTATTTTTGAACCAGGTATACTCTTTCTATGATTTTCAACTAAGCTAATTATTACCCATGTTTTAATCTTGGCTTAAATGCAATTGTAATTAAATCTTCTCCAATGCTTTAATCAGAAGTAAATGTTCCTTCTGTTCTACTCTCATAGCACCTCTCTTCTAGCACACATTTCATTCTGCATTTTTTATATTATGCTTAGTTGATTATGCATGTCAGTTTTTGTGAATAATGCCCTTACCTTTCATTATTCCCAGTAGGAATACAACAGATAGAGTAGACATATTCAAAAAAAACTATTTCCATGGTTTAAGGTGACCTGATTCAATCTCATATCAAGAATCTAAATTAACCTGTATTACCAAGGTAACAGCTACGATTAGGGGGAAAAAACCCTCAAAATCCTATGTATTTTGAAGGACCAATGAGCATTTTTAAAATTGCTTAGCTACCTCTGTATTTAGGTAAGTAAGAATATGTTTGATAGAGATAATTTAAGATCATCTCTCATAAGAACTTATGTTGTTGCAATCAAAATTTGATATAGCATTGTTCAATATTCCAGAATGTTCCATGGATTTTGCAGTTAAACGTTGAAGGTTATTGGGCCGATGAGTTCCTGGCTCTAAGGAATTAAGTTTTTCTTGAGGGATAGAGCTAATGAGACACAAAAAATTGAGAGGAGCTTTTGCTTATTCCAGATGTCCTCCCATATTGGCCACTGCCTCTAATCCACAGATGAAAAAGTCTTTGGGGAAACCAGATTACTCCTACAGCCACAATCTTTAACACTGGCTGAATTCTTTTCTCTCGTAACATATCTAACCAGAATTTATCCCAGATGCAGACAATGATCTGTAGTAGAGTCCAAGTCTAAGTGTCATTGTTTTAATGTATATTTTCTTAATATATAAATTATATATAAATTTAATATAATATATATTATATATTATAAATATATATTTAACATATAGTTTTATCACATGGATATATTACTTATTAGTAAAGTTGGCTTTTAGTGTAGTCATCACTCAAATAATGGACATTGTACCCATTAATTTCTTATCCATCACCCCCTCCCACCCTCCCACCTTTCTGAACCTCTGTAGTTTATCAATCCACACTCTATGTCCACATATTATTTAGTTTCCATTTGTAAGTGAGAGTATGTGATATTTGACTTTCTGTTTCTGAGTTGACTTAAGATAATGGCCTCTAGTTCCATCCATCCTTTTGCACAAGATATGATTTCATTTTGTATGGCTGAATAGTATTCCATTGTGTATGTCTACCACATTTTTTAATCCAATTATCTGTTGACAGACACAGGTCCATTCCATATCTTTGCTATTGTGAATGCTGCTGTGATAAATATGTTAGAGCCAGTATCTTTTTGATATAATTTCTTTTCCTTTGGGTAAATATCCAGTAGTGGGATTGCTAGATTGAATGAGAGTTCTATTTTTAGTTCTTTGTGTAATTTCCATACTGTTTTCCATAAAGGTTGTACTACTTTCCACCAACAGTGTGTGTTTCCTTTTCTCTACAACCTTGCCAACATCTGTGATTTTTTTATTTTCAGTAATAGCCAAATTCTGACTTATGTAAGATAGTATCCCATTGTGGTTTTAATTTGCATTTCTCTGAGACTCAGTGATGCTGAGGAGTTTTTCATATGCTTCTTGGCCATTTGTATGTCTTCTTTAAAAAAAATGTTTATTCAAGTCATTTTCCACTTTTTAATGAGGTTGTTTTTTGTTGTTTTCATTGAATTGTTTGAGCTTCTTTTAAATTCTGGATATAGTCTTCTGTTGGTTGCTTAGTTTGCAAATATGTTTTTTCACTCTGCAGTCTACTTGTGCACTGTACTGATTATTTTTTGCTGTGCAGAAGCTTTTTAGTTTAATTATTCCCATTTGTCTATTTTTGTTTCTGTTGCTTGTGCTTTTGAGTTATTAGCCATGATATCTTTGCCTAGATCAATGTCCAGAAGAGTTTTTGCTAGGTTTTCTTCTAGTATTTTTATAGTTTCAGTTCTTACATTTAAGCCTTTAGTTCATCATGGGCTGATTTTTTAAATATAGTGAATAATAGAGGTGCAATTATATTTTCTTGCATATGGTGATCCAATTTTCCCAGTACTATTTATTGAAAATGGTGGCTTTTCCCCAGTTTATATTTTTGCTAACTTTGTTAAAGATCAGTTGCTGTAGATTTGCAGCTTTATTTCTGGATTCTCTATTCTGTTCCATTGATTTTTGTGCCATTTTATACCAGTACTATGCTGTTTTGGTTACTATAGACTTGGAGTATAATTTGAAGTCAGGTAATATGCCTCCAGCTTTAAATAGAGCTTTTTTTAATCCTTTGCAACTTAGATGAAGTTATCTAGATGCCCAAGTTCTTAAAGCAGAAATGTGTTTATTTGGGATTCGGGGAGACATGAAATTAACCTTTGTTCTCTGCTGCAGACTTCAGTTCTGGAGTTGGATAGTTTGTACAGAAAGATCACAGCAAGCCTCTTATACCTGAAATGCAGAAGACAAACAATATATTGGCTAGTGCTTTTCCCAGGACAAAATATGAATGTCTGGCTACAGGCATCACTAACCCACTGTAGTCATGGTTCTGGCAGAAACAATAGAAAAATAGTTTGAGGTCTGAAGAGGTGTTTCCAGAAAAGTCATGAATAATCAAAATAGAAGGGCCTCACCTTCATGAGCTATCTTAGGAGAAGAAAGTGTGTTTCAGATCCCCAACTTATTGGCCTCCATAGGTGGGAAACAGGCCTAGATTGTTTTCATTTCTTGTTCACACTGAAGGCAAAAAGAGAAAATCCCCCGTAAATGGAAAGTTCCTTCTGATTCCTTAGTCTAATCCCCTGACCTTAATGTTTATCCAACAAATCCCTTACTCTTCCTGTTACTTGTCTCCCTCAGGACTTTTGGGATTGCTGTACCCTCAGTTCATCCATATTCACCTGGCACACATCCCCTGAGCCACATAATATTTTCTTAAAATAGGACCTTCCATGTATACTTAGAAAATGACGTTTGATATAAAATAGTTGCTTAGTAATCTACTAAATCTATCTAATATATGCTTACAACTAAAACCCCTTAAGATTCAAATTAACAATAAGGCACACTTTTAGAGCATGAATGATATAAATAATTAGATGCATCTAAAAGGTAAACATTACCTAAGATTTTTATTTATTCCCTTACATTCAAATAATCAATTAATTTCAGCTCATATTTATTTAAAGGGCTTGTAGCGTAGAAAATGAGAGGTGAAAACCCAAGCATTAATTAACTAATGTATTCCAGATATTATATATGTGTTTTCATACATGCTTTTTATTTAAACCTTACAGAACGTTATTCGGATATTGGTGAATAAACTGAAACTCAGCTAAGTAGCTTTTCTGACATATTGGAGCCAGTATTTAAATCCAAAACTATGTCACTCTGTAGTAGGCATAGTCTAGTCTAACAAGGAAGCAGAATCCACTGTATGTTCTTCAACCTAAGGAAACTTAATACAGGGAAATTGATACACAAGGGATGGAAACGCTCAGGAGCCACACGAGCAATTCTGAAATAGCTGTTTCTGAATATACCTATCTCTGAAGGCTCACTCCACCTCAAGGCTGAAGGAAAATAAGAGCAGACAGCTTGACCAGACCCCAAGACGCAGAGTCCCCAGCGGAAGCTGAAACCATAGAGGAAAGGGTAGCTGGTTGGACCAGAGAACATGGAGGACATTCAGGGGTTGCCACAGACTCTGCCTGAGGGAGAGAAAGAAAAAGAACAGTAGAAATACTTTTACTTTTCTACCTTCTAGTTTTCTGTCAGTGCCTCACATCGGTTACTTTTACTCAGAAATCAATTGCTAAAAAAAACCTTGGAAATGTACTTGCCATGACTCAATGCAAAAGTGGAGAAGAACAAGAAATTGATTAGAGAGTAAACAGGCAAATTCCAGCACAGATTCCAGGAGGCGACGTAAGCACTATACAGTGGGTAGTATAAACAAAGACATACAGGTGAGAAAGTAAGAAATATGTTCTGGAATAACAAGCAGTACAATTTGGCTGTTGCATATAAATCATTTGGAAAGTTAGGCTGGAGAAGTAGAGAAATTAGACAACACTGGGAAACATGGGAACTGGGCTAAGTTATTAAAGTTTAATTTATTGAGAAGACAATTTTGACCAGGCATATGTTGCAATTGGCATGTTGTTTGGAAAATATTAATTTGAAATTTGCATGTAGAATGGTCTTGAGAAGACTGGAGAAGACTGAAGAAAGTTGCCTAGCAAGGAAGAAATTGCAATAGTTTAGGGGATAAATGATATGACAATGTGGCAAAGACCTGTAATTTATTGTTCATCTAATATGCGCCAGCTACTGTTCTGCATAATTTATATATAAACATTATCCCAGCTGATTCTCATGAAGATTTTTCAAGGTAAACATCATTATCTGACATACAGACCAACTGAGAATCAGAAAATTGAAGTGAGATTTCAACAGTTACATGCTGAGAAAAGTGACAGAGCAGGATCTAAACTACTAGTAATGAAGGGCACTCAATGTAAGTATTTTGGAACTTCCAAAGTTGAACACGACGCTTGCTTCCAAAGTTGGCATAAGTTACCATGCCAGATATCAATTATCTGTTTTTATCCTTAATGTCTCTGAATGTTAATGCTGAAAAACAATTTTTTATTGATAGTTTTGTTATTTTATGGAGCATAGGATCTATTCCAAATTGCCATGAACTTTCCCCCCTTTTTTCTTGTTAGGTTGAATTATTATTTAGCTTGCAACTCTCTTGCAATAAATATATTCTGTTACCAACATGCTTTTGCACAGTAATGCCTTCATACTATATTCGAATACTCCATAAAGCAAAACGAGTGTTAACATCGATATCAAACACGCACTAAATTCCCGAATTTTGATTTTATATTGAAATGATTTGATACTGCCTCCACATCAGTGCTTACTGTTTTCTTCAGTTTTTGTTAACTTCTGTTTGTTAATCAGTCTCAACTATAGGACATTAATGCTTGTTTTCTTGAATTTCAATAATTTTATCTCTTCTGAGTGAACAACCTGTTGCTGTAAGTTATCTGTTTGACATGTGTACTGATGTGCATTTATTCATTGCAAATTATTCTCATATCATCTTTGAAATTCTTAGTCACTCTTGAAGTGATAATGACTTTAAAAAACTCTGTGAACTTTAATTGTTCTAAGTAAATTAAGTGAAGAGGATGAAGATTAATTAGATATTTTGGTTGAAATCAATAGTCGTTGTTTGGTCTATTTTTTATTTATTTATTGTTATTTTGTCAATGAGTTTGTAACCTTATGCAATCACTAAGATCTGACTAAGTCACCCTAAAATTAGAACTATCTAATATAGAGAGATCTGAATTTGACAATTTTTCATCCATAAAACCAACTAGATGCTACTCAATCTACCCCATCCTACCTCTCTAAATATCAATTGAAAAATTGGTCTTAGAAACCCATGGGATTTTAGTAATATGAGTCAGAGACTGAGTCAGAAGTACTGTTACTATAAAATGTAGTATAAAAATGACTCATTTTACATAATCATTGTTTAATTGAATCTATAATAACCCATTATTTATATTCTTGCAATGACTTCCAATATCATTCCTGTTTCTTCTAAGAATATTAATCTCTTGGAAAGAATAGGTCATCACTGATGGATCACAGTGGTGTGTAGAAAATAGGCATATTATTCTCAGTATATTTGACTCCTTACTGCCCATATGACATAAAAGCCCATATTATTATTGTTTCTGTGAATATTCATCTTTATGAAACATTAGGCCAAAACATTAAAACCTTTATACTTTCTGTATAAAAATTTCTGCAATAAGCAAGAGACTTATACTTTCCAACTGATAAATGCTTTCATTGTTCTGAAAATGCCTTGTTCAAATTTTTATAGTAGGTGACTTTTCTACAATTTTTGTGTATACAAGTTCTTTCTTCCCTATGACATTTGCAACCTTCCCAAATATTTACCAAGAATTCCAAACACCATTTAAACTGATAAGAACTAAAGTGAAAAGGTATCTTGTAGAGCATATGAGGCCTTAGAACCTTCAGGCCATGGAGCAATAGATTAAATGACCTCTCAAGACCCCCTCCGGTCCTATATTCTATGGGGACTGATAAACCATAGAGATAGCCAAACAAAGGGGATACAATGAAACTGGTTCTATTATCCCAGCATTTAATGGTTTTCTGTGTGTGAAGTTCAAAGCTGAAAGTTTCAACAAAGATTCCACCAACACAGTGTTTCCTGCGCTTACCACTTTACTGCTTACAATACTTTCTTACAACATTTTTCAAAGGCCAAGAAAATGTGCTTTCTTTGTAATTCCAAAAGTAGTCTAAGTAACAGGAGATATTATTATGATAGTAAAATCAGAGTAATGAAGTTGGATTTGGGGTTGGTTCTACCAGATCAACCAAAGGAATACAAAAAGGGCAAAAGTATGATTTTTAATAGACAGAAAGAAAAGCAAATTTTGAGTAGAAGCATACAAGCCAACCAAATAAAAAATCAAGGGGGAAAAGTAAAAGGAAAGAGTAAATGAAAAAGGCTGAAGGGTAAATTAAAGTATGTTCAAGGGCTGTGCATATCATCCAGAAATAAATGTGATTTTAGTTAGAATAAAAAGTCAATGTGGAGAATGAGAAGAATCCAAAAACTAATCAAAGCAAAGAAAGAAGAAAATGTATACTATAAAACATGAGGTAGAGAGAAGCACTGAGATGACTGAATGAAGTTGAAAGTGTAAAAAATATGATAAGAAAATTAAGGGTAGAAAAAGAAAGAAAGATTGAACAAGAGTTTGAGATAAATCAGGATCCTTTCAAGTAGAAAAGTAAGAAGGGGTCAGGGCCAGAGATAATGGGACCTCCATGAAATGGAAAGTGTAATTTACTCACTGAAGTGGGGGATATTGCTATCGATTTTAATGACTTCTTTGCATCAGCTTTCAGACTAGAGAATGGAGAAAAGATATGAGCAAAGAGACATATATTTGCATATCTCAGGGAAAGAGGATGAAACAAATATAAAGCTAGGGCAATGATTAAGTTATTAAACTGTTTTATTTCTGGAAAACTACAGAAAAAAAACAAAAATCAATCTAGATTTTAGAAAGTAGCATCAACAAATAAGACTTTTATCAGGTGCCTTGTAAAACTTCATAGACTTCAAGGAACTGAAAAAAGAGCCAAGATTTCTAGACTCACTTATTTTCATAACTACAGTGTGAAATAATTTTTGAAAACATAATATTCTGGCAACTATGTATATAAACTTAGTCAATCGCAGAAAGCTTGATTAGCTTTGTCTGATAGAATTTTGGTGTGAATATACAGGCACACACACATGAATTAATTTAAATCCATTTTACTCTGCTATGAGAAGGAGGAATTTTTCTCTTCCAGGAAGCTTTTTTGCCTCCGCAGAGTAGAAGCACTCATGGACGTCCTTGAGGCACTCATTTATACACCCACTGCTGTGTGAATGATGAAAACACACACAGAGACAGGCAATGGAGTACAGAGCATGCTGTAGCCATCACTGCCTCATGCTGCCTAGCAGCTTGAAGAAGCCAAAAGCCTCACATCAAATTATCCCAGCCAGAGTTTCATACTTATCTATATCCTGATGGGGAATACTCATAAAAAGCATACTTTCCCCATCCTAAGCAGTGTACAGCTAAGTGATTCATTAATGAGCATGAAATCAAAACATCATCCACCTCCACTAAAATAACTGCTGTTACATTTGCTAAAATTTTGCATGATTTGATCACACATAATCCTGTTAAAATCTCTACCTCTGAGGATCTCATAAAGTGCTAAAGATGGAACTGATCTCAGCATTGATGAGTTTGACTTCACAGGAGAATGCAAGGCTTCCTGGGAACTTACTTCATTGATTGCTTACTTCAGCAGTTCCTGATGGACATCTCAGCTGGATCTCCACAGCTGTGAAGATCTTGTTTCTTACGCAATATGAATTTGACTTCTCTGAAAGGCACAAGAAACTAAGCCTGTGTTTATCTAGATAACGAATGTTCAAGTAATTAAAGAAGTAGATTATCATGACTCTGAGGATGTAAATGCAATGTAAATGACATGAGCAGTAGCGTAGGACTCAGAAGACCTAGCTTCTTTATTCTACCATAAAGTAGCCAAAAACATTAGGGAAATTTCTTGAATGTTTCCAGTGGCAAATATCCCAAAAGGGATATAGAAAATACAATAAATATTATAGAATTTTTGAAAAAAGAGAATTCATATCTGGCTCAGATAATCAGGAAATTGTTGGCATTGTTGATGGGATTTAAGGATAAACCAACTTTGATGTAGAGGTGGAAAGCCAGATGATATTCTTGATAGATGAAAGGGCATAAATTAAGTCACAGATTTTGGGAATGCTCCAGATGTTCTGGACAAACTACTGAACTACAAGAACTAAAGACAAGTGGTGAGGAGGCTTGAAAAGTAATTGGAGGATAACTTTTAGTGGATATTGCATGCCAGGTTAAAATTATTTAGCACTTATTTGATAGGAAATTACTAGACATTGTATTTTGAGCAAAAAGATATCATGTTTGATATGGTTTGACTCTGTGTCTCCACCCAAATCTCACCTTGTAGCTTCCATAATTCCCATGTGTTGTGGGAGGGACCCAGTGGGAGATTACTGAATTATGGGGGTGAGTCTTTCCCATGCTGTTTTCATGATAGCGAATGGGTCTCAGGAGATCTGATGGTTTTGAAAACGAGAGATGCCCTGCACAAGCTCTCTTTACCTGCCGCCATCCATGTAAGATGTGACTTGCTCCTCTGTGACTTGCTCCTCCTTGCCACCCGCCATGATTGTGAGGCTTCCCCAGCCATGTGGAACTGTAACTCCAATTGAACCTCTTTCTTTTGTAAATTGCCCAGTCTCATGTATGTCTTTATCAGCAGCATGAAAACGGACTAATACAATGTTCTAGGAAAATTAACTGAGAATGATGTGCGGATTGGTGAAGCTATTTTAGGGCTGAATTCTGGTGGTGTAATCAGTAATGAGGAGAGATTGGCTGGCTGCAAAGTCATTGTGTGTGAAGAAGGCACAGGACACGGGAAGTAAGTGTACAAAAGGCAAGGGTCAAGTGGATGGGGAGTTGACAATTACCTGGAAATACAGTGATGTCATTCATACAAATAAGATTATTAGGAATAGGGACAGGAGAATAAGAAGCCTTATTTGAAACTGTTGAATTTGAGGTGATCATCAAATTTAACAAGGAGAAATGTACATTCTTTTATACTGTTATATTACTGACAGTAACTGTCCAACAACTATTTTTACTCAGCACCAACCAAAGTAATGATCCTTTAAATTATAAAAATAACCATAACTTTAAAATATTGACTATTAAATAACTTTCTAGCTACAGAAACTGGTTGAGGGATTAAGAAAAAATTCTTTGAGGGGAAAAGGGGGCAAAGTTCAAAACATTTACAAAAAGTACTCTAAAATTGGAGGGGTGGAGCCAAGATGGCCGAATAGGAACAGCTCCGGTCTCCAGCTCCCAGCCCCAGCGACAGAGAAGACCAGTGATTTCTGCATTTCTGCTTGAGGTACCGGTTTCATCTCACTAGGGAGTGCCCAACAGTGGGTGCAGGACAGTCGGTGAAGCGCACTGTGCGCGAGCCCAAGCAGGGCGAGGCATTGCCTCACTCGGGAAGCGCAAGGGGTCAGGGAGTTCCCTTTCCTAGTCAAAGAAAGGGGAAACAGACAGCACCTGGAATATCGGGTCAGTCCCATCCTAATACTGCGCTTTTCCAACGGGCCTGGAAAACGGCACACTAGGAGATTGTGTCCGGCACCTGGCTCGGAGGGTCCTATGACCACAGAGTCTCGCTGATTGCTAGCACAGCAGTCTGAGATCAAGCCGCAAGGCGGCAGTGAGGCTGGGGGAGGGGCGCGCGCCATTGCCCAGGCTTGCTTAGGTAAATAAAGCAGCCAGGAAGCTCGAACTGGGTGGATCCCACCACAGCTCAAGGAGGCCTGCCTGCCTCTGTAGGCTCCACCTCTGGGGGCAGGGCACAGACAAACAAAAACTCAGCAAGAACCTCCACAGACTTAAATGTCCCTGTCTGACTGACAGCTTTGAAGAGAGTAGTGGTTCTCTCAGCACACAGCTGGAGATCTGAGAACGGACAGACTGCCTCCTAAAGTGGGTCCCTCACCCCTGAGCAGCCTAACTGGGAGGCACCCCCCCAGTAGGGACAGACTGACACCTCATTCAACCGGGTACTCCTCTGAGACAAAACTTTCAGAGGAACTATCAGACAGCTGAATTTGTGGTCTCACGAAAATCCGCTGTTCTGCAGCCACCGGTGCTGACACCCAGCCAAACAGGGTCTGGAGTGGACCTCTAGTAAACTCCAACAGACCTGCAGCTGAGGGTCCTGTCTGGTAGAAGGAAAACTAACAAACAGAAAGGACATCCACACCAAAAACCCATCTGTACATCACCATCATCAAAGACAAAAAGTAGATGTAACCACAAAGATGGGGAAAAAACAGAGCAAAAAAACTGGAAGAAGGCTTCAGACGATCAAACTACTCTGAGCTACGAGAGGAAATTCAAAACAATAGCAAAGAAGTTAAAAACTTTGAAAAAAAATTAGAAGAATGGATAACTAGAATAACCAATGGAGAGAAGGGCTTAAAGGAGCTGATGGAGCTGAAAGCCAAGTTTCGAGAACTACGCGAAGATTGCAGAAGCCTCAGTAGCAGATGAGATCAACTGGAAGAAAGGGTATCACTGATGGAAGATGAAATGAATGAAATGAAGCAAGAAGGGAAGTTTAGAGAAAAAAGAATAAAAAGAAATGAACAAAGACTCCAAGAAATTTGGGACTATGTGAAAAGACCAAACCTACGTCTGATTGGTGTACCTGAAAATGATGGGGAGAATGGAACCAAGTTGGAAAACCCTCTGCAAGATATTATCCAGGAGAACTTCCCCAATCTAGCAAGGCAGGCCAGCATTCAGATTCAGGAAATACAGAGAACGCCACAAAGATACTCCTCGAGAAGGGCAACTCCAAGACACATAATTGTCAGATTCACCAAAGTTGAAATGAAGGAAAAAATGTTAAGGGCAGCCAGAGAGAAAGGTCGGGTTACCCACAAAGGGAAGCCCATCAGACTAACAGCTGATCTCTCAGCAGAAACTCTACAAGCCAGAAGAGAGTGGGGGCTGATATTCAACATTCTTAAAGAAAAGAATTTTCAACCCAGAATTTTCTATCCCGCCAAACTAAGCTTCATAAGTGAAGGAGAAATAAAATACTTTACAGACAAGCAAACGCTGAGTGATTTTGTCACCACCAGGCCTGCCCTAAAAGAGCTCCTGAAGGAAGCACTAAACATGGAAAGGAACAACCGGTACCAGCCACTGCAAAAACATGCCAAATTGTAAAGACCATCGAGGCTAGGAAGAAACTATAGCAACTAACGAGCAAAATAACCAACAAAGATCATAATGACAGGATCAGATTCACACATAACAATATTAACGTTAAATGTAAATGGGCTAAATGCTCCAATCAAAAGACACAGACTGGCAAACTGGATAAGGAGTCAGGACCCATCAGTGTGCTGTATTCAGGAAACCCATCTCACGTGCAGAGACACACATAGACTCAAAATAAAGGGATGGAGGAAGATCTATCAAGCAACTGGAAAAAAAAAAAAAGGCAGGGGTTGCAATCCTAGTCTCTGATAAAATAGACTTTAAACCAACAAAGATCAAAAGAGACAAAGAAGGCCATTACATAATGGTAAAGGGATCAATTCAACAAGAAGAGCTAACTATCCTAAATATATATGCACCCAACACAGGAGCACCCAGATTCATAAAGCAAGTCCTCAGTGACCTACAAAGGGACTTAAACTCCCACACAATAATAATGGGAGATTTTAACACCCCACTGTCAGCATTAGACAGATCAACGAGACAGAAAGTTAACAAGGATATCCAGGAATTGAACTCAGCTCTACATAAAGTGGACCTAATAGACATCTACAGAACTCTCCACCCCAAGTCAACAGAATATACATTTTTTTCAGCACCACACCACACCTATTCCAAAATTGACCACATAGTTGGAAGTAAAGCTCTCCTCAGCAAATGTAAAAGAACAGAAATTATAACAAACTGTCTCTCAGACCACAGTGCAATCAAACTAGAACTCAGGATTAAGAAACTCACTCAAAACTGCTCAACTACATGGAAACTGAACAACCTGCTCCTGAATGACTATTGGGTACATAATGAAATGAAGGCAGAAATAAAGATGTTCTTTGAAACCAACGAGAACAAAGATACAACATACCAGAATCTCTGGGACACATTCAAAGCAGTGTGTAGAGGGAAATTTATAGCACTAAATGCTCACAACAGAAAGCAGGAAAGATCCAAAATTGACACCCTAACATCACAATTAAAAGAACTAGAAAAGCAAGAGCAAACACATTCAAAAGCTAGCAGAAGGCTAGAAATAACTACAATCAGAGCAGAACTGAAGGAAATAGAGACACAAAAAACCCTTCAAAAAATTAATGAATCCAGGAGCTGGTTGTTTGAAAAGATCAACAAAATTGATGGACCGCTAGCAAGACTAATAAAGAAGAAAAGAGAGAAGAATCAAATAGATGCAATAAAAAACGAAAAAGGGGATATCACCACTGATCCCACAGAAATACAAACTACCATCAGAGAATACTACAAACACCTCTATGCAAATAAACTAGAAAATCTAGAAGAAATGGATAAATTCCTCGACAAATACACCCTCCCAAGACTAAACCAGGAAGAAGTTGAATCTCTGAATAGACCAATAACAGGTTCTGAAATTGTGGCAATAATCAATAACTTACCAACCAAAAAGAGTCCAGGACCTGATGGATTCACAGCTGAATTCTACCAGAGGTACAAGGAGGAACTGGTACCATTCCTTCTGAAACTATTCCAATCGACAGAAAAAGAAGGAATCCTCCCTAACACATTTTACGAAGCCAGCATCATCCTGATACCAAAGCCTGGCAGAGACATAACCAGAAAAGAGAATTTCAGACCAATATCCTTGATGAACATTGATGCAGAAATCCTCAATAAAATACTGGCAAACTGAATCCAGCAGCACATCAAAAAGCTTATCCACCATGATCAAGTGGGCTTCATCCCTGGGATGCAAGGCTGGTTCAACATACTCAAATCAATAAATGTAATCCAGCATGTAAACAGAACCAAAGACAAAAACCACATGATTATCTCAATAGATGCAGAAAAGGCCTTTGACAAAATTCAACAACCCTTCATGCTAAAAACTCTCAATAAATTAGGTATTGATGGGACGTATCTCAAAATAATAAGAGCTATCTACGACAAACCCACAGCCAATATCATACTGAATGGGCAAAAACTGGAAGCATTCCCTCTGAAAACTGGCACAAGACAGGGATGCCCTCTCTCACCACTCCTATTCAACATAGTGCTGGAAGTTCTGGCCAGAGCAATCAGGCAGGAGAAGGAAATAAAGGGTATTCAATTAGGAAAAGAGGAAGTCAAATTGTCCCTGTTTGCAGATGACATGATTGTATATCTAGAAAACCCCATTGTCTCAGCCCAAAATCTCCTTAAGCTGATTAGCAACTTCAGCAAAGTCTCAGGATACAAAATTAATGTACAAAAATCACAAGCATTCTTGTACACCAATCACAGACAAACAGAGAGCCAAATCATGAGTGAACTCCCATTCACAATTGCTTCAAAGAGAATAAAATACCTAGGAATCCAACTTACAAGGGATGTGAAGGACCTCTTCAAGGAGAACTACAAACCACTGCTCAATGAAATAAAAGAGGATACAAACAAATGGAAGAACATTCCATGCTCATGGGTTGGAAGAATCAATATCGTGAAAATGGCCATACTGCCCAAGGTAATTTATAGATTCAATGCCATCCCCATCAAGCTACCAATGACTGTCTTCACAGAATTGGAAAAAACTACTTTAAAGTTCATATAGAACCAAAAAAGAGCCCGCATCGCCAAGTCAATCCTAAGCCAAAAGAACAAAGCTGGAGGCATCACGCTACCTGACTTTAAACTATACTACAAGGCTACAGTAACCAAAACAGCATGGTACTGGTACCACAACAGAGACATAGATCAATGGAACAGAACAGAGCCCGCAGAAATGATGCCGCATAGCTACAACTATCTGATCTTTGACAAACCTGACAAAAACAAGAAATGGGGAAAGGATTCCTTATTTAATAAATGGTGCTGGGAAAACTGGCTAGCCATATGTAGAAAGCTGCAACTGGATCCCTTCCTTACACCTTATACAAAAATTAATTCAAGATGGATTAAAGACTTATATGTTAGACCTAAAACCATTAAAATCCTACAAGAAAACCTAGGCAATACCATTCAGGACATAGGCGTGGGCAAGGACTTCATGTCTAAAACACCAAAAGCAATGGCAACAAAAGCCAAAATCGACAAATGGGATCTCATTAAACTAAAGAGCTTCTGCACAGCAAAAGAAACTATCATCAGAGTGAACAGGCAACCTACACAATGGGAGAAAATTTTTGCAACCTACTCATCTGACAAAGGGCTAATATCCAGAATCTACAATGAACTCAAACAAATTTACAAGAAAAAAACAAACAACCCCATCAAAAAGTGGGCAGAGGACATGAACAGACACTTCTCAAAAGAAGACATTTATGCAGCCAAAAAACACATGAAGAAATGCTCCTCATCACTGGCCATCAGAGAAATGCAAATCAAAACCACAGTGAGATACCATCTCACACCAGTTAGAATGGCCATCATTAAAAAATCAGGAAACAACAGGTGCTGGAGAGGATGTGGAGAAATAGGAACACTTTGACACTGTTGGTGGGACTGTAAACTAGTTCAACCATTGTGGAAGTCAGTGTGGCGATTCCTCAGTGATCTAGAACTAGAAATACCATTTGACCCAGCCATCCCATTACTGGGTATATACCCAAAGGACTATAAATCATGCTGCTATAAAGACACATGCACACGTATGTTTATTGCGGTACTATTCACAATAGCAAAGAGTTGGAACCAACCCAAATGTCCAACAACGATAGAGTGGATTAAGAAAATGTGGCACATATACACCATGGAATACTATGCAGCCATAAAAACAGATGAGTTCATGTCCTTTGTAGGGACATGGATGAAATTGGAAAACATCGTTCTCAGTAAACTATCGCAAGGACAAAAAACCAAACACCGCATGTTCTCACTCATAGGTGGGAATTGAACAATGAGAACTCATGGACACAGGAAGGGGAACATCACACTCCGGGGACTGTTGTGGGGTGGGGGGAGGGGGGAGGGACAGCATTAGGAGATACACCTAATGCTAAATGACGAATTAATGGGTGCAGGAAATCAACATGGCACATGGATACATATGTAACAAACCTGCACATTGTGCACATGTACCCTAAAACCCTACAGTATAATAAAAATAAATAAATAAATAAATAAAATAAAAAAATGAAAGAAAAAAGTACTCTAAAATTGAAGTGAATAAATGTGATATAGATATTTGTTTCAATCTAATATTCACAAAAATAATGTGAATCTTGAAACTATCTAAATATAATTTAAAATCCACTACTATTGACACATACACTCAAGTTCAAATGCAACTGCCTTGGATAAAAATTACTTCCTTCTCAACTCTGACCCAACCTCTCATATCTCTATTTGTTTTCTGAACCAAACATCCAAAAATCTTTGAAAGACTTCAGCACAGAGTATAAATGTTTTCTTGGTGTGATTCTGGCTGTAGAAGTGCTTGCATTTGTCAATTTAGGAAGCTGAGAGGACTGAAAATTGGATCAACTGTTTTCTACAGAAATAAATTCTAAGAAATTGCTTTAGCAGGATTCAGCATTCAGCATGTCTATAAAGTAAACCTGATCTTCATCTTACTTTCATGCTGACTCAACTGGTGTCAATTTACAGGAATGATCATCACCTTTAAAAATGACCATTCAGTAATGTAGAATTCACCATTTATTTGATTTGGCATGATTTAGTTGACGTCAACTCTGACAAGTTCTATTGTTTTATTTTTATTTTACTTTTGCCTCTTATTATGTAATATAAATTTAAAATTATCACTACAAAATGTCTAATATGAAAGATGTGTGTGGTTCATCTTTTGTGCATTCAGTACTCTCTTTTGAGGTGCACCTGAAAAGTGGAAGAAAGAAATAGAAGACATTTGAAACAAATGGAGTCTTAATTGTTCTCAGCAATCCAAAAACTTGATCAACTTGTAAGACAGGCTTCCATTAGAGAAGAGAGGCCCTTCTTTTGTAGACGAGACACCTCTGAAATGACCACTCACTGTTTGAAGCTGCCCCAAATCAAGCTGACCTGATTGAGTGTGAAGATCAATGTATTTCCTGTAATACACCTTTAGTAAGACACAGGCTCTTTGAGTCTCTGGTTTTCTCATCTGTAAAATGGGCATGTTAAGACTTCCATGAAAGAATAATTTGTAGTGAAATATAGCAAAATACAGAACAATGCCTGCTACAAAGTAAGTGTTTCATATAGTAACTAAAAACAGTTAATAATTAAACATTTTTGGATGCATCAGCTTCATATAAACAGCCTCATATACTGGGTAGTAAATGTACCGATTTTATTTGAACTGCAAGTTTTTTAAAGTATTTTATAAAAAGCTTAAGTACATCCATAAGCTGTGAGGGCAATGTGACATTACAAAAGAGAGAGAAGACGGCAATTTGCCCTCTTCACCCTACCAACATTGATAAAATCGATCATTGACTAATCAATAGCATTTCTGACAGCCTTTAGGGCACTTCAACACCTGATCTACCTCCTAACTAACTTGTCAGCTGCTACTGCAGGGCCTCTATTTATCTGCTACAAACCGAGACAGTTATAGCATGATTCCTAACCTTTCATTGTGACACTTAGCTGGATGTTGTTGTCCTTATTAAAGTGCTAATAATAAATCTGCTTTTTCTTCATAATTATTACTTGCACATCAGAATTGCAATTTTTGTTTTGAAGACCACTTTTTAGTTCAAGAAATTGCATGATCTCTCATGATTATGGGTAGCTTTGATTATCCTTGAGTTAAAATAGGTAATCCAAAATGTTTACCATAGATTTTAAGATTAAGATTTGAATTTAACATTGTAAATCATAACAGTATCTACATACACATTTGAATACATACACATAACAGTATCTACCATACAAATCTGAAAGCTGTCTGTTAAAAGGTCATCATGTTGTACAACACACATTCACACATGAACATCTCTATATATAAAGGCTCTTTGTCAAGACAATGGGTTCAAAGGTCTTTTGCAACTAAGAGAGCTCCTCACCTCTAGGTCCTTACTTGACAGTTTGGGTGTGTGCATTAAAACAAGAAGAATCTCAGAGAATCTAAAATAATGTCTCTCATCTACTTTACTCTAGAAGCAGTTTAGAAATCTGTGAACATAGGTTGGGTTGTGAACAAGATAGAGGTGCTATGCCACTTAGGCAGTTGGAGTCTGAGATGTCAGATGCCCTGAACATTTACGACAGTTTCACACAATTTTTATTTTTACCAGGCACTCTTATATGTAAATGACCTGTTTAAATTGATCTCATTCTGAGATATTGAGACCATTTAATATATAAATTCAAAGTATTTAGGGCAAGTTCTTAATATATGCTGAACTTTCCAAAAATGTATCATCATGTTAAAAAAAAAGGAAGATTGTATTTTATTTTAAGTATTACCAAGAGCTCGCCAATGCTTTTTACCAACAGTTTATCATTTGAATAACAGGTGATTAAAGGCAAAGTTGTACATAATAATAAACATATATGTGTCAGTCATCATCTGTAACTGCCATATTCATGGTATTTAGACATCTAGGTTCTAGCTTATGACTGCTTGGTTAGGTCTTCCATTGTAGTCATGACCAAGCTTTTGCAAATTAAAATATATTTGTTAATTAAATATTATTTTCTATTTCATGCCTCTTGTACAGTTAATACATTATTTTTTGTTTAATCATGTGTATTGGTAAGTGAAAATATGTATGAATTTTATTTCAGAATAATAGGAGTTATTATGAAGTAGTTATAAAAATGAAGTGTTAGGCTGAAATCACTGTTCTAGAGCAAATGGCATTATTTCCAATTATAGTTTTATAATTAACAAAGCTTCTCAGGATTCTCTGATCCAGATAATTTTCATTTGTTTCATCAAAATATGGATGCTCAGAGCCCATCCTAGTCCAGACACCCATTTTCCTTTTGCTCAAACAGGAGTGAGTTGATGTCTGAAGTGACAGGGATGGAGGGGTTCTTTATAATGCACACTCCTGCAATAGCATCCTCCGATAATAGGGTAACTTAGTCTTAACTAGTAGGGTATGCACAGATGTTTCTCTACCTGAGAACAAAGGTAAATGAATCAAATGAGTAGCTGTTTATGTGACACTAGGCTATTAATACACTGTATTAATAATGTAATAACACAACTATGACATAATAACACAACTATGACATAGTAACACAACTCTAGGGAGTCTCAAATATGTTATCAGAAATAAAAATGGCACAGCCTGGAGTTGTCACTGGAAAGATTGTCCTCTAATTTTGATGTTGACAATAATCTTGAGTTGCAAACCTCAGAAATATCTAGAAAATTTGGGGAGAGCTACAGTTCATTTATTAAGGCTGAAAAAAAGAGAGCAAGAAAAAGCCTCTTTGGGATTTTCTAATGACAGGGATTTACTTGTAGAGGTAAGTAATCTGAGATGTTGCTCCAGAAGCTGCTAAGAGCTGATGGTAACTTCCATGTGGAGCCATTGCCAACACAACTTTCTGTACTTCTGGGCCTATATACAGGGAGCCAACCCAATCAGGAGACCCTGCCTCTGTTCTCCTGTACCACTGGATCCATTACTGGGATCCAGTTTTTAAATCACTTCCAACAAAGGTAAAATAGGATTCTGGGTACCTCACTCCTAAGTTCCTCATTGCGGTTTTCCTCATTCTCTCCCTCTTCCATCTCAATCAAGTCAGAACAGCAGGGATAAAGTCCTGATTCTTCATGTAGTTATCACCAGTGGTCCTGAGTGAAACCCACCCTGAAATGTTTGTCTTGGACCCTGTTGAGCTCTTTTACTTCCTCTGTACTCATTTTCCATTTACTGCGTATGTGGTGTTGTACTTGCCTCTGGGATCTAATGTTGGACAAAAAAAAAAAAAAAGAAAAAAGAAAAAAAGGCAGTCACTGTCCAAGCTCTTACGGATCATGAGACCTAGTGTAGAAGATCGAAATTAATTAACTTATAAATAAAATGAAACTTCAACTGTAATAAAGGCTACAAAGTGAAGGTGTACAGTGCCCCGAGAACATGTAAAGGAGGATTTGATCTAGTTAATGAGACAAGAGAAGATTTTTATATGAAAATAATTGAGCTGTGGAGGACATGTAGGTGTTAAATAGTGTAATGGATGCTCTAGGGTCCTGCCTAGACCTCCCTTTTAGGACTGACGCATGAATTCCCACAACTCTTGGGAAAATCAATGTAGAGGGGAAGGGAGGAATAGGATAAAAACCTCTCTGGCATCTTTAGACATTTCTCATCTTCTATCTTGTAATACCTAAGATAGAGTTAATAATACTACCTCAAAAATTTGGGGAAAATTAAATAACATCTATGGGGGTCAACAAATTAAAGACATTAAATAACATAGTGGGTCATTTATGTAGGATATAGTTTAGAACTATTGTAAAGAGCATGGACTTGATGACAGACTGCCATAGCTTCAAATTCTGACCATACCATGTACTCAGTCTGTGAGCCTGGGTAAAATAATGAAATATTATAAAATTGTCAATTACATGTTTGCTAAAGGTACTGTAACTCAGCATATAGTAGCAACTAACCACTTAATTGGGACATTAATATCAAGTAACTTAAATTATCAACACTTTTCTTGGTTATTATTCATCTTAATATTTTAGTGCCTAGAATAGCATTAGAATTTCATAAATATTTTAAATGAATAAATTATGATTTCCCATAATTTCTTCAGCAATGCTTATTAAACATATTTATGAAATGTCTTCTATGTGTCAGGGCCTATTGCATGTAATACTTCCCTGATACAACTGGAGAATTGGTGGATACTAAAGACTATCAAAGAGGAGTTAAATAGTAATGTGAAATTCATGTTTCTTTGTAAGGTCATGAGCTTCTAAAAGAGGTCAGCTCCAAGATTTGAATAATTACACTCTGCATACCTATTCATACCGTGTGTATCAGTCTGTTCTCATGCTGCTATGAAGAAATACCTGAGACTGGGTAATTTATAAAGAACAGAGGTTTAACTGGCTCGCAGTTCAGCATGATTAGGGAGGCCTCAGGAAACTTACAGTCATGGTAGAAGACAGCTCTTCACAGGGCAGCAGGAGAGACAATAAGTGCCAAGCAAAGGGGGAAGCCCCTTATAAAACCGTCAGATCTCATGAAAACTCACTCGTTATCACGAGAACAGCAGGGGAAAAACCGCACCCATGATTCCGTTATCTCCACCCGGTCCCATCCTTGACGTGGGGATTATTACAATTCAAGGTGGCATTTGGGTAGGGACACAGCCAAACCATACCACTATGTATTATCTTATAGGCTTTTAAATCACTCTTTCTAACTTTGTTTTTTCCTCTGTTTATATAGAAGTATCTTGTTCAAAAAAATTCGTGAATTATTAGTTAATAAGTTTTCACAAGTTGCAGAGTGGCAAAATATATCTGCTACAGATAGCGGAAGATATTTCCAAAGCTGTATCTATTAAAAAGTTTTGTGCTATAAATTTCATGTAAAATATGGCAGTATCAAATCAGAAAACTCTTCTAGACTATCTCTTCTAATCTACCAACATTTCTTTATGAGCTGTCAGCCAAGAAGAACACTGTCAAAAGAATACAGGTAGCAATTGGTCCTCACTCTCCCCTATACAGACACAGTTAAAGCAAAAGTTTGAATAGTAATTTCTCTTTCAGATAAAGCAAAGAAACTATTTACATAAAAAAGTATTTGAGACCATAATAATCAACTTGAAGAGAGTGTATTGGAAGATAGTATGATATAAACTTCAAAATATTCAAAGAAAATAAACTGTCCAGGGTAATCTGCAATTCATTTTGTCTAACATAGCTACAGAGCTCAGAATCAGCCATTCTTAATTGGAAGGAGTTTACTTTCATTTAATTTCATAGATTCAACATTAAAATCAGTAATATCTCCTAGTTACTATTTAGTGCCCACTACAATTTGAGGAACTAATATTTTAGTGCTGGGACCAGCTGCCTCCTCCCAGAGAGCAAGATTTTACATCTGACACATTAGCAATATGTATCCTCCAGTAGCCGGTTAGTGCTGGGGCAATATTATTAACATTATCACAAAAGTAAAATTCAAGTCACAATGAGTCTGTGAAAGATAAGGATGACTGACAATATATCATTCATTTCAAAGTCTAGACTTGGGAGATAATTATTTCTTAATTTCTTTCAATAACTTTCAATAACCATAGAAATCTCAATAATGTTTCACATTAGTGTACAGCATAAAGAACTATGAAAAATTCGGTAGTCTCCCAAGAGCCACAGAAAGAACATAATGACAATGAGGCTACGATTGAAATTTCAGAGTAACATAACCCGCTGACTTGGTCCAATCTCCATGAAAAAATACTTTCAGGCCTATAGTTTAGCAAAGTACTGGTAGAAACTGAGAAAGTACATCTAGGGCACCCTCATTTAGAAATATTTGTGGGTCTCATAGTAGTGTTGATGCCTCTAGCTTTGCTCTACAGAATTTAAAAAAAAAATGTACCAGGACAGTGTCTGCACTCCTTTGAAGGTCTAAAATAGTTGAACAGAACTTAAAATTACCACACATTAACAACTGAGGAAATGTTCTAATAATAACAATAATAATGAGGTTATATTTGCTTTGAGCTAGCTGCATTAAGTACCTTAAACACCATTATTAAAGGTTTTACATCCATTTCTTCATTGCTACAACTATAGCAATAATGAGGTAGGTATTAGCACTATTTTACAGACAAAACATCTGTGGCTTAGAGACTTTAATAATTTGTCCAGAATCATTGTTAAACTGGCAAGCTAGGATTTGAAGCCACATTGTCCAACCCCAGAATTCTTACTCTTAAATATCCTTGAGAAATTAATAGGGAATTAGCATATATACTACATATATATATGATATAATTGTAGGATATTAGTTCAAATATACATACACACCATTTATTGAAAAGCTCTATTGAAACAGATTTTTATCTTCAATTCAGAGAACCCAGTAGGGGAAAAAGTAAAATCTTCCTTACATCTTCTTTAACATCTCTTCAAATTTGTTTCTAAAGAATCAATTTCTAAAAAGTAGAAGTAAT
Organism: Symphalangus syndactylus; assembly: GCF_028878055.3. Classification (NCBI taxonomy): domain Eukaryota; kingdom Metazoa; phylum Chordata; class Mammalia; order Primates; family Hylobatidae; genus Symphalangus; species Symphalangus syndactylus. The sequence goes on along the minus strand of NC_072429.2, from coordinate 74,066,238 downwards.
TCAAAAAATTTATCTTGACAAGTGAAATTCCTAAGAAAAAAAAATCTGTAGAATGCTTATTCTGAACATATTTTTGAATATTTTAACTAAGGCTACATTTGCAGAAATTTTCCTCAGTTACTTACTGTTGAAATTGTATAGAAAATAAATTACAAGCATAGAAAGACTATATTCCATTTACTTGAAACACTAAGTAATTATTTCATTCTGTTATACCAGATCTACTCAGTAAGTTAAAATAGACTCAACTTGATGAAGTATGTAATTTGAAATTCTTAACTTTGTAATTTAAATGAGTACTTTCTGCTATAATCTGCTTAGGGATTTTTTTCATTTGTAAAAGCTAAAACATTTGGCTCACAGCATCAACACAACTTGTCATGCAATCCTTTGTTTATTCATCATCTTCTACTGATAATCTAAATGATGATTAGTCTTGACTCAGTGAATTCTTTACTCATCTAATGCACATTTAGTTTAATCCCTGTTACATATTGTGATTTGTCATAATTTGAGAAGTGAAATGAGGAACAAGCCTTTCAAAAACTAAATTGATTAAGGCAAAAGAAAATATTTTAAATGTAAGAGAAATTGCAAAAAAGTATATATTTTTAGCAAAAGCCAGATGTCATGTATAATAGAGAAATGCTCATGTATTTTACAGTCACTAATCCATAAAAATCATAATTTCAAAACATTATTCAACCAGAAGATTTCTTTTCCATTTTGATATATAACCTCTTCATTTTCTTATTAAATATAAAACTTTTACAAACCATAATTAATAATAATAATAAACTGTCTCATTAGTAGGGCAAGCTTTTTTCACGCAAAAAAATTTCAGAAAATACTGGGGTAATCAAAATATTCAAGAAATATATTTTTAAAAATACTTTTCAAAAAGTCACCATTGTTATTTGTTAAAGAAGCATAGTTGAGGCCGGGCACAGTGGTTCACGCCTATAATCCCAGCACTTTGGGAGGCCGAGGCGGGTGGATCACGAGGTCAGGAGATCGAGACCATCCTGGCTAACGTGGTGAAACCCCGTCTCTACTAAAAATACAAAAAATTAGGCTGGGCGCGGTGGCTCACGCTTGTAATCCAAGCACTTTGGGAGGCCGAGGCGGGTGAATCACAAGGTCAGGAGATCGAGACCACGGTGAAACCCCGTCTCTACTAAAAATACAAAAAATTAGCTGGGCACGGTGGCGGGTGCCTGTAGTCCCAGCTACTCAGGAGGCTGAGGCAGGAGAATGGCATGAACTCGGGAGGCGGAGCTTGCAGTGAGCCAAGATCACGCCACCGCACTCCAGCCTGGACAACAGAGCCAGACTCCATCTCAAAAAAAATAAAAAAATAAAAAAAAGAAGCATAGTTGAATAAACAAAGCTGGTAAACTCTGCGACAAAGTAAATTTAGTTTGGCAAACAATAGTTTTCATTTTAGAGTAAACCAGACTCGTATATATGGCTAAATCAGCTCTGGACTCCTTAATTCTCAACACTCCTTTTACCTATGTAGACTCATTCATTATACAGTACGCTTCATCTCTCTAACCCAACTGCATTGCTTTCTATTTTTTAGTCATGCTCATAACAATCCATCTTCCTTTTTCTATATTTAGTCTATTTTTGTACTCACTTTAAAAAAGAAAGCCTCTTCACAAAATCAATTTTCTGTGATTCTTGTTAGGCAAGGCCTAACCTCTTTTTTTGTTATTTTGAAATGACCATAGTATGAGAAACAAAGGGGTAGAATGAAAAAAAAATAAGCAAGCTTTTTATAATGTTTAGAAATCCTCATTTTTAGAACTAACCACCTGCTTGGTTAATACAATTGTCCTTGCCTGTTTAATTTGATCTGTGAACCTCCGGAGCAAGGACCAAACCCTTCAATATGGTTTATGAAGTGTTGGGCTCACCCAGCACGCAACAAACAGGAATAATGAAGACCTTGACCTTTTACATTCTTTTCATCCTTAGTATTTACCAGAATTCATTCCATTGCTATTATTTGTTTGAATGATTTCACTGAGTTTGGAAAGAGTGCATAGAAAACATTATATTTTCCATACTCTGTCATCTCATATCATGTATGAAATACACTCTAGAGGGTAAACGATTATGAACATGAAAAATAATTCCAATTTATCTTTTTTCACTCATAGTGGTAATAAAGGCAAAACAATTGTTCAGGAAAATTGTCCTGAACAATTATTTTGCTTTTCCTAAAGTGTTGGCTCTACCCACAAAGTATGCAGATGCCTAACACACACCTTAATCAAATGTTAAGTGAGCAACAGAATGTGAATAGATCTACAAAATCTATCATCACTATTAAAAAAATTGTTTGGTATGGCAAGTTTTCAATATGAAATGTTTACATGCCTTTAAATGAGAAAACACTTCTGTTAATTACAACCAATAGGAGTACTCCTCTGGAATTGATAATAATGGTCAAATGGCCCAATAATAATATGTATAAGAAATATAAATAATATAATAATATTATTTGCTTTATATACTATCTTTCATCCAAAAACCCTACCCTTATGCTTATGTTATACTGATCACAGTAATAAATATATCTTGTATTAGTTGTTCTATCATTTCATGCAAATAAGACATAGTATCCTTCTCCCAGAGGATATTGTGTCTCATTTTATAATCAGTAAAACTTCCCAAGGATGGGTTCATTTATGATTGATATCTCAGTGCTTAGTTCAATGCTTTAGACAGAGTCAACGCTAAGAACACTTTTGTGGAATTATACTGACGTCATTGAAATGTTTTTGTACAACTTTTAGGACACCCACACATCCATGAGCTGTATCCCTAGTGCTTCATTGAAGTTATGGGTTCAGGTTTTCATCATGTCACATGAAAAGCCTTTGAGTATAGCCAAAGAATGGCAAAAGTCAAATTCCCATAGGGCACAGGCAAATAATATATATTTACATATATAGTGAATGCATAAATTAATGAAGAGTATAGTATATTAGATAATAATGAAAACTGGCCAATTAGATACTATGATTTCCCTAACATGGAGGCTGCTACTTAGCTTCAGCCAGGTACTGCCATGTGGTCTCATGTGCCCAGAATTGTCAAATCACCTAATGTAAGAGAATCTGCAAATCCAGACTTTTATATAAAATCTCAAAATGTTAAAGTTCAGGAATAACTAAAAATATTTTTAAATACCTATTAGGGCCAAAGAAAGTACATTGCTGGTTGTAACTAGCCCCTGAACCACAATGTTACGATTTCTTGTGAATTACAAAGAACATAGAGTAAAAGTTCTGAATATCTGGTTCTTAAATATAACCCAAACTCCTTATATTTTAATTTTCTTATATAACATAAATATTGGATTACATTATTTTGTAAGGTTCCTTCTTTCTATAACAACTTATCTCTTTATTATATGCAAGAAAAATGTATGACATGGAGGCTTAGGTCATAAAATGAGAATGTTTACTCTCTAGCCCTTGGAACACTCCAGAAATATACTGTATAGTGTATCATAAAAAGAGGAAGGATAAAGTTATGGGGAAATAGAAAAGAAGAGTAAATTGGATGCCATTATACAAGGAGGTTCTGTGGTAAGTATTTACAAAACATGACTGGAGTCAGTTTGCCTGTGGCAGCAGGAAATTTATACAGTCAGTGACAGAAAAGATAAGATTACTTGGAGGACTGGTGAGGAGTCTGTTTTGGTCATTAGGCTTTAGTAAAAGAAGGTCAAAGGATTTATTCTGAAGAAGAGGTTTAGGGAATTGGCAATGAAGCTCAATAGTAAGAGATATATTGTCAACAAAAGAAGTAGGAGAGAAAAGTTAAGGACAGGATTGTTGGAAATGCTAGAGCCAAAAAGAAGTGTTTTACTTATGGGATAAGAAAAGTCTTATTTAGAAGCAATGTCTCCAAATAAATCAGAGGTAGAGCAATAACAACAGGGACCAGCTAAGTGATTTAAAAAGTTGAGAGGACTACAAAAATAGCTTATTTGGGCAATTTTGAATTTAAAAAAAATTGACAAATCTGCAATATTATTTATCCCGAAACATGATGATTTCTTACAAAAACTTGAATTATTTTGGATTTTTTCTTAGAAATTAAGAATCATATTAAGGATAATTCAGAATTCATTAAGGATAACTGAGAGCAGACAACATATTTCCTTCCAATTTACCAGCTTTTATTCTCTTAATCTTTTTAATTTAATTTTGAATTAAGAACATAAAAAAGAGTTAATAGCAAAGATAAACACATATGTTATTTGAGGATTTACGAACAAAAATATGTTAAGTTGGTAAGCAACACACTTCTACACTGCAGAAGAGGAAATGAATCAGAAGAGAGTAAAATAAGCCCTGTTGATTAACTGCCCACCTATGTTTTGGGAACTTTCGGTATTTATATCACTACATTTTAGAAAAGAGAAAGCTGAGGATCAGAATACTTAAATAACCGGCCTAAATTTCTATAAGGGATTGACTAGAATTTGAATCCAGATTAATTGGACACCAAATTCTGTACTCATAATTGTTCCACTGTGTTGTCTGCCTCTAAGGTCAGGAGATAAACCATTATTCCAATTCTCAAAATGTTTTATGTTAAAATGCTTTCAGGCTTTTATGCTTTCTGTTCTTTATTTTCAGAGTTACAGTCCTCTAAATCCTCACTTAGCTCATTTATCTTCATCATCCAGGTGACAATTCGTTTGTCCCCTTCTCTGATAACATTTTTGAATCTGATCTGTGCATGTGGGTTTCCTGTCCCACTCACTTGCTGTCCTATAGCACTGTTTATCCCTTCAGAGCACTTTCTTCTTACAGTAACATTTTTTTATTTGTTTACTTCCCTGTACTCGATCTTCTTCCTCTAGAATGTAAACTGTGTAAGAGCAGTCTTCTCATCCATATTGTTGATCCCTGTAAACCCGGGTTTTAAAATCATGCCTTGTGTATAGTAGGCACTTAATAAATTTGTGCTGATTCATGAACAAGAATTTTCCAATCTTGATCTTTTTATCATTTTTGAATAGTAGACTGCTAAACTGATAATTTTGTAACATTAAAAAAAAAGACTGCACTTTGGGAGGCCGAGGCAGGTGGATCACGAGGTCAGGAGATCGAGACCATCTTGGCTAACATGGTGAAACCCCGTCTCTACTAAAAATACAAAAAATTAGCAGGGCGCGGTGGCGGGCGCCTGTAATCCCAGCTACTCGGGAGGCTGAGGCAGGAGAATGGCGTGAACCCGGGAGGCGGAGCTTGCAGTGAGCCGAGATAGAGACACTGCAGTCTGGCCCGGGCGAAAGAGCGAGACTCCGTCTCAAAAAAAAAAAAAAAAAAAAGACTAACCTCATCCTGTCAGATTTTTAATTCCTATGGAACTAAGTAAAAATTACTAAACAAGGGTACAAAGTCCTTGATGAGCTTTATTTCCATCTTTGTCATGATCCTTCCCACCAAACAACCGAACAATCATGAGCTGTGGCCTTCGACTGACCTCAGTCAGCTCAGTTCCTTGACCACCCCATTGGCCCTTCATTCTTAGTGCCTTGCATGACCCTACCCCGGAAGCACCCAGCCCTCCGTTGCCTAGAAAACTGCCAGTAATTCACACCGACAGACTCAGGGTTTTTTCTCCTCTACCCCAGAACTTTGTCTTCATTTCAACTATACCCATGACTTAATAACATCGTAATAGATATTTTCATGTTTGGCCCTCCGATCCAAAATTTGAGATCCTCAATGACTGGAATCATAAAATAACAGACTTGAAAAGGACAAATGTTACTGCAACATGCCAACCTTCATGACTGCTGCATTTCATCTACATTTTCAACTAAAGTGATCACCAAGAAACCAACACTGATATTCATAATAAAATTCCCATTTTTTGTGTGTCTAACATTAACTTAAACAATTTTTTCTGACTACTATTTACCCATGATTTTAAAAAGGCATGAAGATTGCTATAATTAGGGTGAAATAGAAAGAACCAATAGTAATATGCAAATAACATTTATGAAGTGAGTTAGTCATAGAATCTCTTGAAGCCTTTGATATATGGCAAACCACAACTCAGGAATTAAAACCACAGTAGTCTTAAAATGTCAACAAAGCCTAAAGCAAGACAACCCTACTCATTTTAAATAGTATTTAACTGTATATATAGGTGTGTGTGTATGGGTGTGTGTGGGGGGGTGTAGTATGTATATTAAATTTTTAGCTGTACTAATTAATCTTTCTATTTTAGAAGATACTTTCTCCGCTCCCCTAAAGTATCTTTAAGAATAATCTTAGCTGTGGCTAATAATCTTCCTATCAGTTTATCTCAAAAGAATCATAGTGACCCCTACTGTCCAAGTTGATAAGCAGATATAGCTTTCACATTCCCTAGGGAAGTTTCAAATGCAAATTTTAACTTACTGCTTACAATCTATAATCAAAGTCAGAATCCCTTGCTTCACTTTAAACTCATTACTAAAACAGGATAAAAAAAAGATATTTGATGAAAGTTCTCCAATAAAAATGCATGTACCTAATTTGGTCTTACTGCATATTCTGCTATTTCTAGCATGACAAGAATTTTTTTTGGTAAAATTATAATAAGCAAAGAAAAGAGGAACTGAGGTGAAATGTCAACTTGACAGTAAAATAGACATATGAACAATTGCAATTGGTTTTCAATGTAAAAGAAATGCAGAAAGATCTGAAAACAGAATTGCCTAAAATCAAGATTTCAGTAATTCTCTATTTTAAAGGCTTAGAAGTACTGACTTCCTTTCACAATTTTCCAGTTTTAATGGATGGTAAAAGTTAATAGCTGGCTTGACTGTAGATAATAAAGATTTCTGTCATTTGTTGAAGTAGTACAAATCAATATAAAAGCTACAGACTGCAGTCACAACAAAGACCTCAGTATGGGGCTACCAAGAAAAATGACATCTCAAATTTTCATGAAAAAAATTATAAAAGAAGCTGCTCTTTGCACTGCTAGAAATCTATTCTGCTTTTTTAGATAATGTGCCTTAATTAGACTTAAAAAAAATCCACCTTTGGAGACCTTAAGAATTTTTTGGAACTCACTTAGGTTTTAGTATTGAATGTGTCTTTTTACAAGAAGAAATGTACCACGTTGACTTCTATGAAAAATAAAAATACTTAAATTTTTAAAAACCATTTCAACCAAAATGGGTTTCAAATAAAAACAGATGGGCTACATATTAAAAATATTGCTCTAGAAATCTATGACTGAATATCTGGGATCAACAGAGGGTTGATTTATCTGTAAATAAAATTAATTTGCAAGAATGATTTTTTTCAATTATTCAAGTAACTATAGTTTGGATATGATTTTTCTGTAATTATTTTTATTATAAGATAGATGTGCCCCAAACTTTGGAAGCAGTTTAACAAACTCTGAAATTTAGATGAAATGGATTGGTATAGGCAAATCTTAAACATATAACGTAACATCTCAGGCTAATCTGGTAATGAGTAGTGTTGGCTTCTGCAAGTGTACCCCCTAAGTAAATAAGCAGTTGATTTGATGCATTCTGTCTCTATTTTTAGCCTTGATATTTAGAGATCAACGTGGCTTCTTCAGAGGAGAGGAGCGTTCTGAAAAATCCATCACGATGAACTGGGCTAAATTAGGATTTGATATATTGGGATGTACACAGCTTTCAGAAAAAGAAAGGGTAACAGAGACAGTGAGATGCAAAAAAATAGAAATATAAATGTACTCTATATCATTGTTACTAAATGCATTTATCAATATGGTATATTGGTTTCTGCTTAAATTATATCGATCGTTACAAATATAATATCATACAAATTTTTCCTCTATCATTAAATAATTTAAGACCTGTCATAAAGAAAAATGTGAACTCCTGAAATTTAAGACAGCTTTGATTCTACACCAATGCATAAAATTAAAGTAACTTTCCTGTTTAGCAATATATATTTTAGGTGAAAGAATATTATTAGCAAATATTACATTATTTCATAAAAGTTATCAAATTCTTGTGTTAAAATTTTTATCTATTAAAAGGAAGCTCAAGAACAGAAAATTCAAACACTTGCTTTCAGCATAAACTTTAGTAAAAAGAAAAAATCCATAGACAATATACCATCTGTCTCCTAAACCATGTGAAAAGAAAAGCTTTGAAAATCCAGCCGCTGCTAATGTGACATGTTGAAACATTAATCACCCCCTTAGGCCAATATAATTGTAGCTCCATGTTAATTACCTAACAATTAACAGCAGTAATTTCCAAGGGGCAATCAATGAATTAGCTTGTGATTTTCCCACAGATTTCAGTCCCACACTGCCAATCTGAATGCATTTCAAACTCCTCACCGTGGTTCATCAATGACACTTCTGGTGTATGGAATAAAAATTCATTTGCACCCTTACTAATTAGGCTAGAATATATCCCTATGTGTATTGCAAACTCTATTCACTCGCACAAAATCTCTGCCACAGGCATTTTTTCCCATTTAAAAATTCATCTTCTATTAAATTAGGAGGTCACCTAGCAGGAAAATGTACTAATCAAGATTTTATCACTAACGAATTAAAGGTTTTTAATAAGCAAGTTTAATTAAGTTATCCTAACAAGTGATAACAGCTATTTACAACTTACGAGGATGTGTGCACGTGCACTAGAGCATGGAGAGTTTGAAATCATATGTCTGGATGTCAGTAGATGCGGCATATCCATACTCACATGGAGGTTGGCTATGTGCATATATATACAATTGAAATCATTTGAGTGGAGGAGCTTCCTTAAAGCAAGAGTTATTAGTTATCTACATTTTATATGTTAAAAGATATAGAATATTTGAGTCAATAACATACTATCTTCTTTTGACCCTGTAATACTCTTGGTGTCAAATGCATACATGTTTTGATATATTTTATGCTAAATATGTACACATTGTAGTTGATTATTATCACTTGAAATAAAGATGAAAATTGTGTTTCCAGGAAGCTATACAGTTGACCCTTGAACAACACTGGGGCTAAGGGTGCCAAACTCATGGGCAGTCAAAAATCTGGGCCAGGTGCGGTGGTTCACGCCTGTAATCCCAGCACTCTGGGAGGCTGAGGCGGGTGGATCATGAGATCAGGAGTTCAGAGACCAGCCTGGCCAAGATGGTGAAACCCCGTCTCTACTAAAAATACAAAAATTAGCCAGGAATGGTGGCAGGCGCCTGTAATCCCAGCTATTCGGGAGGCTAAGGCAGATAATTGCTTGAACCCGGGAGGCGGAGGTTGCAGTGAGCCGAGGTCATGCCACTGCACTCCGACAGAGCGAGACTCCATCTCAAAAATAAAATAAAATAAAATGAAAATAAATCTGAAAATCACTTTTGGCTCCCCTAAAACATAACTACTCATAGCCTACAGGCAACCAGAAGCCTTACCAATAACATAAACTGTTAATTCACACATATTTTGTATATGTATTTTATTCTGTAGATTTACAATAAAGTAAGCTAGAGCAAAGAAAACGTTAAGAAAATCATAAGGAAGACCAAATACATTTATTATTCATTAAGTAGAAGTGATCAGCACGAAGGTCTTCATCTTTATTGTCTTCACGTTGAGTAGGCTGGGGAGGAGGCACAAGAGGAGGGGTTGGTCTTGTTTTCTCACGGGTGGCAGAGGAGAAGAAAATTTATGTGTAAGTTGGACCACATGGTTCAAACCCATGTTGTTCAAGGGTCAACTCTGTATTATTAGGCAAAAATTTGTTTTCACCTAAATAAGAGATGGTACACACAAACTTCTGAAAAAATTTACTACTCTCCAAAAAGTAAAAATAAGACATGTGTATGGTGTGTAACCATCTATTTGTTTGGGATTCTTATTGAATTTGCTAACACTTCGCTTTTGCCTTTATTGTTGCTATGTACACCCACAAAGATTTTGCTCCTTGAAGTATATCCCTTATTAAAATTAGGGACAATTTTAATTAAAGGAAAAGATTAATAATACAGCAACAGCTAAACTCCAACTCAACACCCATAGGCAGTTCTGCAGTTCCACAGTTGGGTTCTTCTTCCTTTAAAAGATTCAGCCATGAGACTGACCAATCTATGACTCATTTTATTCATTAATGAAGCACAGACCACTCTAAATAGTATGTTTAATATTAATTTCAAGATGGTAAGATCACAGATAAACATTTCACGGTATTCAATGGTGTCTTAAAATCTGTGTGAGGTACATACAAATCGCAAGGTCAGTGTTACCACTTTTAAAGGTGGAGAGGAGACAGAAATAAAGAGTAGAAGCAAATTCCCCATTCCAGTATCTGTTCACGATGATTACTAATGAAAACATATATTAGGGTACAGATAATTGTAAAAGACTCAAAGAATACAATCCTGAATATTTTGACATGCCAACCCTTTCACTGTCAGACCATCTTTCTTTGACCAACATTTAATACAGACTATGACAAAATCTTGTTATATGGCACCCATCATAAAATTTTAGAATTTTTAATCTGAGGGAGACTTTAAAAGGTTAATTTAAAAATAAAAAAACTGAAACTAGATGACATAAAGTGACCTATTTATGGTTACACAACCAGTTAATGGCAGACAGAGATTTACTGACCTGTCAGGCCTATGCCCTTTATACCACATTATGCTACCACACTGTTAGTAATGTCATTATTTTAGTCATTAATGTCATATTTAGCAATAATTAATACATTTTATAAAGAATTTGGGGAGTTAGCCTCCTGCCTCTCTGACCCATTCATTCTTTACCATCATTAACTCCTAAGTGGTAACAGAAAGATCGCCAAAAATACCTCTTTAGTCCTACATAAGAATAAATGTCCAAGAAAGCCTCATTACTGGCTTTGAAGGTACCCCCTAACCTGGCTTTAAATCTCTATTATCTATTTCTTTTTCACCACTCCTTAATGGTCTCATATATAAGCATTCTTCTTTTTCTTTTTCTTAAATGTAAGTGGACAGCATTTGATGGCTGGGACATTTTGAATGAAGAATAAAAGCACCATATCCCTTTGTGGAACTTTCTTTAACAAACCCACTCACACAAAAAATTTATTGGGATTGCCAATGATGTACAGCAATTCTTTAATTTTGTAGTTTTTGTTTTTGATTTTACAAAATAGTTTTGTTTTATATCCACAGAAATGCCTACATCTATACTTTAATTTTGTGATCCCACTTTCCTCTGTTTCTATTTAAATCCAACACATTCTCAGTTCAAATCCAGCACATTCTCAATACTCACAGGCCCCACAAAGTCTAGCTTCACTGCTTTAAGCTTCTATGTTTTTTTCTAAAACACTTAACAGTACTTTTAATAAATGTATATCACAGTGAAAACACTGTCTTTCAGTGTTTTCTCTTATTTTATATCAATGTACAGTAATTGATTTATATATCTCAGCTCAAATATCACCTTCTTAAGACAGCTTATCTAATCTGACTGGGCTAAATACTTTTCTGGCCAAAGTCCCTACTAGTTTCATTATATATTTTTGTTTATTTTAACTTCATTTAAAAATCTGAAATCATCTTGTTATTTATTTATTTATTTATTTAGTGCCTTCCCCCCATATAACATAAATACCATTAGTAAAAAAGGATCTCATCTACCTTTTTTACTACTGTCTCCTGGATCTAGAACACTACATATTGAAAAAGCAGGCATTCAATACATATCTGTTGTATATTGAGAATAATTAAATAACTAACATTTGAATCTCTAGACTGTAAAATTTGGCATTGCATAGTGGAAAGAATCAGATTAGCTGGGCTTCAGATACTGACCCTGCCATTCATTCTTTCTTTTATGTATTTACTCACTCAACAAATGTGTGGTACATAGTACATAACTACCATGTAATGATAGGTACTGTGATAGGTGCTGGGGATAAGAAAACAAGAAGTCCCGCAAACCAGGAGCTTAGCTTTCCCGAGGGAGTCATATTAATCATGTAACTCCCAAAACTAATGCGGAAGTGCAACTCTCACAAGTTCCTTAAAAAATGAGTACAGATGCTCCTCAACTTACGACGAGGTTATATCTAGATAAACCCATTATAAACTAAAAATATTGTAAGTTCAACATTCCGTTAATGAAACGGGATAGTTCCCTTGACCCCTTTGTGAGACTCATAAAGGGGTTGGCTCCTTTACTCAGCCCACACCTCTCAATCCCTCACGGGAGGTGGAGTGCAGGTGAGTGGGCACAGAGGCCCGGACAGCCTCTTGCACCCGCACCTGGGCCTTTGTCTGGCGTCCAGGAGAAATCAGGCCGCATTAATGAATGGAAGACGGCACATGTGGAGGATTTTATTGCCAGTGAAGGTGGCTCTCAGTGGGACAGGGACCTGGAAAGAGAAGGTGGTCTTCCCTCGAGTTTGTCTGTCTCCGGCTGAACTCTTCTGTGAGGTCCCACCGTCAAACCATCCCTCTGAAATCAAGCTGCTTCTCTCTGACGTCTGGCTACTTTTCTCTCCCTCTGCTGCTCTGCTGCTCCACCAGTGGAGCCTGGGGTTTTTATGAATACAAAATGGGGGGCAGAGCAGGCCAGGGTGGTTTTGGAAAAGGCAACATTCGAGTGGGATAACAGGAACGCATGTTCTCACTTTGGGCCATGGGTCCAGGCCTGAAAGCGTAGCCCTCACTGGGGATCACCCTCATCTACCCAGGATTTCCCTGCCTCTTGTCTGTATCATTAATACACCTAAAATACTGAACATCATAACTTAGACTAGCCTACCCTGTGCGCTCAGAACAATTCTCCTTCAGTTGGACAAAATCATCTAGCACATAGCCTGTTTTATAATCAAATGTTAAATATTTCATGTAACTTATTAAATACTTTAGAGAAAAACAGAATGGGTAGATACGTAATTGCAGTACTGTTTCTACTGAATGTGTGTCACTTTTGCACCATTGTAAAGTAAAAAGAGCATAATTTGAACCATAGTAAGTCAGGACCATCTGTATACAAGTAAAAGTGTGTACAGAAATATAACTTAAGATAGTGAAGGAAGCCTTCTCTGGGGTTGTGACAACTGGGGTAAAATCTGAAGGATGAGTAGGCATTACCCCCATATGCAGGAATTGCTCTATTGTCTTGTGAGGGAAAGTGCACAGTACATGTCTATGAAAAGCTAAAGGTAGTGGAGCATACAGAGAAAGTGGGTAAGAGGGATCAGGAGAATCAAGTTTTAGACCCAGGTCATTCAGGTATGTGTGAATGTGTGGAGTATTTTGTTCTTTATTCTAGTAGCAATAGGAAATAATGGAAGAGTGTTAAGCAGAGGCAGTAACACGATCAGACTTGCCATTTCAATGTAACACCCTGACTGCATTGTGGGAAATGGCTGGCAGGAAATCAATGTAGATGCAGATAGATCGGTAAGGAGGTGATGTCAATATTATAGGTGAGTTGATGGTATCTTGTGCTATGGAGATGGGGTAGAGAGATGAAGAAGTAAATAGATTTGAAAGCATCCTAACAGAAACCACCAGTGGGGCTTGATGTGGTGAAGGAAACACAAATGTCAGGAATGATGCTCAGATTTCACAACAGGATAGAAAGTGCCAGTCTCTGAGATGCAAAAGTAGACCAGTTATATGTGTCAGGGGAGGCTGTTTTCAGGTGAAGAGCATGTGTTTAGGTTTCAACTAAGTTTGATGTGTCCTTGAGAAAGCTAAGAAAAGGTGACAACTCAGCATATGTGTCTGGAATACTGAGAAAATGTCTGAGTTGAAAATATCCCTGAAACTCTGAGTACGAACAAGATCATTAACAGAAGAGAGTATATAATGGAAAGAGGACCCAAGTATAAACTTTGTATTACTTCAAACAGGTGATGGTTGTTTGTTTACTTCTCTATGTCTCCCTTGACTATGAGCACTGTGACAATCTAGAGCATGTGTATTTTGATTTTATTATGTTTGTAGTATCATCTACTAACCGGGACATGGCAAATATTTCATATTGAAAGGGTGAATGAATAAACAACCTAGGGAAAATGAGTTTATCACTTTGAGCCTTGGTTTTCTCATTTGTAAGAAATAAAAAAATCAACACATATATTACAGGGTTGTTCTGAGGGTTACATAAAATGACATACAAATGATGCTGCAGTGTGTCTGTACCATTGCAACAATCAGTAAATATGTGTCCTTTTTCTTTAGGACGATTGTTTCTGGTCCGGTATCACATTTTCTAGGTTTGTATACCAAGCAGTGATGGATATAGAGCATGTGAACATGGATTGAAATAAACTAATATGAGAAAATATCTTATAGATATTAAAACTATTCCTTTTTTAAACAATTGTATACACTGTGCAGTAAAGAGTTGACTAGCAGTTCTGGGATATTCCAGTCCTACACATTCCAAAGAAAGATTTGGCCCTTGACCTATACCTAGGAGATAACCTTTAAGCCTTTGGAATATTCCACTTGATAACAACATCTTTGTTTACCTAGGGCCTTGGGACACACCATAGAGTTTATGTTAACAATGTAATTTATGGTGAGGGCCTTGGGCCACACAAAATCATTTTGTCCTCTGGAACAGCTGGAGACTCAGTAACTAAGATCAGCCATGTGGTTACTCCATGTCTGCCCCCAATAAAAATTTTGGACACCAGAGTTTGTGTGTATTTCCCCAGTTGGCAATACTTCACATGTGTTGTCATGCATTGCTGCTAGTTCCATGTGACTATATTGGGAGAAGACAACTGGAAGCTTGTGTCTGCTCTCTAAACTCTTTCTTTTGCTAACTTGATTGGTACAATTTCATGGTAATAAACGTTAACCATGAGTACGACAGCTTTTCTTAGTTATGTGAATCTATCTAGTGAATCACTGAACCTGAAGGTGTTCAGGAATTCCCAACACACTGTGTCATTTATGGAGTAACACTACTTCCTCATTTTTCGGATTTCCCTAGGTCCAAGCTCTGAAATGTAATTTCAAGTATTTTTATTCACATCGTATTATTGGTGGTGGTTTTTTATTTGCCTATTTTTGGTGTGACTTGATTAGTTATGAGGCATGAAAAAGTAACACATGTCCTATGTACATCTTATCTAAAACCTACTTGATATGGTTTTGCTGTGTCCCCACCCAAACCTCATCTTGAATTGTAGCTCCCATAATTCCCACATGTCATGGGAGGGACCCAGTGGGAGGTAATTGAATCATGGGGGTGTGTCTTTCCCATGCTGTTCTTGTGATAGTGAATAAGTCTCACAAGATCTGATGGTTTTATAAAGGGGAGTTCCCCTGCACATGTTCACTTGCCTGCTGCCATGTAAGATGTGACTTTGCTCCTCCCTCACCTTTTGCCATGATTTTGAGGCCTCTCCAGACATGTAAAACTGTGAGTCAATTAAAAATTTAAATTTATAAATTACACAGTCTCAGGTATGTCTTTATTAGCAGTGTGAGAACAGATGAATACACTACTTGATTGGATCATGCTTCTTAAATGTCAACCACTGTTGCCAGTGTCTTAATTTGAAAATAAGCAAGGGATGTCATCATGTAACATAAATAAAGTTGGAGTATAAGCAGTGTAGTCCAAATTTACTCACTTTAACACTTAGATGTATAAGGAAAATTGAACTACTTTTAAATTTTGTTTTTAAGTGTTCTGACTTTTTCAATGAACTGCCATTAATTTGGTGGTGATAATGATAATAAAATTTACTCTGTACTATATACTTTTCTAAAATGTTTATATGTACACCCTACTTTAAGTCTCACAAAACACTATGAGATATGTATTATTGTTTTCATCTGCAAAATGAAAATTATGAGCTCCTAGTATTAAGTGTATGGTTCAATGTCACCAATTAGTAAGTGACAGAGCCAAATTTTAATCCTAGATGGTATGATCTCAAAGCCCAAGCTATAATCACTCTAATATAATACAGTCAGTTCTGGTTAATAGTACTGAGCCTAACACAGATAAATCAAGTTACCTCTTTAGTTATCAAATAGGTAATTGCTCCAACTACAGGTACTCCTTTTCCTTATCCTATTCAAAATTACATCTGGGCTTGTGTTAGAAGCAGCTTAGCAAACTTCACAGCAGTGCAATGAAGGGGTATTCTGATTCACCTGGTTTCTTCACAAAATCCTCGCTCATCTCAGATACTTACAAGTTAGATTAGTGCCTACTGCATTTCATCTCTTGCATTCTGCTGGTATCCACTGATGCAGTCTTTCATTATTTTCCTTTGAGTTCTCTTCTTCCTTAGCTTGAGGAAGGCTTGGCAGTACCTACTTTCTAAAAACATCTCCAGAGAGCTTTTGATTACTGTAGAGGTCTCTTGAGTCTCTAACACATTCTAAACAGCTTTATGATCACAGTGGCCAATTCAGCCTCTATGGTGGGACATTTCTCTCTACCTCAGTGATCCCTGAGTCAAATTTATTGGCTTTTAATTGGATATCCATGCCACACAAAAGTATTGAGTGGAGGTTAGTGAATGCAAAATATACCCCTTTTCTGCCTAATCATGCCACCTAATATCAATGCTCCTGAGGCCTCTTGGGTGGATCACAGCCACTTGCACAACAGTTTTATCACAGAATTGCCAGTAGAGCTGAGAAAATAATAAATGAGAAAAAACACTAACACAAGGTTTTTCTCAGTCACTTGCCAGCTGGTGACCCCTGGCTGGAAATGTCCTTGCCCAGGGCTTACTTGGGCCTGGGTTTGCCAGAGGAGATGCCCTGTCCACTTGGTCCACCAGGCTGCACCTGTGGCAATCTAGCACAGATCCTGCAGCCACTGTGACTGCGTGCTCAGCCCCTGGCTGGAGTGGGCATGTGAGCGAATGAATGTGGTGCCTGGCCCGCTGTTCCAAGTGCCAGCACAGAAGTAGGCCCTGTACGATGCTTGTGGCTGGAACAGGTATGTCACATGTCACTCCTGTGGCAAACTCTGGCGTCCAGATGAGAGGGATGTGGTGATGCCCAGGCAGGGGTGCTTGCAACCTCAAGCTCCAGAGGGGATGTAACAGCATGTTAATTAGCCTTCTTTGTCCTGCCCTCTGCAGCCCAATGAATGGGGGCATGTAAACAGCTCTGTCAGCCCCTTGTCCTGCTCCAGCACAGGGCTCTGGGGCTAGCTCAGCCCCACTGCTGCTGCTGTCACATGAGGCAGCTGCCCTCTGCCAGCGGAGGGCAGAGGGCCACGACGTTACAGCCTTCTCTGTACCCACATTCAGTGGATCCCAAGCTCTTGTCCCATATGCAAGAAGAATGAGGATATGCTGACATTCGAAGAGTGAGGAAGGAGGAGAAGAATGCTATTGATCAATGAAACAGCTCTCAGTGGAGAGGAGACACGCAGGTGATCAACCACCCAAATTCAGGTGGTTCCTCTCCCAGTATGGCTGGATCTGGGGCTTTTATGGGTACAGAATGGGGAGGGGCGGGCAGCAGGTAGTATTGGAAAAGGTAACATGTGTTTGGTTAAAAAACATTATTTGGAAAGAACCAATCAGGAAAGCGTGGGCAAACAGGAATAGGAGTTCTCATTCTGGGCAGTGGGTTTCAGGCTGTTTTTAGCTTACAGATGGGGTTTCACTGAGGACTCACCCCTATTAGGACAAGAGGATTTGTCTGTTACCTGTCATTATCAACACTGTGTTTTGGAAATAAGTTAGTGAACACTGTGAAGGTAACATATCTTACTTCATCAAGTTACATATTATAGCAATCTTAAAAAAATTTTTAATGAGATTTTTTGAGGGATTAAATTTCATAAGGACCTCTGGAAAAAAAAACAAGTCAAAATAGTTATGAAATTTGGGAAAAGGGAGATAAATGAGAGAAGTGTTCTCCCATATATCCAACTGTATTAGGAAAATTATGTATGAACACTGTGTTACTGACTTTGATGGCTTTGTTGTGTGACGACTTGGCTGGGATAAACCACATTCCTCAAATTCCCTTTCTAGTATGCTTCCTAACATTATCATGACAGTAAGTGGAAAAAAGAAGAACATTGAAGAAAAATAAAGTGATTGATAGGTATATGAAAGTGTTCTCATGTCTAAATAATAACAAAAGTGCATATTAATGCAAAGAATGTATTTTTACACAATTGACAAAGAATTAATACAAGGGTAATAGTTGTATTGATAAAGATGACATTAAAAAGAGCATATTCTGAGCTTTTGGTGAAATTACAAGTTGCAAAAATTTTCTGAAAAGTATGTTGGCAGTATGCATCAAGGTTTTAATAACATTCACACAATTGACACAGAAATTTTAGCTCTTGTAACCCAATCAAAAGAAATAATCAGATAAGATTTACATATAAGAATTTTCATGTCAGATGTATTTTTAACAGTGAAATGTTGGAATCATATATTGTAGACTATTGTAATAGTTACATAAATGATGATATATTCATGTAATTTAGGCATTAAAAGTGAGGATTAACAAATGTAATGCCATGGATGAATGCACATGAAAACAACAATACCGAAACCATTTGCTTAGCATAATCTCACAATTATAAAAATAAAAATAGCATAAAGAAGTAAATTGAAATCAGTTTCCTTGAGAATAAAATTTGAAATATGTATGCATGCGTTGTAAAATACTATTTACATTAAAAATAATAATTTCAAAATGAAGTTAGTATCTCTGCTAATAGGAAAAGAGATTTTTATACTCTCATTTTAATGTTTCTCTTTTAATTTAAAAATATTTTATTGGATGTTACATATTAATAACAAGATTTATTACCAATATTCTAAAACTATGCTTTTATCTGTTATAAGTGATAAAATATTAAAACATATTCAAAGCAAACAAGAAAATTTGATAAATGACTTTGGGCATTTCTCAGACTTAAGAGAATAGTGATAAAGTAGGTTTAGAAGGTGGGGCAAAGGGATATATACTATTAGTGAATCAAAGACAGCAGTAGTTTCTAAGAAAATGCAAGGAAAAACTTGACAAACATTTAAGTCATCTGTTTCAAAATATGTTAAAAATAGCATCATGTCTGAAGTGTTTATTATGAATATGGTAGATTTCTAACTAAGGAGAGATATATTTGTCAAATATCCACGACTTTCTAGCCTCCTAAAGCAGAAAATTGGACATACATGTGAAGTGAGATATAATATTTGGCACTCTTTTTTATTGTGTATTTATTTTAATAATAACTTTAAGGGTCAGATCAAGTCCTTACATACCTTCATATCTACCCAATGTCTTACATGATGCTCAATAAATATTGAGAGTCTAGGATATAATTCAAAATGTATTTTCCATATTTATTAATGTAAAATAAGTGAAAGAGGGTGTTTTAAGCTCTTAACTTCTGTCTTCACAAATAAACAGAGGGAAATTACTCTGAAGCAGTTCGTTCTTTCTAATTGTTTGCTGCAGTATGACTACTTGCAATTATACCAAATACTAGAGATGGTTTCTCAGCACTTCCTGTCTAACAATGTAATGCAATCTAAGGGTAAATGTGGCCTCAGAAAAATAAAAAGATAATTTAATTAGTGATATTTAAATAGATAACCCTAATTTTTAGTTTCCTTGTTTTTCTTTGAAAACCTAATGTGAGTTTAAAACCTAATTTTATGTAATATATACACAAAATCCAGGATCTTTGAACTTAGAAATGTCAATAAAGGTAATATTACCTATTTATTTTACAAACAAATTATCTGTTTCCTAAATAAAGGAGTATTATTAGTACTGTCTTCAATATTTTAAGCCACCCAAGCTTGTGAATGTCATCATGCTTTGTAATATTAAAAACACATTTAATGGAAAATGGATATTGTATATCTTTTGGATTAGGTTCCTAAATTCTTCTACATTTCTATATACTCTATATTCTAGCAGGTTTTACTGTTGTTGTTGAGATTTACTTCCTGGTTACCAAAGAGTTTATAAATCCAATTATTTTCGTCATCAAGTTCCAAAACTGTCACTCCTTTGAAATCTACCGCCAAGATGATCCTATCATTTTGAGGCCAGCATACTAAATAAGTCCATACTCAGAAGTGTCAAGAACGGGAGAAATGAAAAATCACATATTTTATATATTTAAATATATGTACACATTTTATATCACCTGCAGGGATTTTTCCATTACAATCTAATCAAAGATCACTCAATAGAACAACACCAATCCCTAGAGAACTTCCACTGTTGCCTTTGAAATAGAATGTTTGTTTTAAGCAGTAACAAAAAGTAGAACTAGGTAAAAAGAAAAAAAAATCAGAAACCAAACAAACTCCTTTTAAATATAAAATGCAAGGAAATTCAAGAAATATATACATTTAATGAAAAATGAATTTGCCAAATGAATATATTTTTCTCAATTTGACTTGAATTTAGTAAGTCATGGAACTCCACCGAGAGAAGTGTAGCATACCTCTCTCACTTACTTGTAAAAATATTTTCAGTTCTTAAGTTTGTTTAATTATTTATCCTTTTTATTTTCCAATCACACATATGCCCAATGCATTACAATAAATTTAAGGAGTAGGGATCAATATATAGTTGTGAAACTTGTTTTTGTGATTTACCTTTTTATTTAGCTTCTAATGTATGTTCTGCTATCAGGTTAAAAGTTCTAGTTCCAATATTTATCCAGATAATAGATGCAAGAGGGGAAACAACAGCACAATATTTTTCATGTAGCATAGCAATGTAACCTTTTGTCAAAGACTGAGAGTTACACACACACACACACACACACACTTCAGCATATTTTTTTTCTCTGACAGACTCGACAAGACCAATTATATTATCTAAGAACTAACCAACGAGGTGTATAGTTTAGAAGAGTCAAGAAAAACAAGATAAAATATAGCAAATATGTAAAACAAAAGAAAAGCCACTAAAATGCAAATTTCTGCCTAAGTATTATATGTTATATGCTAGAGAACACAGAGATCATATGACCAGGTAGGAAGGAAAACAAGAAAATGAAAAAAGTGGAAAGAAGAGAAAGTTTGTAAATGAAAAAAAGTTTCAAATGCTGAGTTTCTAAAGAACTGAGAAAAAAATTTAGAAACAATGATTATTAAAGAGGATAAAATTTCTTATGAACCATGACATTTTGCATTGTAATTTCTAGGGCATATTTGTAATAATACTGACATTTTTATTCCAGTCATTAATTCAATTTTAAGGCATTTCAGCATCTTTTTTTTTGAAACACAAAATCATATAATTCTGCAAGTATTTACTACTTAAAATGGAATTACTTTAAATAAGAAAGGCATTTTTCTTTCTATGTTTGGCTAATCTCATTTAGCATAATGGTCTCCAAGTTCATTCATGTTGTTGCAAATAACAGGATTCTCTTCTTTTTAAAGGTTGATTAGTATTCAATTGTGTATATATACCACATTTTCTGTATTTATGCATCCATTCATAGACACTTAAGTTGAATGCGTATCTTGACTGTTTTGAATAGTGCTGCAATGAACATGGAAGTGCAGATATATCTTCGACATGCAGATTTCAATTCCATTGGCTATGTACCTAGAAATGGAATTGCTAGATTATATGGCAGGTCTATTTTCAGTTTTTTGAGGAACTTCCATACTGTTTTCCATAATGTCTATACTAATTTACATTACTACCAACAGTTTAAAACTGACATCTGGCTGGGCGCGGCGGCTCACACCTGTAATCCCAGCTCTTTGGGGAGCCAAGGCGAGCGGATCACGAGGTTAGGAGATCGAGACCATCCTGGCTAACACGGTGAAACCCCATCTCTACTAAAAATACAGAAAATTGGCAGGGCGTGGTGGTGGGCTCCTGTAGTCCCAGCTGCTGGGGAGGCTGAGGCAGGAGAATGGCCTGACCCTGGGGGGCGGAGCTTGCAGTGAGCCGAGATCATGCCACTGCACTCCAGCCTGGGCGACAGAGCAAGACTCTGTCTCAAAAAAAAAAAAAAAAAAACTGACATCTGCAGAGCAATCTTAAATACTGTTTCTTTTACTTTTCACGAATATCCGTGGGAATAGACTGAAAAAGAAGAAATCTCACTGTCAGACAACCATGTACTGGAATGTTGGAAATTTCCATCTGCCTTGTAGTAAAATGGGAATTCCTTGACTCAATGGAAAAAAATCTGTTAAAATTCTACCTCGTGCGACATCCATAAAATAGATTAGGTCATAAAGTTGGAAATGTTCTTTCACCTTCCTTTCTGTCTTAAGACCCAGATACCTAGCAGCCTATGTGTGTAATGGAAACTGGACTCTTTCACCTTAATGCTGCAGGTACAAATCTGTGAATTAACCAGAGTTATGTTTCCATATGCTCTGGTTACCTGTTTTGACACTTAAGAAAAGCATTTTCCTAAAAAGAATTAAGCATGTAGAACAGGCAGCCATTGTAAGGGCATGGTGAGTTCAGGGGTGTATATATCCCTAGGATAGACGCCATACACAGAGAATTCCCTGAAAGCAAGGTATGCTGTGAATTGAAGTTAACAGTGAACTTCAGAAGTTACAGTGAGCAAAAAAATCAGACTGTTAGGGCAGGAGAAAAAGTTATCACAAGAAGGCAAAGGAGTGATAAATGAAATCCATTCAAATTAGAAAATTGTATAGTACATGTGAAAATTAAACTGTCTCTAAAGAGTAGACCTGAAAATAATATGTGACCTAAATCCAATTAAACCAGATTCTGAGGAAAATTTTGTGACCTGGCAAGTTATTTTTCATGTATTTTATTTTCTTAAAAAAATTATATACCAAAATCTCCTGAGATTCAAAATACAACTTGTACACCTTTATACCCTTGCTTAAATAAAAGTCTAATATTATAGTAAGATAGCTTAATAAGGTGTCTGTTTTCAAATAAATATGTAAAATCAATAGCTTTTCTTTATGCCAGCAATAACTAATTTGAACATATAATAAAACAGAAACTCCATTCAGGATAGCAATAAAAATGTGACATTTTTAGGAATAAACTTAACAGGAGGTATACAGAATTTACATACAAAAGAATTAGAGGACATTACGGAGGACATAAAAGAATAACTGAATAAATAGAAAGACAAGCTACATCATTGAGTAGGTATATTTCTTAATATAAAGGTATCTTTTATCAATATTAATACATATTTAATGCAAGCATTTAAAGATATTATTTCTTTACTTAACAATTTACTTTGAAGTTTTTATTCTTAGGTGCTACTTATTAATTTGCATAAAGATGCAGATGCAAATACGCTTATTGTGATGTTTTTGGTGGTGAAGGGGACAGGGTCTTGCTCTGTAGGCCAAGCTGAAGTACAGCAGTATGATCACAGCTCACTGCAGCCTTGACTTCCAGGGCTCAAGTGGTCCTCCCACCTCTGCCTCCCATGTAGCTGGAACTACAAGCATGCACTGCCACACCTGACTGATTTTTTTTTTTGTAAAGGTGGGGGTCTTGGTATGCTGTCCAGGTTGGTCTCGAACTCCTGTCTCAGTCTCTCAAATGTCTGGGATTACTGGTGTGAGCCACCATGCTCAGTCCACCTACTGTGAATCTTATAATAGTGAAATTATCAAAAAATAAATTAAATATCTATTAATAAGAAATTGGTTAATATATGACAAATCTCTATAGTATTTTGCAGCCATTAAAATGAATATAACAACACAAAAGGAAATGGATAGTAATTTCTTATGTTTGAACATTATGGTCTGACTTAGCATGTTCTACCATTCTGTATTAAAAAGGGGAGGGGACTGGGTGATGAAAACATTACTTTTTAAGCCAAAGAAGTGTTATTCAGACACTGTTACTGAAGACATCATTTCCCTTGTAGAGAATAAAAATCACTAGAATAGGCTCTCAAGTTATAAAAATGGTAAGCAAATAACCAAAGATTATCTTTGGGGTGAATAATAAAGTCCTTATTAACTTGAATACAGAAATTCAGATGAGATGTAAGTTTGTCCTGCTTCTTAACGTATTCAACATGTTTCTTTCTCAGGCTTGACCTTAAGTCAAGCACTTCAGGAGAGATGGTCAAACTAACGTTGGCAGCTCACACTGGAGAAAAATTCAGGATGCTTTATTGTCTCTAAACCAGGCAACCAGTGTCCTCGCTGGTGGCTCCATGCCATGAAGGGCCCTTCTTTCATCTTC
Organism: Symphalangus syndactylus; assembly: GCF_028878055.3. Taxonomy (NCBI): domain Eukaryota; kingdom Metazoa; phylum Chordata; class Mammalia; order Primates; family Hylobatidae; genus Symphalangus; species Symphalangus syndactylus. The sequence continues at coordinate 74,042,041 of NC_072429.2, read as the reverse complement.
CTTCAACAATCACTCTCAGTGTAGCAGCATAATGTGGTACAAAGGGGCCAAAAGGCCAGCAAATGTCAGCTCTGGCATCAACTGGTTGTATGACCACAAATTGGTTACTTTATATTACTTAGCTTCAGTTCCTGTATTTTTAAATTAATGTGTTAAAATTCCTCTGAGTTTAAAAATAATGTATCTTTTAACATAAAAAATACTTTTAACATACATTTTGACATAGCTACTAGTCTTTCCTTCAGTAGCTGGTGTCAAGGGTGGAGTTGATAATTACAGCTTCCTTACATCTTACATTTCCCTTAACCTCTGCCAACACCTTGATTCATCTGTGTTTTTTTACCTGGTAGAGTGACTCAAATAGTTATTTCCAAAGAATCTAGATCTTCATTCATTCATTCATTATTGAGGTGGCACATTTTATGTTAATGTTAATAAGTAAATAATCATGTTTGATTATACTGGCCAACTTAGTAACCCTGTTCTCTACTGATTTATAGGCATGAGGAACCACAAATGGACAGGAAACAGCCTCAAACACCAGTTTAGTGGCACTATGGCTGTGTTCCTTCATGGAAACTTCCTCCTTTGGAAACAAAGGCCTCTGTTGCTACCAGTTCCAATTCCACTTGCACCTCCATTCCTTAATTTCCAGCATTGTGGAATATGGCTATGGTGGAAATGGCACCACCATTGGTTTCTGGTATGAAGCATATACCACATCCTGTGGGAAAACCCCACTTCATATATACTATTTAAAACTCTGCCCCTAGGAAGAGGTACCTTCATAACTATCTTTCAGGGTTACCCTGAGGTGGAGCTGTTGGACAATATGGAGAGTAGACATCAGATTCTGACTAGTGCCAACATTCCATGCATACACATCTGTAAACCAGGCCTTCAAATGTTCCCTTTTTGCTACCTTGTCATAAAAATTGTCCAAATCTCAAAAAAGAAGTCAGACAATGAAGTAATGAAGCAATAAGGGAAAGTATCATGAATGTCTGAGCCAAATGCTTGTGTAACTTACATGTAACTTCTGGAGAGATGTGGACCCCGTCCCTCACATGCCATTCCAATTTAGTGGTGCTGCATGCCAACTTAATAATTCATTGGAATAGAAAACATCAAGTTTTTGATAGGAAACTTAGATTTTATATTCATTTGCCCTACGGTCATATGTTCAGTCTTTAACACGGACCATTAGCCAGGAGCTGCTTATCCATTTTGTGATAAAACCTTAAATAACCATTGTACAAACAGAAAATTGTTATTGATAGAGGATGACAAGTCTTTGCTCCAAAATATGGATCTTCCCAATGTTTCTCCTATTGGAGTTATCAGAGTCTCTATAAAGCATCCCTCTATGCAAAAGACACTTGAAGTATCATTGGTCCTAAGCCCCAAGTCTCACACAGCCTAGAGCCTATACAACAGCCTGGACATAAAGAGCGCTGTCTTTTTTCTGTGTCCTGCTTCAAAATGGAAGCTTCATAAGTTACTCAAAACAAGGGTCAGAACAGTATACCTAAGTGTAGTACATATTGCTTCCAAAGTTAAAATTATCACCAAGCATTGTGTCTTACTCTTTGTGGTGAGCAGCATAAACTGCATTAACTGCCTTTACCTTTGGAAACTCTATTCCAAGGAGTCCCAGAAAAGTGAATCGCATTTTAGGGACATGGCAGGAGCTTGCACATTCAGCTGGCTTACTATCCCACTCTCCAGCATGCTGATACATTTCTAAATAACTAGTATACTTATTAGTTCTTGCTTCTCAAGTCCAATTAGCATATTGTCATAAAAGAAAGGGACCACTATGAAGTTTTGTGGAATATCAAGAGGTTCAAGGTTCCTACCAATTATATTATGACAAAAAGCAGAGTTGATATAAATAATTTAAAATAGGATAATATACTAGCATCCCACCATCCATGTTCTTCTGATTGTCCTTATTAAAGTTAATGGTAATCTGCAATCATTGCCAATACTCATCTGGATTTTGCACTGACCAAACGGAGAGTTAAGTGGACATGTGACAGGTATCATCATGTTTGGCATCTTTGGTTTTTAATGGTGGTATTATTCTCAATGATTTTCTCAAGAAATTACTTTTGGTTTACTATTATACAGTGTAGGAGGAGAGGAAAGCAAACAGGTAGTAGGAGAAAAAGGGTGGGATTTAAAGGAGCTTCCAGGTTAGTCCTTTCTCCCATAACCACCCTCATTCCCTGAGTCAGGGGACCATTGTGGAGATGTTACCAGTTGCCAATTATGTCTATTCCATTTGTACGTTCAGGAACTAGGGAATTAATCAAAAGATGGCTCTACAGATCTACTAAACTCTAGTGAGAAAAAAAATTGCCAAGGTTCTAAAAGACTTCATGCTGTCTAGCAAATCACAGTGGCTTTTTTAAGTCAGTCAGGCAGCTTTGTTAATTCAGACCCATGATTTAACATTACAGCCCTCACACCCAAAAGGATTGATTAACCTGTTCTCATACTATACCAAATAATTAACATTTTGTTGGTTCATTCTTATTTTTAAATGTTTTCCAATATATTACTTTTAAGTACAATTTATATAATGATATAGTTAACAGTTATTTTAATAGTCTGTCTTCCAAATAGGCTTTTTAATTTTTGTGCAAATTTTAATTCTTCTTACTCTTTGCAACAGCCTACTAAAATTAACTTGCAAATGTACATGGGAAGTTTTTAAATATTCAAAACATAAAAAACAACAACAGATTCACGAAAACAATACTTTAAACACTTGTAGGACTAATATTTGCCATAATTTTAGGATGATAAATTTTAAATAATGTAATAGAATTGTAATGAATGTTTGGAGTATTGTGTTGAAAACAATTCTGGAGACATATTTGGCTTCAACTAGAAACGCTCCTCTGATTGCTTAGTTGGACCTCTTCTCTGATTACTTTTTTAATGATATCTATCAAGAACATTGGTAAGAGTGCTATTTCCGATATTCACATATTTGACAACTTGATCTTAATGAGTCTACCTGGAGAACTTTCCATTTTGTGATAAAACCTTAAATAATTATTGTACATGCTGTTCTGTCTAGAAATAGAAGAGGATTTTTTTGTTGTTGTTGCTGTTAATTAGAAATATTTTTATATTAAAATGCACCAGAATACATCAAAGGAAAATCTGAAGACATAAAAATGAGAGTTTGATTTTTTCTTTCTTCTTTTTTCTCTTTACTTCCTTGACTACATGCAGTTTAAGTAGCATCCATGCAATGCTGAAAGTTTAGAAAAATATGACACAAGTTTCTTGTACATACTAGCAATAATCTGTCATAGACCAATGCATAGGGTTTGAATTGAGCACTTTTTCCCTTTTGGGTCAATGATCACAATTTACATTCTGTGGTGCCTTGAAAATGTTATATTTAGTAATATAAATGAAATGCTGGTTAGTTAGGCTGTCAAAACCTTTTCTACTAGCCAATGATCTAGTTTCTCCTATTGTCTCATAAAAAATGGAGACTTATTTTGCATTTACAAATCCCAAAATGAATTTAGTCCTATCTGACTGTCTCAAACATGTGTCTTTAAATTAAATAACTTGCTGAATATATTGACATCAGGTGCCATCTGGGTTGTATTTGTGCCTACAGATTAGAAGTCTTTTGATATGAATGTTTCAGAAACAGTTTATTGAGATCATATTTTAATTTTTGTTCTCTTTTCTATGTCTGTACGTGATATTTTACATCATTTATTTAGAATATATTGTGTATCTTTGTACCAATTAATATTTAACTTGAGGTGATATTATTCAATATAATATCAGGTAGATCAGAGGTGATATTATTCAGGTAGATCAGAGGTGATATTATTCAATATAAGAATCTACAAGAATTAACAACCTGCCTTTTATCACAATTTTATCAAGGGCACTTAACAAGATGTTTTCTCCCATCAGATAGCTAAGGGTTATTTTCAGGTTGAATTTATCAAATGATAATTATATAAGATCCACCAGAAAGGTTCACACTACTATTTCACAAAAATCCATAACTAAAAACAATCCTATTTAGATAATATTTTGACACCAAAACTTTTTTTGTTGTGATGATTTAATAACATTTAGCATATCATTTATAACAAGGAAATTCTGGGACCGTTATTTGATAAGGAAATGATCTCTCAGATAAAAATCACCTAACTGTTGAATCTAACATTTACAAATGATTTCTTGAGACGTAGCAAAACAATTTTTGGAAACTATTTTTACTATTCTAAGGCTACTCTTTGTATTTTGAGGAATGGACATTTGTCTGTCTTTTTGCACACGTATTCTTTGATACTCTTTTGTATATTTAAGTAAAATTTTTATTTTACTTAAATTTATAAAATTCCCCCACATGATGAAAAAAAGCTTTACTTCACATCATATTCTTAAATTATATGTTTTATTGCCTCATATTGTAGACAATTGTTTAAAGGGAATGAAGGAGCAGAGAAACACCGATTGTCAGTCAGTTATGGAAGTTACAGGCCTATTTCCACAAGGCAATTTCTCATCCTCCACTGTGATACAAACCTCTCTTTCCATAACTCTTCTTAACTGTTCCTCTTCCCGGGAACTACATACTGTTTACTGTATTTATATCTCATCTCGTGTAGTAGACGCTAGTATCTATAAAGGCAGGAAAAGTTATTTAATTCATCTTTGTGTCTTTCGAAATGCTTATTTCATTACTGGACACATAATAACTAGTAGATAAATATTTACTCATGAAGTAACAAAGAAATGAATCAAAGTGAGATAAAGCTCATGCCTTATCAAAAATGCTGATTCTAATGGATCCCAATCATGACTGTCATAGATCAAAGTAACGTACTGGCTGAAATTCTAAGTCCTCCCAATTCACTCCCCTTCTGGAAAATAAAAAAAGAAACTACTAAATTTATGGGTGTTAGGGAAGTTTAAAAAATATTATGTTTCAGTATCATGCATGGGTTTATTTGCAAATATACTGTCTAGTGCTATCTGACCTTCTTAACTGGGAGGAAAACATCATTGATTATACCATTCCCTTTTCAAAAATAGTTCAACGCTAAAGAATCTCTCTTGCCATTTACAGAAACTTTATTATATTTTTCTGTGTAGCAATAAAACTGAACATTCTCATATTCTGCAGCTAGCAGTAGGTTCACAAACTTTTGAGAAACTGTCAATATAGTAGACTAAAAATAAGAAGAGTAAATAAAAGTCAAGTGTCTGAGTTTTTTAAAAACTGCAAAACACATGTCCAAGTGATTTATTTAGATCTTCTTATAAGTTACATAAAATTTTTAGAATAACATTTTTCTTATGCTTCAAAAGTATTCGAATAATTATATAAACTATTGGTGTACTATATCATTTACATTTATTCTTTGAAAGAGGGGTAGAATTTTATCTATGTTTCTTCAGATACTTTAGATAATTTTCTTACAGCTTTTAGTGTATGAATGTAAAGTCTAGATTACACTACTGCAGCTATAGATAACTTCCCGAAGTATTGCATATTATTATAAATGAGTCAGGCTTAATGTATGATGAACCACTGCAACTATAGATAACTTCCCGAAGTATTGCACATTATTATAAATGAGTCAGGCTTAATGTATGGTGAACATTTTGGCAGACTCTGGGGTTGACTACGCCAAATCAATATGTTTTTCTCTCTGGAGTCTGAAGAGCCTGGATTTGGTTTAGGAAGACACTCCGTTCCTAGAATCATGTATCCCTAGGGAATATCTTCATCCTAAACCTGTGTTAATCATGACTGGATTCTAAGTTAATTGTGATTATTCCATTCACCTTACCAGAGAACAGTGACGTAAGAATTTGATGAAATCTTGCTCAATGAGTCAGGAAGAAAATTACTCTAGAGTGGTTCTGGGAAAGGTTTTCTTGTTCTTAAAAAGAGGTGCACAGGCAGAAATGATTCTTTTCTTCAGATGAAGATCTTTGTGTTTATATGTAAATATTAGCACTGTATCACAAGCATTAAGACAAAACTGATATATTGAATAGGCAAAGCTAAAAGATAAAAATAAATAAATAAATAATAAATAAATAAAGCCATGTATGGTTGAATCGAGTCAATTAACCCTGAAATTACTCCAATTTGTTACATTTTTCTTATGGTTTATGAGATTTTTGTTGCAGTTTGTCTTCAATTGCAAAAAAATGCCATCCCAATGTTTTTTTCAAATTTTATTTTCCCTAATTTTTTTTTATCTACTAAAAATATGATATCTGGGGGTTGAGTTTAGTATGAAAAGAAAAGATAAATTTCCTAAATTTATTTTGACTGTAGACTATCAGTTTTATTATCATTTTTTATCACCAGTTTTCTCTTTGACATTGTGATGAATGTAAATTTTAATATATTCACTTAAAAATTTTAAAATTACATTTTTAAAAGTTTGATGTGTTCCATAAAACTATAAAATTGGTTTGTCTTACTCTTGTACACAAAGAACATAATTTGATCATTTATTCAGCTACTTTGCAATGAATTTTTAGGTAATCATTACTCATAATGTTCTGATGTATTATATTATTGGAGTTTCTCCATTTTTATTACAAAATTTTCTGGGTCTGTGAAAAATTTAACTTTTTAAAATGTAATAAATGTACCTCCAAATTTAACCCCAATTTATGAAAATTAGATATGCTGCTTGACATTCATAGTATCTGGTTTTACAAGTTTCACATTTAAAATGTGAAAATACACATAATTACCAAAATTACATTTAGCATATTCTATATAATGTATATGTTTTACTTTAAAGGGACAGGTGTATGTAATTTCAATGTCACCCTCAGAATCACCAAAAAGTACCCTGGCAATCAGTGGAAAGGTTTAATAGGTTTTCTGTCTTGTTCTTAATTTGCTGAAATTACAAAATCAATACTTTCAGTTGTAGCTGCAGTTACCCGTTTTACTGCTTTAAGATAAAGTCTACAAGAAAGTAACCTTCACTTTCAATTTGTAGCTCAGAACATCAGGTTGTTCTTGGCCACTACTTAAGTAGCTTGTTCTCTGCCATCCTGTATAAGATATTCCAAATGTGTTGTGCTTCCATTTCCAAGGAGATACATACTAAAAGGAACTGTAATTAATACAGAACACAAAGGAATTCCGAGTTTTATACTTCCCCCTTTCCCTTTTCTCTTTACAACATACTGATGTCTCTTTATTTCTTTAGCTTAAACTCATCGAATTATTACTATAATTCACAACTCTGGATCTTACATTGGCATCAAATCACTCACAAATCATCAAACACTCTCCACCCAAATAAGAAATAGTTTCATACTCTCTGAACTGTCCTACCTCTAGAATATTTGTAGCAAGGGCACATTCCTGCCACTTTTGAGATAAGGAGATTCTCCCCAGCTATAGTCAGGTTAACTCAAATAGACAAGTAAATACGTTTGTAAGATTTTAGTTTGAAAGCGTGATAGATCAGTCACTTTAAAATGTCAAAGAAACTGAAAGTGACAAAAGGATTTTGAATATTAAAGCTATAAATGTTTTCTCATTGTTATGTGTCAATAAACACGGGCAAAATTGAAACAGGTTTTAGAATGTATGTCACCTAGTCCTCCATGTACACATGGTTGTTTCATATAAAACCCACATTCCATGTACTTGAAAAAGGGTGAGAATTTGAAATGACCTTTTTTCAGTCCCAAAATCCAGAAGGGTACTATTCCAGTCCATGCAGTGGAAAAGAAACAAATTCCAGATACAGGTTGAGTATCCCAAATTTGGAAACCTGAAATCCGAAATACTCCAAACTCCAAAACTTGAGTGCTTAAATGACACTTAAAAGAACATGACCATGGGAGCATTTCAGATTTCTGATCTTAAGGTTAGGGGCATTCATCTGGTAAGTATATAATCAAAATATCCAAAATCCTAAAAAAATTTGAATTCTCAATCACTTCTGGCCCCAAACTTTCTGATAAGTTATACTTGACCTGTAGTGGTGAATGTCCTTTCACTTTTGTTTTTATGGTACCTCATGTGTTTTACTCTCAACATCTTGGCTGCAAACACCTAAGGTTTTACTGCTTGATCATCTCAAGACCACTATGTTTGAGTTACAATAGCAGCAATCACATTCTATTTTAATCTATCTGTTTACATCCCTATCTGTTCTGATAGACTATAGCTTTTTGAGGGAACTAATTTCTTATTCATCTAGTACAGATCTTATTCAATACAAGATACTCAGTATACTCTGTAGAATGAATAAAATGAAAAAAAGGAAATTTGAATTTAAATTGAAGGCATGACAAACTGCTGGCAAACTTAACATATGAGAGGTAATAACAATTTTAAGTTTGCCACTTCTAAGATTCACAGGATTTTGTGTAAGAAGGGGAAAAAAAAAGCTCTGTCATAGAATACATAATACAGGCAAATCACTTCTACATATTGTAGTAGCTTGGACAATGTTTCTCAACCTATGGTTTGTGAGCCATTAGTAGGTCATGAAAATGATTAAGTAGCACTGAACAGCATCATTTGTCTTAATAAAATGGTTTGAAATGGAATAAAACAGGATAGAAATGAATAGAATAATAATTAGAGTATATGTAGTCAAAATAATTACCATTTTATAAAAAACTTGTAATTAACTATATATTTGTGTATATACTGTGCTGCAGTTTAAAATGTTTTTTTTTGTTGTTTTTTTTTTTTTTGAGACGGAGTGTCGCTCTGTCTCCTGGACTGGAGTGCAAGTGGCACGATCTCGGCTCACTGCAGGCTCTGCCTCCCGGGTTCATGCCATTCTCCTGTCTCAGCCTCCCTAGTACCTGGGACTACAGGGGCCCGCCACCATACCCGGCTAATTTTTTGTATTTTTAGTAGAGATGGGGTTTCACTGTGTTAGCCAGGATGGTCTCGATCTCCTGACCTCGTGATCAGCCTGCCTCGGCCTCCCAAAGTGCTGGGATTACAGGTGTGAGCCACCGCACCTAGCCTTAAATTGTATTTTTAACTGAGAGTATTGGTCAAAAAACCTTGAAAAAACACAGTTGGAATATGAGTCTGGCTACTCCACCAGACTCTAAAACTAATTTGGTTTAGACAAAACTTATCATTTAGATGATTTTTCTCTCATCTAGAGATCCTGATATAAATCGACTAGGCTGGCATCTCTACGGGATCAGTGCCTGTGCTCCACCTGCCTTGTTGTCCTAGACGAGTCCCCTCATCCATGTGATCCAAGAAGGCTTACTTCCATGTCCCACATTTTAATAATTCAAAGAGAAAAAAAAGCCAGCCTGGGCAGCACAGTGAAACCCTATCTTTAAAAATAAATTAATTAATTAATTTAATTTGCCAGGTGTGTCAGCACACACCTGTGGTCCCAACTACTCAGGCCCATGAGGTACGAGGATCACTTGAGCCTGGAAGTTCGAGGCCACAGTTAATCATGATGATGCCACTGGACTCCAGCCTGGGCAACAGAGCAAGACACTTTTTCAAGTAGAAACCTGCAAATAAAAGGGCGTGACTCAGAAATTGTCCATAGCTCTTCACCCATGTCAAATGCTATATACTTAGTTCCAGAAGAGATTGAAAAATATTGCCTGCTTTCTGAATAGCCATATACAATGCTAAAAACCTAAGGTTCAATTACTATCTAAGAAGGAGAGAGTAAAAGGTGTGGACAAATTGCAGTCCTGGCACATATTTAATAAACTTGAAGGAAGGACCTAATACACATCAGATTTCACTATAATGCAACCAGCTTCACCAGCCTTGAAATACAAGGCTAGCTTTCCTCCTCTCTTTTAATCTCCTGATAAGTTTTTATGAAGAATATCACATATTGGGAAGCAGCCTCCAAAATGAGCCTTAATGGTCCCCACCTTGTGATATTTACACTCTTGTGTATTCTCCTCCCATTGAGTGAAGGCTGGACACGGAATCACGACTCATTTGTGGCCAATAAAGAATGGCGAAAGTGATGCTATATCACTTCTAAGATTAAGTAAGAACAAAAGCACAGAAGCTTCTGGTTTGGTTGTTCTTTTGCTCGCTCTCTAGCTCTCTCATCATTCATTCTTAGAAATCCCTGCCATGAACAGCACCATGGAGAGGCTTCATGGTGAGTAACTGATGCCTCCTGCCAGCAGCTGTATGAGTAAGCTTGGAAAGAGATTCCCCAGCCCCAGCCAAGTCTCCAGAGACTGCAACCTCATGAGACACTCTGAGCCAGAGCCACTAGCTAAGCTGCACCCACATTCCTAACTCTTACATATTGAGATAACATTTTCAAATTTTCCAGAGAATTCGCAAAATAAATCCTAATTTTGCAAAGGAAAACCAGAGACCACAATCAAAAACAATAACAAAATAAGTTGAGGACCCACAATTCTAAGGAGCTGAAAATACTCTTCTTTGGAAAATACAAAACTTGATTATGTAAAACATATAGATTTATTTACTTTCTAAATACGAATTCTGACTGCACGTGGATACAAACCAATATTTATCCTATACATGCGTGGGTGTTTTTTAATCAAACCTTTAGACCTCAAATAATTTAACAAGGGTATACACACCTGTTATTATCTTCACATTGGAGGAGGGAGTGTAAAAAGGCCCGTACCAGGTTGGATAACACTGAACTCAGCACTATTGCTGTCTTATAAATTACATTATTTTAACTACAAAACTAGATATATAGAGTATACTGATTTTGGATTCTTATATGCTTTTGAGTCAGTAGAATATAACCACACATTTCTTCTGTAAGAAACAATATTTCCTTTGAAATAATCAGATATTATCTATGGATAATTGTCTATTGTTACTTGGACTCTATTCTCTCTTCTTTTTATATATTTTCCAATACCACAAGGACTAGAGAGCCAAGGACTGTATCAAGACTTCTTAAACTATGATTCTACCAAATACATGCATACACACATATCTGTAAGGCACAGTAAGGCGAAAGCCATTGTATTAGTTTTTAACTTCTGCATAACAAATTACCACAAATTGAGTAGCTTAACACAACACAAATGTATTATCTCATAGTTCCTGTGAGTACTGTTTAGCTAGGTTCTCTGTTCAGTATCTCAGCATGCTGAAATCCTGCTAACTACACACAATACCCACAGATAAGAATGACACACACACACATATATATAGACAATTGAGGAAAATATGTCTTATAAAGTAGCGGTACTGAATAAACACACAAAATACTTGATTCCAGAAAAAACAGAGATTAGTCAGGGAACAAAGATGAATTCTAATCCATGTCCTCAGAGAAATTCATGAAAATTTTTTTTATAAAACAATAATGATGAACTGCTATGTAAAAGGACCAAATAGAGGACAAAACTTAGGCTTTGAAAAAGAAAAATAAGACTGTCAAAATTATGAAAATAAAAAACCCAAATATATGGGCTTAATAATACAATGCTATCTAACTAAGAACCAAGTTAATAATTTTCAAGATAAAGTCAAAGAAATTCCCGTAATGTAGAAAAATAAAAAGAAACAGAGATAAAAAATATTTTAGAATGTAAAGGAACATATACTATCAATCCAGGAGGTTGACCATCCTCTAATGAGTTCAGAAATTTAGAACCTCAAAAATAGGGAAGAATAATCAACCATGACAGAAGAAAAATTTCCTGAGTCAAAAAAGGCACACCTTCAAAATTGTAAAACAAGAAATGTTACAAATGCAAACTGGAAAAGTTAATATTTACTAAATCATAGTTGAAGACTTTAGCTTAACTCTCAGAAAAAGATTGTATCTGGAAGAAAAAATAAGTATGTGAATTTAACAAATGTTAAGAGAAATGGAAAAACATTTATGCAATCTGAGGAGTACATGATGCCTTCTTAAGTAACATTAAAAAACAGAAAACATAAAGAAGAATATTGATAAATTTTGTGATATTTTAAATTTTCATACAGTAAAAGGTAGCATTCAAAGTTTATGACAAATAATTGTTATATATTAGAAAAAGTATTACTGTGCAAAATTTATAATATACTTTTATAATTGAATAAATTCAAACAAAAATAAAAAACAGAAATTTTATTGAAAATATAATAATAAATATTTTAAATCCTGTAAATGGCTTCATTAATTAGCATGATTGTTATTTAAGTAACAGAGGTTTCTATTTGTTTTGTTTTTATTCATTAGATTTGCAAAAACTAAAATATATAAGTACATTTATAACAGTCAGTGTTGACATGAGTGTGAGGACACAGATATTTTCATAGTAGAAAGTAAACTGGTAGAGCCTTTTGAAAAGCAATTGGCTTATTTGTATCAAAATTTCAAATGCACAAATTAGCTCATAGGTAGTCAGTCCTTCTTTTAACAGCTATTTATTGAACAACAACTGTTATTAGAAACTGTTTTAGGTACTGAGAATACACTTAATAAAACATGTAAGGTGTCTATCTTCATGTAGCTTACATTCTAATACATAAACCTTAAAAAAATAATTGTAAGTGCTCATAAACAAGGATTTATAAGAATGTCCATTGCAGTATGACTTCTAATAATAATAAACTAGAGTGTACGGAAATGTCCATCAATATGGAAATCGTTTATCAAGTTATGGTTTACCTATATTACAGAATAGTAAGTTTCTGTTATAATGCATGAGGCAGAGCTCTGAATAATGGCAGGGGAAAACTCCCAAATCATATTATCTAGTGAAAAGGGCAAGTTGCAGAACTAAAATGTAAATGACTACATTTGCCTTTTAAAAATACTGTTACGTATTTCCCTTTCAACCTCTATTTCCCTGTCTCTGTATATTTACTATATTATATTTATATATGCTACTTCCATAGAAAACGTCTGACTGTATATATACTCAGTGGTTAACAAGTTAATAGTGGTTATTCCTGGGGCAATGAGCGGATTGGGGAGGAAGAGAGAAAAACAACTTTATTTCTTTGCTTTATAAATTTCATTGTGTTTGAATTTTGAAAAAGATAATGGCTACAAATTGTGCTGCAAACATGGGCAAATAACGAAAAAATGCATATTGCCTGCCTGCTATAGCAGCCTTCCATGGATAACATGACAATTTCTTCTTGGGCAGCACATGGCACTCCACTGAGGGTATACGTCAGACTCTAGGTGAGTCACCCTGATGCTTGGACTGGGTGACTTTTTAGTTGTAAGGTTAGGAAAATCTCCATCCTCACCTGCTCACTTAGAAACTGGGAAAAAAATAGAAATGTGACCTAGCAGAACTTTCATTCTAGTTCATTCCATAGTTGCTAATTGATTGCAGTTTGGGGTACCCCCAGCTCCTCCTTATGATGATGAAGGGGCTAGGGTCGAAGTCTTGCTGCTGCAGCTAAATGATGTGAATAGCTAATTGCACTATTTGCCTATCAGTAATCTTACTCAGAGAAGAAACAGCTCCTTTCCTGGCATGATGAAGAAGTTGTGATTCAACTCTCAAGGTTGATGATGTTTGATTGCCTTAAGTACCGAGATGTAACTAGCTTTCATAAAGTTTTGTAAAAGGTCATATTCCTTTCTCGGAAGCCAGCTTGCAGGATATTAGTGTGGAAAACTGTGTTACTTTTCACATTTATTACTTGGGTAATTACTATATTATAAAAAGGTGCTTTAGAGGTAAGACAGTAATTGTTATCTCTTGAATTAAGAGATAGCTAGGACAGTGGCGATTGTAAAGGAGGTGGTAGTGTTTAAGGTAAAAAGCCAAAGTCATAGGAGACTTCAAAAGTATGAAACTAATTGAGACATATGACTTCGAAGGAGGAGTAGGAAGCAGACAACTGACTGCAAAGAGTGTGGGTGGATGAGAAAAGATCTGAAAGGACCATTTAGATTGTATGTGGAGAGCCTGTGAGGAAGGTTGTAGCGCTCTGGAATGTGCGTAAAATGAGAAGGGATCAAATACATGGAAGCGAAGGCAGGATGGATGGATGATGAAAGTCCTGTGGGCACTAGTGTGTGGTTGGAGGACTGTCTTTGGATGGGAGAATTAATTCACTTCCCATTATAGCAGGAAGGAAGAAAGAAAGGGTGGTGCACTGGCCAGCATTTTTGTAGACTTTATTTTGACAAGCTGAGGAAGGATTTGTTTGAGCACCTCCATTTTACCTGAAGAATTGAAGAGAATTCAATTTTTCCTCAGAATTGAAAGAATGGTTAGTTTTAAAAAAGAAAATATTTGAAATAATTGCCATTAAAAAAAAGAGAAATGGATGAATGAGAGTAAGAGCTGGATTTTCCCAGCAGGGTTCCATACGAATACAAATGACAACAACTTGCTTTTGTTTTAATCCCCCAAAAGTGCTAAACAGGCTGGGTGTCAATGTGGAAAGGACAAATACTCGGATTGAGACAGAACTGGGGATTTTCCTGCTTAGTGTGAAGGAGAAACCATGAACTAATGCTATCTACAGGGCCTTGTACTTACAAAACATTCAATATATCTTAGCTATTGCAGCAATCAATGGATTAGAACTCTCCAAAAGGAGCTAAAAACCAATGTAGCAGAAGTATGAGCTATGGACAGTGGGATGTGGGGAATCTGATTTCAGAGGCACAGTGGTTTCAGGTAAAGGCAAAGTAGAGTTTGGTCATCAGATACGTAGCAACAGTGTAGTAAGGCAAAAAGTCATTGAAGATGAATGAGGTGGATACTCATGATTCTTGGAATTTCACTATGGCACATACAGGAGGTTCAGTGGCTTTGTTAAGATCGGTTACTGCCTATTGTCCTAGGTCTTGAGAATTGGTGACAGAAAATATCAATTGTCAGGGAAATTAAGAGATCCTCATGGTCTTTACATACTAGGATTATCTATTGTTTAGGTGCCTGGGGTGTGGAAAGACAAAGTTCCACCTTCTATGTTCATGTTTTTTAAATGATCCTTTCCCTAAACATTGTTTCTTCTGAGAATATTTGATCAAGAAGTTTCAGGCCATTTTGAAGTGCCTCATGCCAGAATATCACTGTCATTTAAATGATCAATACAAGTTATTCAACTCATATAACAGGAAGTCATGCTTTGTATCTGAAGAGATACAAACATCTAACTGGCCTCTACCACCCTCAAAGAACTTTTAGTCTAGCTAAAGACTTTGTATAATACTCTTACAAATTAAGCAACTTTATTAGTTTCAAAAAGTAGTAACAATCCATTTCTCCCGAATTCTCAAGTCACTTTGTTTGTACTTACCTATCTAAATTCATGTCTTGTGTCATAGTTTTTTTGTGGCATACTTCTTAACTTCCTATTGTAAAATAAATGAACCATAGACAAGACTATATCTCTTTTTTTAACTATCTACCTATTTAAATTTTATGAAGTGCTAGATAAAAATATGGCTTTGTGAGTTATCAATGATTGACAAAGAAGAGCTATTAGAAAAAAAGTGCTTTAAATTTGAGAGGGTTGACACACATGGGCTAGATTATTCTGCCAAAAATTTATAGCCGTTTAGATGTGACAAAACTCAACGTGTCCTTGAGGTGTATAAGACCAGAGTCTCTAAACACACAGTCCAGGCAAACCATAAAGTTTTGATGGGCAACTTTAAAGACTGGAAGTAGTTGTATGGACTGACAACATTTGTTTGGGACTTGGCAAAGACAGCACTAAAAATACACTTAGAATACAGCTTGGTTCGTTGTGCTACAAAACCCAGAAGAAAAGCAAGTAGCAATGACAAAAATTTTTTATTGCATTTGAAGCAAATACTGACTAAGTCATCCAATCCTGATAAGATTAAAGTCACTTATTTAGACTTGGGTTTAAAAAAAGTTAAATCATTTTTCTACAAAATAAACAAGTGGCAACCGATTCAATGAAATGACCATCATTCCAGTTTGTTGAGATCGGTCCGTTCGTGTTTTCAGCACACAACTTGGCAGATTCAGAACCCCAAATCTATATTTAATTCAAATATCTTATCATTGCCCCAAGACTTTTCAACAACCTCACTGACATTTAAATAAATAGGGCAAAAGCTACTATGTACCAGAAGTACTTTAATGTTTCAAAAGAAATAAAAATAATAATTCCAGGAATGTTTTTTGTTTAATTCATGGAAAATAATTTTTAAAAAACACACCCCTTCCTTCCATCTTAAAAGAGTAAATAGAAGTGTGCATTTCAGTTTAATTTATATTTAGGAAAATACAAAATAAAATTAACAAACATGAATGAAAAATAGACTTAAACAATGGAATTTAAATTTTCAACCTGAATCCAAATGACTACTTATTTTTAAAATGATTGTTTTATCTATTGTTCCTTTCTTGGTCCATTTATGGTCTCGGTACATTGGGATTACCAGCATCCTGGTAGAAAAGAAAATCCAAATCAGACAATCAGAGACTTTAAAGAAGGACCCATTAATGGAGATGTGGTTGAGTGTAGGAGAACAAAGAAGTGCTGTTAAGCCAGCCTAGACCTGAAAAGGCAAGGGGAGGAAAGAGTTACTGCAGCCCCATGGGAATGGGAGGCATGGAGGAGGGGCTGCCTAGGAGGCACTGCAGCCCTGCAGTCATGGAGGGACAGTCAGTACCAGAACCTGCAGCCCAGGCAGGAGTGGGCGGAGGAAAAGTACTTGGCCTCTCCCTAGATCCTCTCCTGCTCTCATCTCTTGCTGGTACCTCCTGTTAGCTGAAAACAACCACAATCCAGGAGGTAATATAAACTGGTGACACAAAAAAGGTGTCATACTCCCAGGGAACAACACACACTAGGGAAGAGTGAAGACAGAACTTAGAGGTCCAAGAAGGGGAGACAGAATCACCAGCACAATATCACTTCTGGTTTTTTTTGCTTGTTTGTTTGAGACTAAGTCTAGCTCTGCCACTTGGGCTGGAGTTCAGTGGCACCATCTCAGCTCACTGCAGCCTCCACTTCCCGGGCTCAAGTGATTCTCAGTGATTCTCGTGCCTCAGCCCCCGAGTAGCTGCAATTACAGGCACATGCCACTACCCCCAGATAATTATTGTATTTTTAGTAAAGACAGGGTTTCACCATGTCGTCCAGACTTGTCTTGAACTCCTGAGCTCAGGCAATCCACCCACCTCGGCCTTCCAAAGTGCTAGGATTACAGGTGTGAGCCACGGTGCCTGGCCCAATACCACTTCTTGATGAATGTGAGTTCTAATATACAATAGAGCAGATGGTAGCAAATGCTGACTCTGCCACTTAGTAATTTTGGAGATTAGGCCAATCCACTTTCTTTTCTGACATGCAGTTTGCTTTCATAAAGATATATGCAAAATTGTTGCATTGTTGAGCAAAGAATTTTAAAATTTTCCTAATTTTAACTTTGAAGGGTGAATATAAAAATGAAAGTAAATACTGAACACCTGGTGTTGGAAACAAAATAATGAGGAAGATGAAAAATGATCTATAGATGGAATTAGTAGAAGGAAGCACAACTTTGTCACCACTTGACAGACAACAGGTCATCAATGACTCCATCATTTACGCTCATAAGCACACTGATGTAACTCTTGGAAGACAGCAAAAGTTAGGCCTACTGAGTGTGTATTGTGTACCAGATGCAGGGCGAAGATTTTACGTACTGTACTCATACTGTTTACGTGGCTTATATTATTCATATTTTCTCTTTCAGTTTTCATTTGTAATATCATTCACTCATCTATTCATTAGCCATATCATCAACATTCAGTTTGAACTAGACCCTGTGCTATTTTTCTATGACACATCAATAAAAAAAGACATTATTTGACACTTGAGGACCTCTTACAGGTAGAGACTAACTTATAGTTGCAAGAGAAAGATGTCTGCATTTGTCAATAAATTATCTTTCAACAGTGTCAAGTAAATGTTAACAGAAAATTCAGCTTCTGTTATCCACATTTAAACATGCTTTGTTTTTCCTACCTCCTTGGAATTTTTTTCTGTAAGCTATCAAACTCACAGAATGTATTGGTATATAAGCAACAAGAGGCTTTTTATTCTGTAGGTGCTCTTATTGACAGTATGGTCCAGTTTATTGCAGCTTCTAGGATACTTTTTTCATAACTCTTAGAAAATCCAAAAGATCACGTGGAAGGTCTCATTACTTAAAAAAAAAAAGAGAGAAAATATTTCAAACAATCTAGATTATTTTAGCCTAGCATAAAAATGAGCTCTCAGATGTAAATATATTTTCTTTCATTAGAAATAGCATTTCCTAGAAAGCATCATAACTTTTTCCTCATTATGATGATTTTAAAGAGTTGCCATCTGACATATACAAATCAAATTTATATGTATGATCAACTGGGATTATTAAGTTGCCAATATAATAAAACTCTAAATAAATCATTGATCTTTTGACAAGCACCGCATTTCCTGTGTTTGTTGGTTTTATTTCATGTTATTGTTTGTCTCAATTTGCTTAGTTGGAAAAATACAGACATGTGCTCTTTGACATTTTTTTTCCGAGACAAAGTCTTGCTCCGTTGCCCAGGCTGGAGCACAGTGGCACGATTTTGACTTACTGCAACCTCCACCTCCTGGGCTCAAGCAATCCTCCTGGCTTAGCCCCCAAAGGAGCTGGGACCACAGGTGTATGCCACCAGGCTCAGCTAATTTTTTTGTTTTCTTTCTTTTCTTTTATTTTTTTTTTGTAGATACAGAGTTTCGCCATGTTGCCCAGGCTGATCTTGAACTCCTGGGTTCAAACGATCCATCCACCTTGGCCCCGCAAAGTGCTGGGATTACAGGCATGAGCCACCATGCCAGGTCTTGACATATTTTTAATAATAAATATTTGCATAAATTTTAATTCTCAAAAGTTTGAATTCCTGGAACCTAAAAAAGCAAACAAAATTCATCTGAGCAATTTGATCTTGATCAAATGAGATAGTAAACTGATAATCAAAATCTCTGCTGGACCAATACCTACATGTATGGATAAACAAGGCCCAGCCAGGGATATAATATTACATAACTTCAATAGAGGGGCACTATACTGAACAAAATAATGACCTTGGAGTATGTAACACTTTAGTCTAGAAGCAGCATTGACTAGCACAGATCAGAAATTATATAGTATATTCATTTTAATTAATTAGTATGTTTGTTTATTTTGAGACAGAGTCTTGCTCTGTTGCCCAGGCTAGAGTGCAGAGATGTGATCTCTGCTCGCTGAGGCCTTGACCTTCCCAGGCTCAAGTGATTCTCCCACCTCAGCCTCCCTAGTAGCTGAGACTACAGGCACACGCCACCAAGCATGGCTAATTTTTGTGTTTTTTGTAGAGACAGCGTGTTTCCATGTTGCCCTGGCTGGTCTCAAACTCTTGGACTCAAGCAATCTGCCCACGTTGGCCTCCCAAATTGCTGAGATTACAGGTGTGAGCCATCACACCAGTAATTTATTTATAATACACATTATTTTTGAGATGATTTGGGGCTGCAAGATTTATTATTTCCATGAAGGCTGAGCCAACAGTGCCCATAGTGTGGCAGTTCTTACCCCCTACTGTTCAGTCCAGTCTTGAAAAACTGGCATTCTACCTTGAATTCCTTATATATATAACATTTGACAAATTAACATCATCTAGAGCTAAAACACAACACCAACATTCTTGTCAACACCACGCTCACGCTATTTTCCACATTTTATTCATTATTGCCATCACTAGCACTAGGACCAAATTTCAGCTTAGATATCCCTCTTTCACGCCTTGCACAGGACTGCCTCCTGAGGGTGTTGTGCCCTTTATTCTGTAGAAATTTAACAACAACAACAACAACAAAAATTGGGCTGTGTGCTTTTAACTGCTGGTTGATGAAGACTCAGTGATTAGGTCCATTTCCCCAGTACCGTTTTCTGCATGATTTTGGCTTCCCTCTGCATCATAGTTCCTAACTTGTCTTGTTCAAATTATGAAAACATTAAGCACTATATCAGACTTGATAGTGTTTATAAATGCAAAAAAGTGGAAAAAAAATTCTATATTTATGTGGAATCAAAAAAGAACTCAAATGACCAAGGCAATCTTAAGCAAAAAGAACAAAGCAGGAGATATCACACTACCTGCTTTCAAACTATACTACAAGGCTACAGTAATCAAAACAGCAAGCTGCTGGTACGGAAACAGACACACAGATCAATGGAACAGGTTAGTGAACCCAGAAATAAAGCCATGCACCTATAATCATCTGACCTTTGACAGAATCAACGATGACAAGAAATGGAGAGAGGATTTACTGAATAAATGGTGGTGGGATAACTAGCTAGCCATATGCAGAACATTAAAACTGGACTCCTTCATTTTATAATATACAAAAATCAACTTAAGATTGATTAAACATTTAAATGTAAAACCTAAAACTATAAAAACCCCAGGAGAAAATCTAGGAAATACCATTCTGGACATAGGCCTTGATAAAGATTTCATGATGAAGACTACAAAAACAACTGCGACAAAAACAAAAACTGACAATTGGGACCTAATTGAACTAAAACTCTTCTGCACAGCAAGAGAAACTCAACAGAGTAAACAGACAACCTATAGAATGAGAGAAAATATTCACAAACTATGCATCTGACAAAGGTCTTATTATCCAGAATCTATAAGAAACTTAAATCAAAAAGAAAAAAAACAAATATCCCCATTAAAAAATGAGCAGAAGTCATGAAAAGACATTTCTCAAAAGAAGACATACATGCAGCCAACAAGCATACGAAAAAATGCTCATCACTAATTACTAGAGAGATACAAATCAAAACCACAATGTGATATCATCTTATACCAATCAGGATGGCTATTACTAAAAAGTCAAAAAATAACAGATGCTGGTGATGTTGCAGAGAAAAGGGAACACTTAATACACGGCTGGTGGGAATGTAAATTAGTTCAGCCACTGTGGAAAGCAGCTTGGTGATTTCTCAAAGAACTTAAAACAGAATTACCATTTGACCTAGCAATCCCACTACTAGGTATATAGCTGAAGGAGTATAAATCATTTTATCATAAAATGACACATGCTTGTGTATGTTCATCACAGCACTTTTCATAATAGCAAAGACATGGAATCAACCTAAATGCCCTTCAACGGTGGAATGGATAAAGAAAATGAAGTGCATATACACCCAGGAATACTATGCAGTTATAAAAAAGAATGAAATCATATCCTTTGCATCAACATGGATGGAGCTGGAGGCCATTGTCCTAAGCAAATTAATGCAAAAACAGAAAAACAAACATTACATTTCTCACTTACAAGTGGGAACTAAACAAAGAGTACACATGGACACTGAGAAGGGAACAATAGACACGGAGCCAAATTGAGAGTATAGAGATGGAGGAGGGTAAGGACCAAAAAACTACTTATCAGGTATTATGCTCACTGCTTGGGTGATGAAGTCATTTGTACACCAAACTGCAGCAACATGCAGTTTACCCATGAAACAAACCCACACATCACTCCCTGAACCTAAAATAAAACTTGGAGGGAAAAAACGTTTGAAAAATCAGATACCATAACTGATATAGGAACAGTCTTTAAATGAATTGAGAATATGATTGTAAAACCACACATTCAGGAACTTTCATATGGGTTCTCTTTTAAGCTGTTTTAATGCTTGTTATCATAAATCACTTCCTTCCCATCACCTGGCCATTCACCTCCATTGGCACCTAATGCATGATCTGTGCTCTGCTCTCTGCATCTCCCTTCCCTTGACCCCACTGAATTATGGAGCCTTTGTTCATATCTACCCTCTGCTCCATACAGGGACTTCTTACTATTTCCAGAAATATTTTTTATTTTTTCCACAAATAAGAATTAGCAATTTTTTTTTTAATATTTCATACTCTGTAAAATTTAAAAAATGTTTTTGGAACACACATTAAGCACTAGAAATTATGCTAACCACTGAGTTGCAATGGAAAGGTGAAAAACATTAGGTCATAATCTGTCTTCAAGAAGCTCATAATCTGGCCAGGCAGGGTGGCTCATGCCTATAATCGTAGCACTTTGGGAAGCCACGGCGGGTGGATTACCTGAGGTCAGGAAGTTGAGACCAGCCTGGCCAACATGGCGAAAACCCATCTCTACTAAAAATACAAAAAATTACCTGGGCGTGGTGGTGGTTACCTGTAATCTCAGCTACTTGGGAGGCTGAGGCAGGAGAATCGCTTGAACCTGGGAGGCAGAGGTTGCAGTGAGCCGAGATTGCACCATTGCACTCCAGCCTGGGTGACGGAGAGAAACTCTGTCTCAAAAAAAAAAAAAAAGTTAATAATCTAATTGAGGAAAGAAAACACGAAAATAAATAACAATAAATTTATCATTTGTATTTAAGATAATACTAGAAATTATCAAAAGTCTCTATAAAGTAATCTCTTCAATGAATTAGAGAATAACTGTTTTGATCCTTTAGATAAGCATAGATGGTAGGTAGGCAGGGAAAAGTATATCCTGGTACATGTAATATTACAAGTGCAAGTCATGAGAGAGATGAGCAGAGGGACCACCATGTGAGTCACATCTTTACTGAAAAAAAATCACTTGTTGAAGAAAAAAGCTGGAGTGAGGCTGGAATGAATACAAGGTCCAAATTATTCAGGACCTTAAATAACAAGCCATCTTACCTTCATCTTACAGGCAATTAAAAGCCATGGAACATCTTAGAAATAGATAGTACTATGATTATTAATCTAGTGATGGTATAAAGAACAGCGTAAAACTAACAGGGAGGCAAGCTGGGAGGCTACTGCATGCATTGAATTCTAGGGTGCAGTGATAACTTCTAGGACCAACATAGCAGCAGTGGGAAGAGAAAAATGAGCTATTTTCAAGTAATAATCCATTATAATTTAATTTATTCATCCCAAAAGAAGAAGAAACATGGGAGTTAAAAATGATCCTAAGACTTTTGAGTTGGGAGGATGATAGTGGTCTTTGGGGCTGGTTTTGCAGAGCCATTTGGAGGAAAAACATGAATAGAGTCTTAAGTAATTATAGATATTCAGTGTGAAATGTAATATGTGAAAAATTTAGAAGTGCAGGTCCAGAGTTTAGGAGACACGCAGGGTCTATAGGTATGTGTTTTGGAGTGACAGCACAGGGTGCTATTTGAAACTACAAGATGACAAGTTGGAACCTCTAAGGGAGAGCACGTATAGAGAAATGAGAAGATGTGTCACAATCAATGCAAGGCAATACTCAATATGTGTTTTGTGATGATCATGATGCCACGTGCTGAACAAACAAACCTCTGAAGAAATAGTTTACAATAGAAACTCTGACAAGCTCCTGGTCTCTGCTAGCACAGAGATGCCTACCTAGGAAGATAACAGATGATTTACTGTAGTATACATGATTTTGCAAAGTTAGTGTGGTATATTGCATTCTAGCTATGGAACTTGGAGCTTCTAATGAAAACATGAAAAATTATCAAATTTGAATGTATAATACATGGTTTTCCATGTGAGGCAGATAACCTAATATTGTAACCATCATTGTAAAATGTGTAATTGAAATAAATACTATATTGATTTCCAAAAATTCTTTAATAAGTATGTCATGAGATAGCAATGGCACCATTATCTCCTGAAATGTTAGGTTGAATCAGGTGAAAATTTGAAGATGCTAAATAGTCAAATATTGGCAATTTTACTTGGCTCCCCCTGTAATTTAAATATATATCCTTACAGATTTCTACATTTTAAAATTCAAATTAAAATATTATAATAAGCCAGTGGAAACTTCCTGGTTTTATTTTATTTGATTTACAGATACTCTTTTTGCAACTAGTACTTAAATCTGAACAAAATAGAATTTTCTGCAAAATAAATTATATTTAATTTGTAAGCATGTGAAAAAGTCATACAATAGTTATTGTATTATAGAACAAAATAAAACGAAAATGTGATAATTATCTGACAATTTTGTCAAACTACACAATTTAACAAGTAGAAAAACAAAGAAATACAACTTTGTCCACTTAACATTGTGTCTACATCGATCCTATTAATAAGATAATTACCAAACTCTCTTTATACTTTGTGGAAACAAGGCTAGTTTATTTAAATGTATTAAAATGCTAAACAAAGAACACAAAAATTGCTTCTAAAATATTGATCTATTTTTAAAGTAAATTAGACAGCTCAGCATCATGAAGCTCAGTACAAAACAGATTTTCTTCTTTCAGGGCAGACACTATCATAATGTACTTGCTAAATGCATGCATTCGATATAAGAAAATTATGGTAATGTGACATTCCTACTACATGATGGAATATTCTTTTAGATAGTGAAACATATTAATAACACACAAGATAGAGTTCTTTTTGGTTTTTGACATTTAGATCCAAATTTTTCAAAGCTTGTCCTCCTTATTACCTACGTATACAGTAAGTATAAACCACACCACACATACACACAAATGCCTCTTAGCCTTTGCCTCAGTAGACTTTTACATAATCAACAGGTGATCACAGTTTTCCAACCCCTTTTAAAGCAAAGTCTTTAAATTAAAGTAAATAAAAACAGACCAGGCAAGTTGGTTCATGCCTATAATCCCATCACTTTGAGAGGCCAAGGAGAGTGGATCACTTGAGGTCAGGAGTTTGAGATCAGCCTGGCCAACATGGTGAAACCCTGTCTCTAATAAAACTACAAAAAAATTAGCCAGGCGTGATGGTGTGTACCTGTAATCCAAGCTACTCTGGAGGCTGAGGCACAAGAATCACTTAAGCCCGGAAGGAGGAGGTTGCAGTTAGCCGAGATCACGCCACTGCATTCCAGCCTGCTGGGTGACAGAGTGAGCAGAGTGAGACCCTGTTTCTCAAAAAAAAAAAAAAAAAAAAAAGCAAATAAAAACATAAAATATTTCTTGTAAAATGATGTGCACTGACACAACCTTTTGAGGTAAGCCTGTTCTCCCTTGTGACAAAAGTACTTTGGATGAAAGGTAGGTTAAAGAGCAACTCAAAGCATAAAACATTGTTGACTCCTACTAAATGTGCAAAGTAACATTTATTAGAGATCTATATGTGTGTTTGTGTATATTTATATGCAGACTCGGCTATTATATATACGTACATGTTTGTGACTAAAGAGAAATAATGTTCTAAGAAAGTCATTGTGAAAGTTTTGTATCACAATCTGAACTCTTTGAGAATGTCATGAATTCTTCAAATTCACTCCCCACAAGTAAGCCCATCTGCACACACATGTAGGATTTTGCATGTTGTAGGGACTCAATATGGCTCTGGAGGCTAATCACAAAACTCTGCAGCTGCTGCCTTCAAAATATTAAATCCAATACCCCTTCCAATTTTTTAACTATAATCTCATTTTTAGAATTGAAATTTTCCATTTTTGAAGGCTAAGTTAAATAATATATCTCAAAATTCACTGCTTTTGATTCCAGGCATACCTTATTATCAGTATTAGTCACACACAGGACACAGTTTTAGGTACTAAGGGCAGCAATGCTGTGATTCAGTGACCTTATTGTCTTTGTAGATTTGTTTTAGATGCCATTGTTACTTTTTAAAAGAATATGTAGAATTACCCTATGTAAATAAATAATTTTTAAGTACTCATCATTAATATTTATTTGAAACTATAAAGAGACAGCTATGGTACAATGACACAGAGCCCCAACAGACTACCCGGATTTGGATCTCATCTCTCCCAGTTACTAGGTTAATTGGTAAGTCTCTTCACTTGTCAGTGCCTCAGTACCGCGTCTTCCAGCCATGAATAATAGCAATCATAAGCATGTTAAGCATAAAGAAATACTCATAAAACACTGAAAACCAAGCCTGGAACTTACAAACATCAATGATGAGATGCTATTACTATTTGCAGTGTCTGTGTTTTAAGGTATTGATAAAACCGCTGCTCTGTGTCTTCTTTCTGTTCATCTTCTGGATTTCCTTTTTTACATTTTATTGCATATTATTGCTTTAATTTATAGATTATTAAAATTTCCACTTGTAGTGAGTGGAGTGAACAGGGATTTGTTTGTTTTGCCAAGTATCATGCCACCATGAAGGGAACATGAACTTGATATAATGATACTAATAATTAGCATTACTATAAGACAATATTCAACTACAAAATGTGGCAAGGTGAATTGCAGGTCATATGCCTACGTTTTCCCCAAACAATAGATATATGTTTTATATCAAAACAAGAAAGACACTCTCAGCCAGAAAACTGTGATGTTTAAGTTTTCTTTAACTGATTCTTGAATTTAAGTCATTAGAAATGTTAATAATGCCTTATGCAATCATTTGATGATAGCTTGAAATTGGCTACTGGCTTTTGGTAATTGACTTACTATTATAAAAACTTCAAAAAGTGCTACCTTGAATTTTGTTGTAGATTTCATATGATTGATTAGCACAATCTGGAATACAATTATTCTAGTGCCAAACAATTTGGCTCAAAGAATAAACTAGGAGCATGGTGCAATAAAAACCAATTTATAAACTAGCTTTAATTTTCATTAAAAGAAATTGGAAATGCCATGGTTTATAGCATAGGAGCACATATATTTTCCCAAAAAGTGGTATAAAGAGGAAACTACACTGGAAGATTAGAATATTATAACCAGTCATATCTTATTTTTCTTGGCAAGAAATCCATTTTTCTAAATCTCAACTTAGCGCTTTCTACCATAAAACAAGGTGATTTGGCTAGGCTTGGATAGCAAATAGGGCCCTGTATTAGTCCGTTTTCACACTGCTATAAAGAACTATCTGAGACAGGGTAATTTATGAAGAAAAGAGTTTTAATTGACTCACAGTTCTGCATGGCTGGGGAGGCCTCAGGAAACTTACAATCGTGGCAGAGGGCGAATGGGAAGCAAGACACATCTTCCCATGGCAACACAGGTGAGAGAGAGAGAAGGGAGAGGTGCCACACACTTTTAAATAATCAGATTTCATGAGAACTCACTCACTATCATGAGAACAGAAAGAAGGGAAATCCTCCCCCACGATCCAATCACCTCCCACCAGGCCTCTCCCTTGACTCCTAAGGATTACAATTCGACATGAGATTTGGTTGGGGACCCAGAGCCAAACCGCATCAGGCCCAATGCCAACCCTAAACAGTTAATCGTAACTTCCTGGAGCCCTGCTCTAAGACTTGTTATTGGAATCCCTCTCCATCTGGCTCTAGGGAGACGGATGCCATGGAAGAAAGTGGAAGCAGTAGTAGCCCACATGTCTTGTTTTTACTACTGTGGGATTATATAAATAAATTAGCTTCTTTGTAGATCTTCAAAAAGTATTAGAGATGCAGAAAAAGTATTGGAGACTCAGAAGCGGGGAGGTTAGGAGAGGGAGAGAGATAAAAAATTACCTATTGGATGCAATATACGCTATATTTGAGTGATGTGTATAGTGAAAGCCCAGACTTCACCACTATACAATTCATCCATGTAACCAAAAACCACTTATAGCCCTAAAGCTATTGAAATTTAAAAAATCAAAAAATTAGAAAGAAAGGAAGGAAGCAGCCCTGGGAGAGGGAGAATATGAGCTGTGATGCAGTCTCAGTGGAGGTCTCAACTAGTTGTATGAGAAGTTCTGGAGCAGAGATAAAACTTGAGTTGTCTTAGATGGGGGCTAAGTTTTCCCCATGTTACTTATTAGACCTCTATCTCCCCAGAAAGGAAATGTGGCCTTGGGCCAGGAGCCTCTTTTTAGCACAAGCAATCTCCTTTGTGGGCTAGCACTGAAGCCTGTCCCAGGCAGCATTTGCAGCAGGAAAGGAAAAACGTGAAGGAGCTAGGGGCATGCATCACAGCATCTACCACAGTGAGTCAATATGCAGAGCTAGATCTCACTTTGTAGTGACCTCAAGCTTATTAGGACAGTGGCTGGCACGTTGATAGCCAATCTCTTAACCTAGATCACTCTATCATTGCTGTTGCTCTCTCTTAGGGATTGTCTAAGCACAAGACAGCATAGTCAAAAGACCATCAAATCATATTTTCAGCCATAATTTCTGAGAATTCTGAGAAAAAAGTAACATCAGCCATTAAATAGTGTAACAATCGATTTGCTAGTCTTAGTGAAAACTGTGGCTTGCATCAGGTCACATTACAAAGGGGCAGGGAGGAGTAAGGACCAAATTTGAGCCTATGTTCAACTTAGCAAGCCTTGTCCTGGTGACAATCTGTGTCTGCACAGCAGAAGGGGTTGCTTACTGCAATCTGGCTGCTACAGAGGCAGCATTTTCTAGCTTGTACAAAGGTGCTGTGTATTCTAGCAAGGGCTTGGTCCTTATTGCTTATTTTCACTTTCATCTGAACACTGAACACATGTATACCCCATTTAATTCCTCTTTCTCTTTCAGATGCTAACAATGATCATGTTGGCAGTGGTGAAAGAATCCCATCTCTGTGCTATCAGCCTAATGGGTTGTATATTGTAAAGAATCACTATATTTAACATACATATATATATATATATATATATATATATATATGAATCATGTAATGGACTTATTTGTGCCACTACACAAAACAAACTAGAAGAAATATGATAGTGAAAATAAATATATTAATCAACTTAAGCACTCTGAATTATTGTTTGGTTTTTAGAACACTTTAAAATTTCCAATACTGAAATCCATAAAATTAAGAATGTATAAAGTAAAATTTTGCAGGAAAACATTAATATTATTTCTATTCATATTAAAAAGTAAGCACTTTCATGAATTATACTAAATGTGTTCACGTTTAATCATATTTATTGCCATAAATTTTAATCTGCATTTCCATTATTTGACATACTGCTGGCTGTATAAATAAATATAATACTAAGCAAATGATAATGATAACAGAATATCCCTGGAATTTTTGAAGTTTTTGTCTGTGTTCTCATTTGTTTACTATATGAAATTATACACAGAGACAACTCTTTTCCAGTTCTTCAATTCAAATCAAAGAGTATTTAGGTAACAGTGCCACCTATTGCTATAAAGTTAAAGTAGCCCAATATGTTATCATTCCCCTCTTGTTTGATCCTATAATTCTTATTTTTCTGACTCCTTCTAAGTTTTCATTTTAATTGCAAAGAAATAGATAATTTCAAGTGCTTTAAATATATGAATGCATTAATAAAAACTATATTTAAAAAGAAATTTTATTGAAAAGTTTAAACATACTATGTTTGAAGAAGCAACATAAATATAAAATAATTTAGATCTGCTTTTTTGTTTGTTTTTGAAAACCAGCATTACAGTAAAGTAGGCAGGAAATTTATAGTTTTAATTAAATTTTATATTATTATCTAGCACAAAGAATGTTTTATTTCACCTTTGACAAATAATACTAAAATATTTAAAAATAGATTATTAAAAAAAGAAAATCCATTTTTTTTCTGTGATGGAAATTGTGAATTTCTTTTAAAAAATTGATTATAATATTAACTTGGTTTTACATAACAGTGCTGTCTTTAAATTGCAATAGTTGCATATTTTGTTTCTATTTTGTAATAATAGAGTTCAAAATTCGCTATAAGCAAATATTCATATAAATTAATATCAAACATCTGTTTTCAATAAAATATTATATATGAATTTTTAATGTAACCAAGTTTTTAATATGTATATGAATAAAATATGTTAATTTACTTAACTAATTTTGAAAGACTACTGGATAATTTAGTCATATAAAATTACAGTTCTTAATTTTATATTAATTTTATATTGTGATATTTTCTATCCTTTATTGTATGTAGAAATAACTGCATATGGCTTTGTAAGTGATGAGGCTGTCTAAAAATGTAAAGGAAAGTTCTTGAATTAACCAGCAGCAAAGTCTCCAATGAAGTACAAGAAAGGCAGAATTTTCTTTATCTCCTTAAAAAGATTGTGATATAAAGTAACAATTGTAGAGTTTGGAATTTAAAGATACTTTAGGTTAGCAAAAGAAGAGTTGATTTTTAATATATGCCTCCCTGTCCTTAGGGATGATATCAAAAATCATGAATTTCTAAAACCTAATTATATAGATTATATGGTTTTTCAAATTACAATTACTGTAGGTTATATAAAATCATTGTAACTTAAACACAAAAGTCATTTCAATCTTTCAATTATATCTTTTAATTTTTATGTTAAATCCCACTGAACTGTTTTTTTGATTGCATTTGTTTATATTAGAAATAGTAATATCTTAAGATCATCTCAAATTGTGCTATTTAAATTCAAAATAAGCATTATGAGTGCCATGTAAAGTCTAAGTATGCTGACCAATATTGAAGTAGTTTAATATCACCGAGTGACTAAATGCTTGTATAGTTGTGCATATGAAGACATTCAAGTTTAGTGACAATATGGCCAATTACATATTTAGGATAGCAGAAAATACATTGTTTTTTCATTCCTGGATCTTTATTTGTGCTGTGGGAAAAATGTAACAAAGTATCTTAGAGACCAGGAATTTTGTCCACAGCTATATCCACACTATTTAGCACAGTTCTTGGCACATAGTACATGTTAAATAATTATTTATAAGAGGAAAAGAATAAATCTGATTAAAAGTTGGCCTTAGAAAGAACAAAAACATTTTTTCTTCATTTTCCTCATGAATAATTACTCTTATTTGGTGCAACTGATTATTTTAAACACAATTTTCAGAAATATGTTAACTGACTCTTTATAAGACAATATGCATTTTGAGGTAAAGAAAAAAAATCATAAAAGACCTGACTATAGTTTCAAAAATCCTTGTTTTACATAATACAAAAAAAATAAAAATTATTGTCAACTGATATCTTCACAAACTTTTAAAAATACCTCATTTTTGGAAAGTAACATTATATTTCAACTAAAAATAGAAACAAATAAAATAAATAGAAAGCATGGGCAAAGGGCCTTGAAAATGTTCCAGACAACTATTTATAATACCCTAATCCAACTCTCTAATATGGAGCAGTGCATAAAAGCCACTGCTTATATAAAACATGTATTATTGTCAATAAAAGTAAAGAACACTAATAATAGATATCAAAAAGAAAAATAACTCGTTTGCTTGAGAAAAATAAGCTTACATTAATGTATATAGCTGAACTTGATAATTATTAGAGTCTGAGTAATTTGGCTTATTTTGCACTGTGGAATTTAAAAATGAGTATTTTTTGTAAAGATCTTCAAGGACTTGCAAATTTAAATTTTGGAGTCATGGTCCTCTATATAAGATTATCATAAGAGTACAATCCAGCCGAGAGTAAAGGTAGGGAGAGGTGCACAATTAGGTC
Source organism: Symphalangus syndactylus (assembly GCF_028878055.3). NCBI lineage: Eukaryota > Metazoa > Chordata > Mammalia > Primates > Hylobatidae > Symphalangus > Symphalangus syndactylus. The sequence goes on along the minus strand of NC_072429.2, from coordinate 74,010,739 downwards.
TAATATTTAATTATTTGGCCTGACATCGCATCCCCCACAAAATTTGCTAAGAATGCAGTCTAGGAATGCCAGTTAAAATGCAAAGATAAGATATACCCCAACAGCCAACGTCATCAGTGCTTTAATGTCTCGGCTTCACTAGATCATTGCTTTAAATGAGCATCACAAAACCAATGGAGCTTTTGTCTCCACATTACCCTCTCCTCATAATCATTTTCAATTTATTTTTTCTTGCATGTCATCATTTTAATGTAAATCTTTCTTTTTCTTTTCAATAAAATGAAATGATTAAGTAATTCTGCCTTTTGCATGATTAAAGATGACAGATAAGCTTGGGTGGATAAAAATCAAGGCTCCTAAACAGAATCTGTGCACCTCACATGTCAGAATCCTTCTAGCTTGCTCACTGTTAATGACAGGAAAAATTAGCATGTCTGTGGATAGCCTAGGAAGAATCAGAAGATAAGGAAACTATATCATTCTTTTTACCAAAATTTAAATCGCTTTCTTTTTTTACTGTAATTAATCTCCAGCATAGAGAGTAGAAATTAAATTTATGTAAGTTCTAACCACAGTGTAGGTCATATAAAATTTTAAAAGTCAGTAGTTATTTAATAGTTGTCTAGTAAGTACACAGACATCAGCAAATATAGGATAGAGAGAAAAAAGTAATGCAAGGACATTTACAGAATCATTGATGTCACAAAACATTGTCATAATAGTACTGCTGTAACCATTTCTCCATAATGATTTAGGGAAAAAACACACACAAAAAACCTAATGATATTTACCACTTTATTTTTCACAACACCTTTATCTTGCATTTTTTCATAGTATTCTTAGACCTACCTATCAGAAAGAGACTATTACAAGAAAATACATATATATTGTCATTGTTTCTAGATATAAGAACTGAAATTACGCTAAAAATTGGGCTTTTAGCCTAGCAAAAAAAAAAAAAAAAAAAAAATGGAACATTTTTAAGGACTCATTCTAGTTTCTTCATTCAGTCCTGGTTTTATAAAATGAAAACCATTAATTTCTAAGCAGAGGTCTGTGATCAGAGTAAAACTCCCACCGCATGCGCTTCGCCAACCAGGATCATACACTATTTCTTGACCTAAGTTTTGTAGACATCTGTATCATGGTGGCTCTGTGTTCCTTTTTTGACAGAAGAAATTACTATTCTTTGAGTCTTTCTTTTTCTGAGTATGTTCTGGACGGCAAAATTAGGGCCACAAAATGCTAATTTCTAACCTAACACCATGACAGCAATCACAGCCGTCACGAGGATAGAATAAAGAGAGCAATCTAACATCCAGGGATATGAGTTTCTCATCAGTGGCTGGCAGACTGCCGTGAAGGCTTACAGTAATCCCATTGGACAACCCTGGTTGATGAAGCCTGGGAACAGGCAGCCACAATGTAGGGAGTTCACAATTGCAAGCATTTGTCCATAATTTAAAGCTATATGAGAAGTGGAGAGTATTCATCTGAACAACAAGCTGTAATTTTACTGGAGTAACATTTACACAGTTTTTAACCCATTAACTCCTTCTTTTCTCAGACACACTGTCGTCCTTGTTTTATAAAATACCTCTCTAAAAAGCAACATGCAAACACCTAACACAAGCTTATCTGTTAAGCTGTGAAAACCTGCCACAAGAATAAAAGCTTTTTGTTTGGAAACAGCACCAGTGAGTGACATTTCTAAATCTCAAACCTGGCAGTTTTTTGATAGTTTCCTCTTATGTGGTGCTTTCAGTAGTTGAAATTCATTTTTAGCATATCACAAGCATATCTTGGCTGGTATTTAGGTTTTTTTTTTTTTCATTTTCATCTGTGCTGGGTATGACCATCTTTACTCCAGCCTGAGATATTACTAAAATGTAATAATGCAAGTTACTAAAATTTTACCACTCACACAGAACTCTCTCTGTGTGTGTGTGTGTGTGTGTGTGTCTTCCCTGCTATGGTGCAGAAATATTGTAGACCTTTGCAACATATGGCTTACTATGGTTTATTTGCTTCTCTTGTTACTTTAGAAATTAGACATCATTTCAAGAAAAAGAAACAATATGTTCTGCTATATCAAAAATACAGAATGAGAGTTATTAAGTGTACACAGCACTCCCCATTTTAAGAATGCTAGTGCTTAAATTATCTGTAGATTATTTTGAGTAGAAGAATTGTCATTATCAAAAACTCAGAATTGGAAAGTTAAGGACACTTCATCTTCACACAAAATCTACCTTTTCCCCCCTCCTTCCTTCCCTTCATACTTTCTCCCCAGTATTCTCACATGAATAAATACTACCATCACACCACATTTCTCTTCTTTTCCTAGCTAAAAAGTTAAGATATTCATATATCATATTATCTCAAATATCCACCCTCCCTCCAGTATTCAAAGAAAATCTATTTTTATCTCTATAATAATGGTTGCTTCTCAACTCTGTTGCTCCTTACTCTCAGCTTACTCTTTCCATTTAAAACCACAGAAAAACCTTTGATAACCTATTATAAACTGTATACTTTAGTATTCAAGTCTAAGTTTCTTTCTTAAAAAATTCATTGAAGGCTAGAGTAATTTTGCTTTACTGCTAATTCAACCATTTTAATGACAGCAAACCTCCCACTTGAAACCAAGGTCTTTATCTGTTATATGAGAGTAGCAGTAAACGGAAATAAGATCAGAAATTCTTTTAAGAATTAAACATACCGTTGGGGTAAAGATTTCGTTATCTACTGTCTGCTGTTGCATTATACAAATACAAGAACCCAAAAGATACACTGGCATTAAATTACAACAGACCTGGTATGCATAGATTCTCCCTCTTTCCTAAGCCAGTTGGCTCTTTTTGTGAAGCCATCACAGATGTTACACCACAGTGTTTATAATGCCTAAAAAGAGTTTCTTATTTCAATATGATCTAGAGCCCTAAAGAATAGCCAAGTAGTACTGCTAGATGTCCATAATAATGGTGTTTCTATTCATTCAGCTATTCTCAAATTACCCTGTGGGATTCAGTCTTAATCTTAAATTTCCAAAACCTGATTCTACTAAAGATAATCAATACGTAATTGCATATTATCAAATGTAATTCCAACTCCTTATCTTACCACTCAACATTCCACTGTCTCTAATCTTTTAAAACTTTTTATTATAAAATAAAACACAGATTTGTAAAACCACGTCAGAAGCCCCTCCATGTGCTCCATCCCAGTGGAGGCCCACTCTCCTCGCATTTTGTTTATGCTTTGATCATCTAACTGTGCATGCAGCCCTAGTCACCATGATATAGACTTACCACGGGTTTAACTTGGCGCATCTTTTAAATCTTAAAAGAAAAATGTTTTAGATTCCCCTGCTCCATTTCTTTTCCATACAATTTTTCAGGTCAAGAATATACAACTCATAGTCTTTTAAAGAAACTACAAACGTTTGACCGGAGTTTGTCAGTCTAGATTAACTGATAGCATACCCATGGTGCAATTTAATGTGTTCTTCTGTCTCCTATATTTCCTAAAAATTAGAATTTGTATCCAGAGACTTCATCAATCTCAGAAATAATCCCTTTCAAAATGTTTTCTTTATTAAGAGGCATGTCTTTTCTCTTTTATTGATATTCGCAGCTGGAATGCAAAATGCTTAAATCCATTCATTCATTGCTGATTGTGAAATAGTGATTTCCTAATTCTATCATTTTCTTTTCATTAATTAGCTGAAATAACTTTACAAATAGGTTTTATAGAACGGAGTTTACCTACAGCTAGCCTCAGAAAACTGTCTTTTTTTCTCTAGGGAAGCCTGGATGCCTGCCTTTAACTCTTGACCAAGGTAAGTACAGTGGCAGTTAGGATGTTCCATTTAAACTCCAAAACTCCCATGGGTAACCCCAAAGCTCCAGGGCTGGTTTGTTTACTGAAGATTTTCAACTAACACAATGGGTTACACAGCCTGGATGATTGTGTGACCAGAGGGCCATAAAAGATGTTCTAGAAACTTCTGCCTCGAGCTCTTCTAAAGCCAAAATTATTTGCACAGATCTTGATGCTTGAATAAGGGATGTATATCTGTGTTTGAATAAGAACCATATAGAGGTTTCATCTGAAAGTCTCATGGATCCCCAAATGCCTGTCTGAACTCTTTCTTTTGATGTACCATCCCCTTTGACTTTAAATAATTGTCTTAAATGAATATACTCTGTGGAATCTTATGAGTCTTTTCAAATAGCCAAAATTAAGAAATATTTCCAGAGATACCCCACACAAACCTATTAGTTTTTTATTCTGTGATGCAGTGTTCATATAGAAAAGCATGTCAAATATTTATTTTCTCTGATTAAGCCAGTTTTCAAGATAATGAATTCGTTCCCTCAGTAGACAACCAATTATACATCTATATATACATACACGCACACACACACACACACACACACACACACATATATATTAAACTTGTTGGTTTAAACATATTAAACAAGTGTAGATCAATTTCAACATTTACTTTTATTAAATCTCAAATTGTCCCATTTATCCCCGTATTCTTAGAGAGATTCTATGCTCTCTGGTATGCCAAGATGCCAGAGTCATCTCTTGCATTTCCTGCCCCTGACTTGGTGTATTTGTAAGAGTTCTCCAGAGAAACAGAACTACTAATATAATACTACATATATATTATATATAAAAAATATATATAATACTATATAATATTTATGTAGTATTATCTACATCTATCTATAGATAGATAGATAGATGATAGATAGATGATGTAGATATGTAGAAATAGATATATGAGAGGGAATTTATTAGGGGAATTGGTTCACACAATTATAAAGGCTAAGAAGTCCCATGATAGGCCATCTGCAAGCTGGAGAACCAGTGAAGCTGGAAGTGTGGCCCAGTTCAAGTCCAGAAGCCTCAGAACCTAGAAAGCTAATGGTGTAGCTCTCAGTCTGAGGCTAAAGGCCCAAAAGTCCACCGCCCAAGTGTGAGTCCTGGAGTTCAAAAGCCAGGGAACTTGAAGTTCTTACCTCCAAAATGCCAGGAAAAGAAGGGGACCCTGGCTCTGGAAAAAGAGCAAGAATTAATCCTTCCTCGGCCTTTTTGCTCTTTGTGGGCCCCCAGTTCATTGAATGTTGCCCATCCACCTTGAGGGTGATATTTGCCACTCAGCCCACTTACTCACACATGCCAGTTTCCTGCAGAAACACCATCACAGACACAATGAAAAATAATTTTTTACTAGCTATCTAGGTATCCGTTGACCCAGTCAAGCTGACACGTAAAATTAACCATCACACATGGTATCAGCTATTACTGCAGAAGCACAGTCTGGATGCTAGGGATGCTCATTGCTACTGGGTTAATCATTGTCTCCAAGGCTTTTCAGTAAACAAAATTAATAAATATATAAATATTTTAAAAATATTTTTGAGGTTGTACTTAAATTTTGAGTCAGGACTATAGGGCATTTGCTTAACCTCTCTTATATGTTTTCTCCAGACTGAATACATAAGACACTCTAATGGATATTTAAGAAGGTTTATATTAAAAGGGGAGAAGTTACAAAGGTTTGGATATAGAGGAACCACAAAAGTTAGTACAATAACACAGAGCTTGTTCCTGGTGGGCTATTTTCAACCCCAAGGACAAATAAATGAGAATGGGGACACAGTTACTGGAACCTAGAAGGATAAAGAGTTGTATAGAGTCAGTCACCTTGTTAGGAAACACGAGCATGGTCAAGGGACCCAGCCAGTCTATGGGAAACTTGCAGAGAGTGGGCCAGGGAAATTAGTATTTACTCTGATCTTACTCTCATCCCTCCTTTTGATCTCTTTTTAGGGCTTTGCACTGGATAAATTCAAATAAAATCAGATGCAGTAGGAACCCTGTTGATGTAGTCTACAGAAGAGAGAGAGGGCAAATCTATATATACAAATGGAAGATATTTGTACTATCGACTCTATTTGATCCTCAGAATTTACCCGTGTCCTTTGTATTAGTCTGTTCTCACACTGCTAATAAAGACATACCTGAGACTGGGTTATTTATAAAGGAAGGAGGTTTAATTGACTCAGTTCAGCATGGCTGGAGAGGCCTGAGGAAATTTCCAATCATGGTGGAAGGGGAAGCTAACACATCCTACTTCACATGGCAGAAGGAAGGAGAAGAATGAGAGCCAAGTGAAGGGGGAAACCCCTTATAAAACCATAAGATCTCATTAGAACTTACTAACTGCCAAAAGAATAGCATGGGGAAAACTTCCCCCATGATTCAGTATCCTCCCACCGGGTCCCTCCCATGACATATGAAGACTATGGGAATTACAGTTCAAGATGAAATTTGGGTGGGGATACAGCCAAACCATATGATCCTTCTACCATTTGCAAAGTTTACATCTCCAACACAGAGGATGCACAAAATCCCATCACATGTTATACCATGGAGTCATAACAGTTTGGACATACAACCTACCATACAGACATATCTCAGAAATGCTTCTTTCTATAACACTTTTTTTCTCCTTTACCCTATGCCAGTGCTTTGTCTGAATCGGGTAGTTTACCTTGTAGGATAAATTCAAACTTCTTTCCTACAATTATTGAGTTCTTGTTTCTGTATTTATTTGGTTGAATGGCCTTCTATTGGACAACAATATTGAGGAAATAAGTACTCAGAGATGCCTCAGCAGCATCACTAGATCCCAAGAGGATTCTTCTTTGCTCCCATTTCATAGCTGTAGGTCAATTCCTTTTCATTGTAATTGTAATCAATTACCATGCTCAGTGCAGTGACTGACATCTTTCTTGGGCTTCTGTTATTTCTTTTTATTTTTAGGGTTCAAATGAAGGAGATATTTCACTAAAATTATTATTATTTTCTCTAGAGGAAACGTTCTTCCATTGGGTACTGGGATTTCCAAACCTATCAATTCCAAGTTCATAGGGATACAAACTCTGTTGATAAAATCCAGACAGATTAGCCTCCAGGGTCAGAAAGTAGAGTAGGAAAAAAATGGAGAATTGATCTAAATATAAAACTAAAAGTATCTGGTAAAAGTCATATTATATATATTGTTTTACAATCTGTTTTTTATACTTACTATATTTGTCAATAACTATTCATCAAAGGCGATATTTCAATTGCTAAAAGGTAGTCCATGACATGAATATGCCACAAACAATGTATTGAATTAGTAAATATTTAATCTCTTTATTTTCTGTTAGTTTTCTGCTATTGAAAAATTTGTGTGGAAATCTGCACAATGAATTATTTGCATGAGTTTGTAGCTATGTCTTGAAAAGGTTTGTAAAAATACAATTGATAGTCCAAACAGCATGCATATTTTTAATGCTTGGGGGATATTTTATAAAGTCCTTTCTAGAAAGATGGTACCACCTACACTACCTCTAACAATACATTTTTTACACTCTATGCAGTATTGGAAGCACAAGTAAATCTTGATTAAAAGTGTGGCTCTGATTTCAGATTTCCTGGCATCAAAACCTGACTCCACTACTTATTAGACATATGACTTAACCTGTCTTAGCCTCAAAGTCCTGTAAATAGAGATGGTAGTTATGGTATCTACTTATAGGTTTTCTAGAAATATTAAGCAGGATACTGAATGTTTAAAATAGTGTCTAACATAGAGAAAGTACTCAATAAATCTCAGCTAAATAACAGTGGGTTTTATACCCTTAAAAATACAATTTTTCAATTTCATAAGTACAAAAGTTTGTCATTGTTTTAACTTGAACTTTTTAAAATAATCAACTTGATTTTTAAAATTTCCTTGCTAATTATTTAGGTTTATGCTTTGTACATGCTATTTATATTTTGGTGGTGTTTATTTTAATTATCAAGGAAGATATCTCCACATTAGAGACAGTTTGTGTATTACATATTTTAAAAATTATTCTCAGGCTATCATTTGGATTTTAATTGTGTTTGTAATGATTTTAACATATAAACATTTTCACATTATGGGTTGTTGATTCTATCATTTTTTAATGATTCCTGACTTTGTCATCATTCTTGACCTTCCACAACCCAAAATTACACAAATAATCTTCATAATCTTCTAGTACTGAGATCATTTCATTTTTTGCACCTATATTTTTAATACTTCTGCAGTTTGTCTAGATGTAAGTTGTGAAGTAAACAATCTAAATATCATTTCCCCAAAATAACAAAGGCCTACACTAAGATACATTTTGTATAATATATGATCATATTGCTGACTAAAATAACGTTTTTATTGTATATGAAATTGTTTATGTAAATATAGGTATAACTTAGGACTTCCTATTGTTGCAACCATATGCCTGTAGCTTTCTAATATATATGAATATATAATAAGGTAAAAATTCCTTTTAACTCTTGTTTTTAACAATGTAACTAACAATGTAATTAACTAGTTTGTAAAACAGCATAATTTAAATGTAGGTAGGCCATAACCCTTTTAAGTTTCTGGGAATCAATTTCTTAAAATGTAACAAATATTTTAAAGATAATAAAATAAAAATAGTAGACTTTATTGGATGTATTCTAGGTAAATATTATTTATGGAAATTCATTTTCTTTTCTTTGTCTATATGTATTATATGTTTGTATAAACTGGATCACATTTCTAAATATGCTTCATACTATAGGTCACAATCCAAAAAAATTTAAAGCCACTGCTATAATATAAATGCTTCCAAATACTACTAAAATAATTTTCTTAAGTTCCAATCAGTCCCCTTACCAAGATTTTTCTACAGGGATTTTCACTGGCATGATATTAAGCATCAGCATCTTTACTTTCCATTTTAAAAGGCAATTTTGTCCAAAGTAGTCTGCAGACTGAATCCATTCCTGTGACATTTTAGTATTTTTCAGTGGGTTAAAGAATTCTAATTTGGAACTAATATGGATTTGTCTTCTGTAATTTTTTTTCTCTGCATCTCTGAATTTTATTCAGTATTTGGTAAAGTAACATTTACTGAAATTGAATTTACAGCTTCCTTTTGTATCAAGAAACACCTAACACATTGGCATGTGGGTGAGAGCCATTTCCCATGTCAAATGGGTGAGTATCATAATCTACTCTGACACATTTTTTCTCCTAGAGTTTAAAAAGCAACTGGAATATCACTGAACTGAATTAAACACAGAAATACTGAAAAATATTTTGTGCACACTAAGAAATTGAAGGAGTATGGTTTTTATATGTTGCCTGGCTTTTATAGAAATTTGTGATAGGAAAGCAGCAATGATATTAAAATCTATTATAAAGTAAAATGAGCATTCATAAATTGCCTAAGAGTTATATATATATGTATGTATGTGTATATATATATATATATATATATATGTGTGTGTGTCTGTGTGTTTTATATATATATATATATATATATATATGTATACATAGTTTATCATTCTTGATAGTACTCCTGCCAACATCAAAGCTTCAGAGCAGCTGCATTAGCCAGGGTTCTCTAGAGGGACAGAATTAACAGGATATATATATACATATATATATATATATATATATATGTGTGTATATATATATATGTATATATATATATATATATATATACACATATATATATAAAGGGGAATTTATTAAGTAGTAGTAACTCACACCCAGGGTCCTACAATAGGCCATCTGCAAGCTGAGGAGCAAGGAAGCCAGTCTGAGTCACAAAACTGAAGAACTTGGAGTCTGAATTTCGAGGGCAGGAAGCCCTCAGGATAAAGATGTAGACTGGGAGACTGGGCAATTTACAAAAGAAAGAGGTTTAATGGACTTACAGTTCCATATGGCTGGGGAAGCTTCACAATCATGGTGGAAGGTAAGGAGAAGTAAGTCACATCTTATGCGGATGGCAGCAGGCAAAGAGAGAGAGCTTGTGCAGGGAAACTCCCGCTTTTAAAACCATCAGATCTCATGAAACTTATTCGCTATCACAAGGACACCATGGGAAATACCCACCCCCATGATTCAATTACCTCCCACCACATTCTTCCCACAACACCTGGAAATTGTGGGAGATATAATTCAAGATGAGATTTGGGTGGGGACACAGACAAACCATATCAGCAGCATTTAAGATGTGACCAGGACTGTGCTATGAGCTCTACATGCATTATCTTATTTAAATCCATTCCATGAGGTTTAAATCTTCATTGCACAAAGGATGTAGCTGACACATGTGAGTTAAAAAACTTACCCAAGGACACAAAGCTGGTACTGACACATCCAATACTGGATGTTGGAGATGCTGATTCTAAGCACTATACATGCCACCCAATGGGCAGAAAAGAGGTGCTTTCTTTTGAGTCCAGAGTCCCTTATGGTGCTCAGTGTTCTCATTGGGTGAAGTGGATCCTGACTCTTTCCCACCCTGACAGCCTCATTTTGCAGCAGTTGCCCCAGCTCTCTTCACTCTAGGCATAATGGCTTTTTCTCTTTGATTTTGAATTCATATTTTTATTCATACCACTTTTGGAGAGAATAAATGATTCATTTATTTGGACTTCATATACAGGACAAAGCAAGATAAGTTGAATGTTTTCATTTTTCACTTTGGTGGAAAAAATAAGCTTTTAGTAAAATCAACTTAAGAAACAGCTTGAATTGCAAGATAATACTGCTTCTATAAGTAATTGCTTATGTGGTTGTCCTATTCATAGTGGAAGAGCTATGATTTATGAACATTTTTATTTAAAGTATAATCTTGGATTTATTCCAAATAATTGTCATCTTTGAAATGTTGTCAACCTGGGCTAGCCACAGGGATGCCAGAATTAAAGTATTATATCAGCTCACCACATGGTCCGCCCATTGGGCTCAAGTACATTTTTATCCGTCTCTCTTTTATCACATATTTCCTTACTTCACATTTATATTTAATCCATTGACTTCCGTGATTTCTTTTATACCAGAGAGCATGTAAAACACAGGAGAAAATGAGTAGACATATTCACTTAGCAGGGGCTTTCTTCCCGGCTCTCTCTCTCTTTCTTGCTGAAACTCCATTAGGCAAAAGTGCCCCTGGTATTAATCTAAGATGATTAGCTGTGAAGTGGAACATAAAGGCAAGCCTGAGGTGGAGTCATCTGAGAGTGGGAAGATACTTTAGGGCAAAGGGGTCAAGAAGAACATGACTTTAAGAGACAAACTTTCCAATAGTACTAGGAGCTGGAAGTAATGTTAGCTACAGCTGCAAACCAAATGGGAGTCTATACACACACACACACACACACACACATATACATTTATACACGTGTATATATTCACCAGTGTGGAGATTATAACTAGCTTTCCATTAGCTTCCATTAGCAGTGCATATAGCCCAGAGAGCAACGTCAGTATATTTCAGTTTAGTTTTTCCCCCTTTCTCTTTGCTATTTTTAAAAATTGTTTTAATCTCCCAACCTCTTTTTTCCTATTCCCTTCCCCATCTTATTTCTATTCCATACCATTAGATGCAGCACTGCTTACCAAATATACCAGGTGTTCCCCTAAATAATCCATCCTCCCTTGCGATTACATTAGGCTGTGAGACTAGTTCCAGTCAATACTAATTTATCAGAAATTATTTGTTTCACTTCTAGGCTAAATGCTTAACAGCTAGTGTGCTACCTCCCTGGGGAGAAGGCAACATTATATCATGTAGGGAATCTGGATCCCTGAGTCACCAGGTGGAATAACAGCTTCATCGACTGACACCAGACTTCCCATGAATAATTATCGAAAGTTGTGTATTAACCTACTGAGATTCTGAGGTTAATTTGTTCCTATAGCATAATCTATTTCATACATTAAGATATATTTTACACTAATGTATACAATGGTACTTACTAAAAATGTGCCAATTAAGTGGAAAGAAAACACAGGCTATACATTAGGAGACCAGGATTTTGCTGCTATTCCTTCTACATTTCTTCAAATAATAGGTATGGAGTGGCTACAGTATTTTCATAATTGTTTCAGATATGCCCTGGGAATGACGAACAAGCCAGATAAGATCCCTCAGGAAGGGATCAGAGAAAAAGAAGTAAACAAATAAATAAGTCAAGTTATTCAGAGTTGGTAAGTGCTGTAACAGCAATGCCATTATTACATGAGAGGGGTGACTGAGGAGACTATTTAGTTAAGAAAGGCTTTCTTGCCTTGGAGTTAGGACAGGAATGAAACAAAGTAGCTACCCTAAGTTTTACAGAGAGGGGTCTTTGATTATAAATATTTTACTGCTTTAAGGAATAGAAAGAAGTCCGAGGTGATTGAACATCAAAGCATAGTGAACCTGGGAAGACTGGTACTAGATGAGTCCGGAGAGCAATATGCAGCGTCTTGAGTCCATGATAAGGATTTGCAATTTTATTCTAAATTCTAGGAGGAAATATTAGAGAAAGTTAAATAGGAAAATGTCTTAATCCCATTTACATTTTCATAAGCTCATTCTGGGCATGGTGCAGAGAATGGATATATTTTTAATGCAGAACTGACCAGACTCACTAATAAATTAGATGTGCAAGGTGAACAAACAAAGAAACCAAAAATAACTCCTCTATTCAGACCTGCACCATTGAGTGTGTGGTGTACTTTTTGCTAAAATGGAGAAGGCTGGGAGAAGAACTTGCTTTTTGATAGGGTTTGTGATGTTGATTGGACATCCAAGTGGCATCATTTAATAGGAAGTTAGAAAAAAACACCAAATCACAGTGTGAAAGTTATAGTAAAAATAAAATTTGGAAATCTATTTATAAAAATGTTATTTAATGGCATTGAATTGAGTAAGGTCACTTAGAGAGCTTAATCAGATAAGAGGAGTGGTCTGAGAATACACTTCTGAGATCATCCGGTATCTGGCAATTCAGAGTCTTAATTATTCAATCTCTCACTCCTCCTCAAAGCAGATTGCTCTAAGCAGCCAAAAACTTTGTCTTGAGGGGACCTATAAGGAATGATTCTAGTGAAAATTTGAGGTATGATGGTAAGCTGTTGGAAGAGACAAAATCAGTAAGAGAATACTTTTGGAAAATCCATAAACCATACTGCTTAGGTGGTTGATGACTCTGTGTATCTGTAGTCCTAACCTAACTATTCACTAGTCACCAAATACAGATAATCCTCATCAAATGGCTTGTCACAGGCATAGTACTGAGAATACAACAATAAATTTGAAATAAATTTTTACCCTGTGTCCATTTTCTCACTGCTATAAATACCCAAGAGTGAGTAATTTATAAAGGAAAGACATTTAATTGACTCACAGTTCCACACGGCTGGGAGCCCTCGGAAAACATACAATCATGGCAGAAGGCAAAGGGGAAGCAAGGTACCTTCTTCACATGGTGGCAGGAGAGACAAGTGCAAGCAAGGGAAATGCCAGGTGCTTATAAAACCATCGGATCTTATGAGAACTCACTCACTATCATGAAAACAGCATGGGGAAACCACCCCTATGATTCAGTCACCTCCCACCAGGTCGCTCTCTCACCACCTGGGGATTACAATTCCAGATGAGATTTGGGTGGGGACACAACGCCTAACCATATCACCCTCCCACAAATCTTCATTGGGTTTCCATGAATAGCCCACTAGCAAAATAGTCACTTAGTTAGTCAAAGAAGTAATAAGAGGGCCACAGAAATGAGTAACATACTGAGAGTGATCTGACCTAGTTTGTTACATGGCTTGGGGACATCACTCAAATTTTTTGTATGTGTTTTGAAGCAAGTGCTTTGAAACGACCAGTAGCAGAAGTTCCAGTTGACATCTTTGTGGCCTATACTCACAGGCAAACCACACCCATTGCTCACCAGGTAACATAGGTATAGTTTTTATAGACATCAGGGACAGGGGCAGAAGATATCTCAATGAAATAATGATGTTCAGCTCTTGAAAAACTTCTAATGAATTCCAGAATGTCAGCCACAGCTTCTTTCTACAGCACAGAAAACACTGTATTCAGAGAAATTAGAGGAAAATGTGAAATAAAATGCCTGTAACAGTCTTAATTAGCAACCTCCTGAAGGATCTTAATAAGAAGCAATTGTCTGAAGAGGAGAAAAATTATTCACTCAATTTGTGTTGGTAATGTCCTACACATCACTAGTAACTCTTGTGGATATAGTTAGCAAAAGTCAGCTAATAGGATGGACATGCATTGCTTGATTCATCATGAGCTATCTTAGTGCCACAGAATGAGTGCCACTACCATTGGACTGTTGTGAAAAATAATGTTGCTATTATAAATTTGAGGAGCAATTTAAGAGACGCAGAAAGTGAAAGAGTACAAAGGAACAATGAATCTCTATCTTAGGTGAAGCCTTAGCTCCAGTACTTCAGCAGTGCTCAGGCCCACAAGAAATTTACAATCATGGTATTCATTGCTTCTTCTTCAAAGCTTCTCTCATCCCAAACTTGAAGAAATACATGTCTAGTTTACTTAATTATTAACTCTCCATGAGCTCTATCATATCCTTTTTTATTTTCCAGTTAGACATCTACCCCTGGCAATCTCTATTCCTTTTTGTTTTTCTAGCATGAAGTAAAGTGAAACATTGGATGATTTTAAGTACAGCCGGGTGTATATTATTAGATGTGGGATATTTGAAAAGGCAACGTAATACCCAGGCTTATCCTGAGAAATATGGTATATCCAGTCTCTTAACTCACATATGTATTTGGCCTTTTACTAAATTTTGCCTCTTTCTTTTCTTTCTTTCTTTCTTTCTTTCTTTCTTTCTTTCTTTCTTTCTTTCTTTCTTTCTTTCTTTTTCTTTCTTTCTTCTTTTTCTTCTCTTTCTCTTTCTTTCATTCTCTCTCTCTTTTCTTTCTTTCCTTCCTTCCTTCTTTCCTCTTTCTTTCTTTTTCTTTCTGTCTTACTTTCTCTTTCCTCCTTTTTTCTCCTTCCTTCCTTCCCTCCCCTCCCCTCCCTTCCTTCCTTCCTTGCTTTGCTTTTTCTTCCTTCTTTTTTTTTTTTTAATACAACGTCTTGCTCTGTAGCCCAGGCTGGAGTGCAATGGCGTGATCATGACTCATTGCAGCTTTGACCTCTCAGGCTCAAGCAATCCTCCCACTTCAGCCTCCCTAGTAGCTGGGACTATAAACACAGGCCACCACGCCTGACTAATTTTTTCATTTTTTTTGTAAGGCTGAGATTTTGCCATGTTGCCCAGGCTGCCTGCACTTTCATATATCAAACACTCTCAGATAATCAATTAATTTATTAAATATTTTACTGAACATATGTGCTATATCAGGGATCCCCTTATGATATACAAGATATGGAGTAGTCAGCAAGACAGACATGTTCTATTCCTTCAGACAATGCATAGTCTAATGTGGAAGCATGCATTATATTTAAAAATTACAATGCAATTTGATGGCAGTTACAGTGCACAGAATGATTCTGGAGCTTACTATAGCTACCCTCAGAAATATCAAACAAGTCATGGTCTATTTTAATGTGTAGAAGACCTCTGGGAAAACTAATCCCAGACCCTCTCTTGAATTCTGATTTACCCTAAGATATTTCCTGACTTTCAGATAAATTAGCATGATTAGTCTTTTTCTTCAAGACAAGCTACTTAGGCATTTCCCTGTTGTGCCCAACGCTTGCACTCTTTGTTCCCATTCACGTAAATCCTCAAAGCATAACCTCAGCCATAGTAAAAACAAAAAAACAAACAGAAAAAAAACCATAGCCTAGAACTGTCCACTAAATCAGGAATGTAGTAGTTTCAACACAAATGCCAAACTACGCTTTGTTGAGAACGATTCTGAAGTTACATCTGAGATCAGAAAGAAAAAGTACCCATGACAATATCTTACCTGAAATAAGAAGGGGAGGACTCACTCCTATTTGTCATTCCTGTGCCAGCTGGAGCACATCCCCTGTGACGAGACTGAGAACTCCACTACAAGGCTGTGAGTTTCCTGAGAGCTAAACATTGTCCTATTCATTTCTGGCACTTATTTAGAGGCTAATAATTTTACACGAGAGAAAAATTTTATATAGACTCCCTCCACGGAGAACTATCACTAGGAAAAATCTTTGTGATTAAAATCTATCCCACATTTTTTGAATAAATGAAAGAGGAATTGTTGGGAATTTTCTTAGAAAACAAGACACCACCCTGCTCTTCATTACCACATGATCAAATTGTGCCTTTCTAGTTTATATGATGTCTTTAGTTGCACTGGTATTTTGATACTATTATCTTCTAAATTTATACTCCACCCAGAAAAGATGGCAGTGCTAAATACAAGAAAATTAAAGTATACCAAATTGGCAAGATATGACAAACATGTAATAAAAGGGGTACATTTTTTCTTCTACTTTTTTGGTGACATGGTCTCAACAATCCAAGTACTTATAGGATACAAATTCATGGAATAAAGAGAAATAAGAAAAAATATATACATTAGTACTCTAATAAACCATGTGCAACTCATTATAAAGCCCCCCAATTTTTTTTTTTTTTTTTTGAGACAGAGTCTAGCTCTGTCACCCAGGCTCGTGTGCAGTGGCGCTATCTCGGCTCACTGCAACCTCTGCCTCCCAAGTTCAAGTGATTCTCCTGCCTCAGCCTCCCGAGTAGCTGGGACTACAGGCATGTGCCACTGCATCCAGCTAGTCTTTGTATTTTTAGTAGAGATGGGGTTTCGCCATATTGGCCAGACTGGTCTCAAACTCCTGACCTCAGGTGATCCACCCACCTCGGCCTCCCAAAGTGCTGGGATTACAGGCGTGAGCCACCACGCCCAGCCAACCTCCCCAAATTCTTATACTTCTCTCTGAAATAAAAATATTTTATTGATATGAGCATACGATCATTGAATTTTTCACCTGAACAAATTGTTGTGATGTTTGTTCTAATAAGATTTTTCTTTGTTTCTTAAGGAAAAGGCATTTTTTCAGTTTTCTCTTTACTAGCACATTTTCTGGGTCTTTCTCCCCTAGTCCAATGTTTGTTCTGAGCATCTTGTCATTTCACATGCTTATTTGGCACTTCCCTAAGTGCTTATAAAAAGCCTTTCAAATAATTATTCAACCAGATTAAAATTTTAGAAGAGAATACAATTTGTACTTTTGCTGAGGGTAGGGTGGGCAATATTTAAAGAAAATTATTAATGTTGGCTATACCACTTACACTGACTCATGGTGAAAACTATTTCTCAGTTTATTGCCTTCATCTGAACAGCAAATCTATGTAGAAAATCTGATCAAAGAACACTCTTTAATAGTGCGTCATCTCTCATTATTGACATTTTTAAGTTGTGTTGACTTTTACAACACTGATTGTAAGGTAGGAGAAGGCTAACATTCGTAAGTGGACTGATATTTAAAATATATATTCTCCACTTGAGTATGTGGAAAGTCATTTGAATGGTGTCTGAGGTCAAATATATGTTAAAAAAAATCTCTGCCAACAGTTTATGTAATGAATGTGGATCAGTATGGATGGTATTTGTCTCTGTGCATTTTCTTCTCTTCTGGTAGAAAAATAAGACATACATCCTGCTGTGTATTAGGGCTGCACTTTAGCTATTGGGTATCCAGTGGGTAAGTCATGAAGGGACTGATTTGTGAGTGGTGAGTTTTCTGATTTCAACACTAGCAAAGGTGTTTCAAGAGTGTTGTCTCCTCAGTTGGTATTCTAATGACCTTTCAACACTGAATTGAGATAAAGCAATGGACGCTACTAATAGAATCTGCTGCAGGGAGGCCCATGGTGAATTGCTGACTTTACCATGAACTCCAGTGCTATGTGACACTGAAATAAAGGTATAGTAAAGGAAGCAAAAGTGAATAGAAAATAAAGAGAAAGTACAATTATGTTAAAAATCTGAATATTCAGAAGCTTGTGTAAAACATTGTATAATTTAGCATTCAACAATTTTGTTTGTTAAATATGCAGCCAAGCAGCTGTCTTCTCAGGTTAAATAAGCACTATGGCAATGCACATGTTTTTATGCTGCTTTGTAGTACTTAGGAAGGTATTACACATTATAATAAACAAAATGCAGGAATGTCACAGTTGGCTAAATTCATATCAATTATGAACTTAATTTTTATACACATTTAATGCTTATCTCATTTCAGACTTTGCTATACTGAGAAATTTTCTTTTAAAGAAAAATGGTTTATACAGTTCACTTCCTGCCATAATCAAGGTCTTTCTAACCTGATATCTGAAGGTTATGCTTCAGTGAATAATTCAGTAGGTTAGTGAAACTCTGGCAGCAAAGAAAGTGCTAATCTTAGATGGAAGCTGTGAGGGATATTAAGAAACAATTGCAAAAAGTGACATATTTAATAGAGAAAGATTACGCTGTGCTACATCTACTTAATTTGAATTGAATAAATTTTGCCAGTATTTGATGAGATGCAGACTAGAAATTATGTGAAACTTCATAGTGTCACTGAAGTCTTAGAGAGAGAATAAAGGCCTTAAAAATATTTTATTGTGAGTTTGAAAAATTCCCATTCAAGGTAATTCTGAAGAAACTGAAAAAGAATTCACTCCAGAACTTTGTTAATTTGAAATAAAAATAAGGTACAGTAGAAAGTGATTTACCAAAAAATAAATAAGGTGTAATAAGGTGTGGACCTAAAAGGAAATAGTCATGTGAGTTTTAAAAATAGGGATTTTCTTCTGAACTGTAACTGAGTGAGGCAGTCTTCCTTCTCCATTTTTCAAAGGAGATTTAATTGATCTTGTTAAGACAAGTCTAAAATTATGAGTAATTGTAAGTGTGAAAAATGATAGGGGGCAGTTTGGGGCCTTGATCACTAACTAGATCCTCAGATGAGCCCATCTCTGACATTTACAGTTATCTTTCACCATGTGTTCACCTGACATAATTTCTACAAAAGAAAACATAAATATTTCGAATGCTTAACCTAGCACCACTTAGTTTAGGAACTTTAAAATGTCAAATATATTAACATATTAACTTGAATGGTATTTAATTGGGAGGAAGATGTCTAGTATAAAATATCACAGAATCCATTCTCTCTACCCAGAATCTGTCCCATGAAAACTACAAGTCCACATCAAATAATTTGAGAAAACATATATACTTTTCTCTATTCTTGGTGACTAAATTATATGGTGAAATATAATTCTTGGATAGTCACCATATAATTTAACATATTAAAAATTCTAAAATGTCCTGAAGTAAAGCAAATTGAAAGGTTAAAATATATGTATTAACCAAAATAACTGTTTAATCTCAAATATTCCTAATTTATTTGGCTTCCAAAGTTGATCCCCACTGCAGATAATATCTACTAACATCCTGCAGAATATATTTTTGCAAATTGCTTCTTACATTGCTTTACTTATTCTTAACTTATATTTTATGTATATTACATCCTTGGGTCACTAAACTTTCTTCTGTCTTTAGCCCACATAGGGACATGGATTTCAGTCTTTTAAAGTTAGTGGCCTTTTAAAAGTGGAAAGAATTGTGGCCTTGCTATCTGTCGTCACATCCAGGTTCTGCTACTGTGCTTCCTGGAGTAATTTTTATACTTTCCCGAGCATTAGCCTTCTCATCTAAAGTTGAGTATAGTGACATTACATTGCTAAAATGATGCAAAGATGAAATAAGTTATCTTACATAAAAAGTTTAGAACAGTACCTCTAGATGGTAGCCTTTTAGTGTGTGTGGCAGGAAATTATTATGATCATCATTAAAGGAAACCTAAAAACCAGACCAACTAATTAGACCATTATCAATATTCATTTGCATGCTATAATAATACCACAACAACGCTGACACACTTTAGCATAGAAAGCAGCCTCAGAAAACAAGTCCACTGGGTTTCTGATCCCTTTCCTGCTTAGCCTTATGGCAGATTGAGAAATAAAACCTTGCCCATTTAGTTACTGTGGCAGATGCTGTCAGTTTCCCTGCTCACATCCTGCAGACCTTACTGATTCAGTGTACTCCTGCCAACTTGCAGTTGCCAGCCAGCTGTGTGTGGGCTAAGTATGCCTGAGGGGCTTTTTATCTAGCCACTTGGTCCACGTGCAGCAGGCTGGAAGTGCTGGTGGAATCTATATAACCCCCAGGATCCTTCAAGAAATTACCCTTGAGAGTTGGGTATAAATCCCCCAGTTCACTTGCCCTTAGGTAGGATAATTCTGAGATAAGGACATTTCTCAGAATTTCCTTGAGGGATTAAGCTCCCTTCCTTACTTTCCTTGTGGTGTCCCTGTACTTTCCAAACAAACTGCTTGAGCTTGAAGCTTTTTCTCAAAGTCTGCTTCTGGGAGAAACCAGCCTAAGATACTTGCAACTCATTAGAGTGGGCAGGAGAAAGCCTGTGTAGATTGCCGTGCACACACATGGAGTTTCCTCAGGGATGCTATTGTCTTGATCAAGCTACTTTTAAAGTCCAGGCTTTGAACTGCAGTTGTATGAGTTCCACTTGCCTTCATCACATTTTCCTAAAAATCTTAAAAGATTTCTTTTTTGGCAACATTATGAAAATATTAAAAAAATGAACTAGATGAAAACTGAATCCACACTATATATAGAAGAGTCACTAATAATATAACTGACACTTGAGTTTCAAGTCATCTTATATCTCTGGATTCCATGCTGAAACAGTTCAAAGTCCTTATCAAATGTCCTGAAATTTTCAGGGGAGAATGTGAATTCTCATTGTCACCTTTGCTTCCAGGACCATGCTACTAGGCATGCCTCTTTAACTTAAACACAATTCCCACTCACACTAATTAGCAGTAAGTGTAACTGACTTTACTGAAAACTGGGGAGGTTGGAAAGCCAGAAGTAGTTTGTATAGTAACAGAAAGGAGAGCCATTCTTCTGCGATAAAGCATTAGCCAATCCATTGTCAAAATATTATCTGGCCACTATATTCTATGCATTATAAAACATTCTCTCCACTATAGTAGATTCTACCCTGGCCTTACCTTAAATCCATCCCCTGAAGTAAGCTGTCTTTCATGCTCCAACCCATCTTTATCTCTCCTCTCTTTACTCCCCCTCTTTGAAAAACAAATGACTTGTTTCTTGGACCCTCAGAGTTTCATTATCTCCCCTAAAGGCAATGCAAGGTATTTTATTCTCGGGTTAAGGAAAATTCTGGTGCCATTTCATTACATAGACATATACCATTTACCTTGCATATACTGTGTACTGTTTATTTATCTAAATAGATTAGTAACTACCGTATTAATTTTTTTTTGCAATTACTTAGTTATTCTCACCATGCCAGAGTAAATAGATGTGGTTACATTATGGCATTCAACACAAAATTATGAGATAGGTGAATATTATTTAATTAGTTATAAACAGTTTATCTGTAGGAGAAGCAACATAACTATAATATTAAATTCAAAGTTTTAAAGAAATTGTGTAAAAAGAGACTGCTTTAACGAATTCTGATTCAAATTAAAGTTGATATAAATAGGAATATTATAAAGAATGGGCAGGTGTGGTGACTCGCTCCTGTAATCCCAGCACTTTGGGAAGCCAAAGCAGGAGCATCACTTGAGTCCAGGAGTGTGGGCAACTTGCTGAAACCCCATCTCGGCAAAATAGCCAGATGTGGTAGTGCACACCTGTAGTCGAGCTACTCAGGAGGCTGAGGTGGGAGGATCCTTAAGCCTGGGAGGTGGAGGCTATAGTGAGTCAAGATCGCACCACTCGACTCCAGCCTGGGTGATGGAGCAAAGCCCTGTGTCAAAGTCAAGTAAATACATATATATATATATATATATATATATATATATATATATATATATGAGAGAGAGACAGAGAGAATATACATGTATGTGTGTATATATATACACACACACATTAAGAAGTCAGTAATATAGATGGCCAACAGAAATGGCAAGAATTATGAAGATGGTATTTGATGGATTGAATGAAACTTTTGAAATATTTCCCTAGGGTAAGGGTGAAGTATTTAATTTAAAAAATGTCTCAGAGAACGTTTATTATAATCCAGGGCCTGTTTTGTTTATCTCAAACTTTTATAAATTTCTTGAAAATATATGCTACTGCCAGTTGGACTGTTAAGTTTCTTTTATCAGAGCTGATATACTAATTTCAATTAATTGTGACTCTCCATTTCACTAACTGTTCAAAGTTTAATACTGACTCTTTTGGGGAAAGTTCTACTGCCCTAGTTATTTCTTTTCTTATTTAATACTTCATATATATGTGCACACACATGGATTGGTAAGTAGGTAGGTAGGCAGGTAGGTAGATAGATAAGTAGGTAGGTAGGTAAACAGGCAGATATATAGGCAGGCAGACAGACAGAAGACAGACAGACTGACATAGATGATAGATGATAGATAGATAGATAGATGATAGATAGATAGATAGATGATAGATAGACAGACAGACAGATAGATAGATAGATAGAGGTATAGAGCTAAGTAGAGAGAGAGTCACATCTTCAACTTCAGTACTGCTTTGGTGCATTGTCTTCAATATTCCCACTTTCAAAATGCATCTTCTATGCTCTTCTACAGTAAATCAACTTCTGTTGACTACTGTAAATTTGAAATTAAGAGCATAACAAATCTTAGGCTAAGCACTTCCTCAAAGAGGCATTCTTTTTACCTTTTCCTTAGTTTTTTAATCCAAGATTCTTATTTCCTGGCCCCCAAATTTCAGAAATCATGACTACAACTGACCTTTCATGGCACTGTACTGGAATTTTATTATTTAATGGTTTTTGGATACTTTGTCAGTTATACTTCGACTGGTTCCAAAATTTAGGAGAGGACAGGGTTAAGATTCAAACAACCCTTCTGAATGCCTCTGAACATTAGCAGAGTTATTCATTTATTCAACGAGTATGCATCAAACATTCTGCTATGATTCATATAGATAAAAGCAAAATGAATCTTGGTGTAGAACAAAATTGAATGTTGTTTTTTATTTGTCTCTCTTTGGAGTGAATGCAGTAAGACATCAGCATTTATACTAAATATAAAAATATTTATCTTGTATTGACTCAATAGACAACAGCCCAACTTCAAAGTTTGCCATTGGTATAATTTATTTCAAAGAAGAGATTAAAATAGCTAAGCAAATTTCATCTATGTTTCTTTTTGTCTTTGAGTAACATTTCATACTATTTTTTCCAAAATATTATCTATATGTTACCTAACTTTATCTTCACAACAAACAGATCAACTGGGTAGATTTTGTCTTTGCACCCAATTCATCAATGAGCTATGAGAAGAAGCTTGCAGCCCTTAAGAATGACAAACATGCTTATTTCTAAATCTTCATCTCAGTCTCTCCCACCTTGGTTACATGTCCCATCTCCTAGTTGGCCACGGACAAGTCTTACAATAAGGAATTAGTAGCTAGGGAAACAGTTGTTAAATTATAAATCTCAACCATCCGACCATTACCCTAAAGCAATCTGCATTGCTCAGGACCCCTGTGGTGAGGACTGTCTTGACCTCTGTAACTGTTAAATTACTCAGCTCATATTACATGTCTCCCAATAGTTCTTATTGATACAAACACAAACAAAAGAATAACCCATCAGCTTTTCTCCAAAATATGTGATTCAGTGGCTTTGTTTAGACATCTCATAGAAAGGACATTTGTCTTCTAAGATACCAGCCTTTCCACTTCTGCCCTAAATCCTATAGTTTTCACTTACCTTCTATTTCATTTCCCCTCCATTCATCCATCTCCTCATTCCTGCCTTCGAGCATAGCCAGGACATTTACTATTAAAAGAAAAAAATATCAAAAATTCAACACTGCAGCTTCCAAGTAGTATGTATTTTATTTTTCCTCCCATTATATTTTTTTAAATTTGAATTTTTCACAATCTGTCTTTAGATAAACTTTAAGTAATGTATGCTCTAAGTACTTGATTATAGATAAAATTTGAAGTGCATTAAATGGTACTCAGTGAAAAATACCTCTCCCTTCCTGGCTTCCATCAGAAGCCCAGCTCCCTTTCCCAGATGCAATCATTTTTATTACTGTATGTTCTTCCAGACAGCCTAAGCATATTTAAGCATATATGTTTATATCCTGCTTATACAATTGATTATATACGATGCACACTGTTCCATGTGTTAATTTTTCCACCTGACAGTATATCTTGGAGGCTGGAGAATATCAGTACATATGAGACATCCCAGCTCTATTTTTGTTGTTTCTTTCATTTGTTGGTTTGCTTGTTTGTTTTCATACCTGCCCAGTAGGCACGGCATGGGGATGCCATAATTTATTTACCTCTTGAGCACTCAGGTGTTTCAAATATTTGATGTTATAATACCCTAATGGTTGTTCTGTATACGTGTCATTGCTCACCTGAGCATATATATGTGAGATAAATTTCTAGGCATAAAACTGCTTGTTTGAAAACAGAACACACAAAGCTTCTTTCTAATCTTTTCTTTCAGTGTGTTACTGAATGACTCTATGCTCCAGCCAAATAAATTGGTCACTAATCCTCACTACCCTCTATTTCCCTGCCTTTCTGCTAACATTCATTTTGTGCCCTTCTTTTCAAATGCCGTTGCTGCCACCACCACTTCCACAAAATCAAGTTTCCCTCTTTTCAGTTAACTAAAATCTTTCTCCTTCATGAATCATTCTCTAATTATTCATTCCATGAGGACATACCTCTTTCTTAACATCTCCAATGCATCATGTCTATAATAAACACTTATGACCCTTACTGGTCTCAACTTGGTAATGTCATTATTTGTATTAAAACTTAATTTCCTCCTAGGTGCTTTGAGGACAGACTATATCTTTTTGCTTGGTGTGTTTGATTGCTCTATGATTGCACTTAGCACAGACTGGACATTTATTAGACTCTTAATAAGTATTTGTTGCAGTAGTGTATTGTTAGATAAATGAATACAAATGAATGAGTGAATGAATGAAATCTAAGTTTTGCAGAAGACCACACTGAATTCAGTCATAGAGGACTGTGTTCATTCTCTGGAACTTTTCTCTTTGTACCTACTTGACATTTTTTGTCTTTAAAACCCTTTTTTAAATAAAATCTTATGGCACTTCAGAAAGTAGAGATAAATTGTAGTACTTTCAAATTCAGTGCTACCCATATAAATTTGGCATACAAATGAAGATGCTGCTAAGACAATATTATTCTACTCTGCTCATTTATAGAGGGTCTAGAAATTAATTCCTAGGTAGTAATTGGGAACGCAGGCACTGTCATGGAATGCCTTATCTTCATCACAGCTTGAGGAAGTTTTGCCTTTTTTTGTATTCCCTCTACTGTTTTCCTTTAGAGTCCAGATTTCCCTGGAGTTTGGAAAAACAAACAAACACAAAGCTAGTCTTCATGTAAAGCGGAATGCATGACCTCTGACTGGTTCTGGGAGAGATACACAATTGAGAGAACCGCTATCATAGGTGATATTAACCATGTTTACTCCCCCCCACCGTACAGATAATAGAATTGGCGATCTTGTGTGATAAAGCTCTGTCTTTCTCAATAGGGCAGCCTATATAAACCATTTTCTTGTCTCTGAATCCCAGGGTTGGGTAAACTGTGAAATAATTATTATAAATATTGGAATTTTTAAACAATTTCAGACAATCTCAAACTGTAGGAAAAAAACTATTTAAAATGCTGATTACAGGTTATTGTGGTATAGAAAAAAGATCAATGAATTAGAAATCACAAAAAAAGAGCCTTAGTCTTAAATCTGTCTCTATGTCACATTGTCCAGGTCCTTTTCTTCGCTGTCCTCCATCTTCTCATTGAATAAATAACGATTTAGACTAGAAAATGTGAAGGTCCATTTAAGTGCTAATGATCTATTTAGGAGAGAGAGCTCTGGAGATAGAAAACCTGCCTCCTAGATATAGTTTCACTATTTCGTGCTAAGTGAGTCTTGGCAAGTTATTTAAGTCTCTGAGCCTCCATTGCCTTATTTTTTTTTTATTTGAGACTAATGATGCCTTCTTTACACAGTTATTGTGGGTTCAAATGAAACAAAGTTAAGTAAAAAAGTTTGTAAATTTAGAGTTACTCCACACAGATAGTAAAATAGTATTATTATTTTTTAAAAAAATATTAATAGAGACAATTCTCATTCTCATTGCACAGCGATTTTTAGGTAGAATATGTGGTGAAGAACCCTGGTGTGCAATACATTGGTTTCCATAATCTAAGCTCTATTTTATGCATAGGATTAAACCTTTGGGAAGGTGACATTATCTCTTTTAGCCATGGCTTTCGCTATCTCTAGGAAACAAACAAAAAAATCTTTGTTCCTTAGAGAAAGGAATAAATGCCAATATAAAACTGCCAAATACTATTCAGAAATATTTTTAAATAAATACCAAGAAATAATACGAAGAAATGCTTAAACATTACTAAACTTCATGTATCTCTAATAACTATAATAGCAATATGTAACATTTTATATTTGACTTTCGGATATTTTTGTAAGGACTACATACATTGATTCAATTAATACTGAAATCAGGTATATATCTTTTTAATTTTAAGGGTGAGGGGAATTGAGAAAAAGATTAAATAATTTGTTCAAAGTCACATTAGTTAGTAATTTAGCCATCATTTCGGTTCACATTTTCAGTTCATAATTAGAGATGACAAATATAAACTACCTAGCTTACAATCGGTGTTGAATAACAAAAAACATAATGTAATTATAATAGTTACTCTAGGCTCTGATATCTGCAACAGTTACAAAGAGAAAATTTAATGCTGAAACTTTTTATTAATCTCATCTTTTTAAATATGGAGAGAGAGGGAGAGATACTGTGAGATGGGAAGTCAGCATGTAGCAGAAGGAAGAGTTGAGAAAAATATATGTGAAAGTTCATTATGAGTTTTGTCCCCATAAGGTAAATGAAAGGGCCATTCCTTTGAGCTTATCATTTCTGAGACAGGTGAACACTGATGGCAACGGAAATGTTGCAGCCAGTAACAATAATACCAGTAGTGGAATCAGTATCAGAACATTAGTTAGCATTAGTACATAAAAGGTGTTACAGAGCATCCAAATTATAAGGAAAAGTGCATTGCCCAGTTAGTTTACTTTTTTCTTTGATTATTTGTATGTCTTAAAAAGACTGCACCAAAATTGATGAAAAAAATAGGTAAAGAAATGCTTATAATTAAGCACATGCACCTGCCCTTGAAAACAGCAGTAGTATGATGTTATCTTGTCATGTATTTCTTCATGAAGGTTGGCATTATTTGTCTTTTACATAATTTATTTTGTTTGTTTATAGAATGTAACATTTCCATAATTAGTGACATTTATCTCTATTCCAATGAGGAACTAAATGAAAAGCCTAAAACCATCAAACATTATCATTGCAATAATGATATCAATGGGAAGCAATTGGAAATTTTGAGAAACTTTAACTTGCCTTGAATCTTTAGGTTTAAGAAGTCTTAGAATCTAAAGGCAATGATATCGAGGATTTTAGCAACAGGAATTCGTTAAATACCTACATTAGAAAAGAGGGTGTTCAACTGAGCATAAAGCATTTACTCTTCATATACAAAATGTTATTTTATTTTTAATAAAGGCAGGCTGCTTGAAATATGGCAAAAGTCACTGTGAGCATGTTTATATAGAAATAAAGGATGACAGGCACAGACAACCACAGAGAACGGAAGGAGAATAGTTTTCTTGAAACTCAAAGACCCTGAGTTCATTTACATATGATCAAATGTAATTAAGAGGCCTAAACAGTTTGCCAAAGCCAAGAGATCCAGACTTTCCTTTGCTTTATTTGCTTGTTTTATGAAATGTCTTTGGTATAGACACTGTAATTTACAAATACACCTTGTTTGTACATGTATCAGTAGATGATAAGTGGTATTATCAGAGATATCTTCATTTTATTTAGCCTTGAACATTAGCATTGCGTTTCTTCGGAAGAGAGTGAGAGATGTTGTCTACCAAGTGTTAGATTCTGTGTTTGTTAACTCAAAACTGCACACTAAACTTGCTCTTGAAATTTTGCCACCCCTGGGTTTAAGACAGTTCCTCCAAGTCCTTTGTTTTAAATTCAGTCTGTACTTAAGTAGGGAAGAGCATCTCTGCCTTACATTGTCTGCAGAGTTTAAAGTCACTGGTTTCCAGGACGACACTTGAAACAAGAGTCACAGGAAACATTTTGTCCTCTTTAAAAAAGCAGAAAAGGAGAAATGTGATGCTTAGATTTCTAGAAATATGTAATTAGAAAATACTTTTTTGTAAAACAAGTACCCACATGAAAGACAGAAAAAATAGAGTCCTCTTAAAAGTGGAGACTTCATTTCTTGCCTTTTTACAGAGTCCTAAACTGTGCAGGTTTATATAACATATATATGTATATATTGCATTACATTTAAAAATCTAATGTAAATGTATGTATATATGTACATGTCAGATAAATAGGTAGTTATAGAGAGAAATGAGCAAGAGACAGAGACGGAGAACAAGCCATATTTCTAAAAGAGAAGAGAAGGGAAGGAGACAGAGAAAAAAGAGAAGAAAAGAAGAGAGAGATTTTGTGAAGAGAGTATCTTTCAGCATCTGGAAACCACTTCATTTGCTTTCATATCCTTTTCTTCCTGGCAGCTATAGGGCTAAGAGGAGCATTCTCACCTGGCTTAGAGAAAAAAGGAAAATCTCTTATCTCTTTTCTAACCTCTCCAATTAAATCCCTGCCAACAACCTGTACTTAGTCTCAAAGCATCTTTACATAATGCTGGGGATTGCATTTCACTATACTCTGGAATTGAGAATATTCACTCATTTGTATATTCCAACACTTGGAAGGAAATTATAAAAATGAAACTAAATCAATGGTCTGTATTTTAGAATCTATACTAAAACACAAAAACAAACAAACAATAAAGGAAATGTAGATAGATACGAGTAATATTCAGAAAAAATATAGCTTGACATCATAATATTTATTAAACACCAATTAAAAGGTATATGTTCAAACTGTGGAGATGAATATTCCTTTCATAGCATCATAAATGTTCAAGCTGTCTTAAACCAAAGAAAAAATAAAATTATATCTCCACCTAGTGGATACTGATGACAAAGCAGGAGTTAAGAAGTAAAAGCTAACAAATTCCCACCATGTAATAAAAAGTAGCAAATCAGGCTTGACATAAAAATATTGGAAATGAACCCCAAATTGGTTTATGGTGTCTGAAGTGATTCTAAGAAATGCTAAGGTACCCCTAGTTCCAATTGTTTATCTAAGACCAGCTTATTCTTTGCTACAAACATGATCCTTGCCCCTTTGTCGGCAAGACGTTTTCACTGAGTAGTAGTAAATGCCAACTTTATATCTACACGTTTGGATTGTGTGTTGCAGTTGATCTTTGATGGAAAAATATGAATTTTAAATAAAATTAGGGCGCTTCACAATTATCACCAGGGCCAAAGAGAATTCCAGATAAACAGAAATAGAAAGAAGAGAAAAAGATATCCTTGGGTCGCATTAAGGACCTTCTCTTGTCAATTATTTGGATGCATCAGAGGGAAAATCTGGACACTTAAAAGCAAACTCATTCAATACCAATAGTTAGGTACCTATTATTGGGTATAATTTAATATCTTGAAGAAAACTGTAGTATTTTTTAACCACTGCAAGCATTTTAACACTAGGAGCAAATGAAAAATTTTATTTTGGCTTTATCCCTTAAGTGTTCAAGGGAATGTTATAAATATTTAACAGCTGTGATTTACGGCTATAAGATCTAGAAGCAGTGGACTGAAGTAATCTGCACTATGTAATATTTTTAGCACAATAATGTTCATCACAAAGATGTATATATGGGGTGTGTGTTGGGCAAGGGTGAAAAATGCACTTCCTGGGGAGCCAAAGAACAGACTGCATTAAAATACCATGATTTCTCCACACAAAAAAGTTCTTTGAATTATTGCATGAAAACTTAAACCATGTTTAAGTTTTTAAAAATTATTGAGCCCAAAACTAAGGATAACTTTAAAATCATAAATTAAAAACAAAGAGAAAAGAAAAGAAAGAATTTTTTAAATGAGTATAGTAAAAAGTAATAGAATTGATAGATTCCCTATGACAAACAGGAATGCAGATTTATAATTTATTAACTAGATATCTACATATCAAAAAGGTATATTAATTCTAGCAAAAAATATTCAACAATAAGAAAATCATTCTACTAAAGACTGTAGTTGCATTTAAGCAGTAAAATAAAATGACAGCAGAAAAATAAAAGAAATACAATTTTAAAATGGTCCAGCAACTAATATGCTGAGATTTATTTTGCTTGTACTTTTATGGTTTGTTTTTATTTCTATCTTTTGTTTTTAATTCCTCAGATTTCTAAAATGTGATATTTTGCCATTCTTTTCATTTCAAAATTTTGTGATATATTGTTGCTTTGTACATAACCCTGTCTTAACTACAATTTATATTGATAATTTCAAATGTAAAGGAAATAAAATTTTCTACCCAATTTTGTTTTCTCTTGGAAGATTGAAAGTTAATTTATAATCTTCTTGTATATTTTTTATTATTTCTCACAATCTTTTGCTGTCCTTGGATTTGGAAAAGATGTTGAATGACATTTTCATAATGTTGGCATATTTAATATTCTGCTGCCTAAGTCTGCGATTTTCAAAATTTACGTTTAAACCCAATTTTCTAATTTTATAGCAATTTTTTAAAAGAACAAAAAGTTGTAAAAACATTAGCAAAGATTTTAAAAATATTGTTATTGGCAAATTATCCAAAACTCATAAAATTAAATCATGTTTACCAGAATTTATTGTAATTTTTCAGGCCTTTGTCACAGTAATTGAGAAAGCTAATTTAGTCATATAGTTGCTTCCAGTATAGAGTAACAGCAATGAGACTCTTTTTCTACGCTTATATTCCTGCAAGTGTTTTTGGATTTTTTTCTAGGCCTTTTCCTTATTTCTTGTGAAACTATAGATACCATGCCTCCTGTTTTCCTTCTACTAAAGATTCAAATTTAAGAAATAATAAATGCCTGTCTAGACAACCCTAAAATTGTTTTAGTTACTGATGTATGGATGACTGATAAATGTCATCTTTTCTGCCTGCAGTGCATTTTGAATCTAGTCTACTGACATTTGTCTATAGCTGACCTGTGTCTGCAATTTAGATTTACATGAAACATTTAAGTTTTACAACTATAAACCTTTCGGTTTCATTGTTCCTACTCTACATTCAATACAATAAAACAATTAGATCCTGTACCATGTTTCCTCTTCCTCACATGGATGTTTTTAATTAAACCAGCAGGGAAGATTGTAATCAAACGAAAGGCAATGGAATTTACTTCATCCCTTACCTAGTGAAACAATTATTAGATTCCCTAGCTTCATATTTCTCATACCGATAAAATTAAATCTGCAGCTCTGCTAGGAAAGGTAAGAAAAAAAAAAAAAAAAAGCTGTTCCAAGTAATCAAAGCCTATAGTTCTTCAGAACAATAATGCAAAATATATAATTCTGTTGTCTGGAAAATTGTTAGCTTACTCCTGTAGATTTCATATCAGTTTTCCTTATTTTCACATTATTGGTAAGTGTTCCTATATTTTACACATAATAACAGAACAGTAGCCCTTAGAAATGTGGTTATAAGCCCTAATTAGGTTATTTCTGAACCATGTTTTTATAGAATAATGGCTTACCTTGAGTTGACCCATGATTCTATTGAAAGAAATAGTTTTCCTTGCTTATACTATATTATAAATGGGAAATTATCAGGAACATGAATATGAAGAAGCACTTTTCAGGTTGTGTCTATGGGTCTACGTTAGACATCTCATTACCCTGATACAGTGTGACATGTGACATTCCCACTTTTCACCTTTTATGCTGTTTACACTGCTTGGACAAGTTTAAAAATTTATATTAAAAACAATCATCCTTACATTTCAGACATATGGAGGAAACAATTTACATAATTTCTAGCCAATAAAAAAAAAGAATTTGAGCAGCTACAAAAGTGATAACTTTAGTAACATGAATAGGGATGCTGACAGCCCTTCATCTGATACAGGTTTCCACTAGACTGTTAGCTAGCAACAGCCAGTGAAGATGTAATTTCCATGCACATACCCCGTTTTCAGCACTTATCTCAAATATATGAGTATTTGTCTCACTCATTTGACTGTGCAATTAAGAGCAGAAAACATAACATTTGTCGCTATCAAATACTTGACTCATGGTAGGCACTCTATGAATATTTAATGAATTAATAAACATTAAAAGAATGAATAAATGTGATGGGTGACATGTCGTTACTAAATGCAGAGTCCATCTTCTTTAACACCAAAATATCGAAAACACTTGTTAACGTGCCACAAGGCCTTCTAAAGAAACCTGAAAGTCATAAATAAAATTAAGCAGCACATAAAGGCACAAAGATCTTGAGAAGAAAAAGAGGGAGACCTTCCGGATAAGTAGTATATTTGTATAATATGAGAAGAGAAAAAAACAATTAAGATGGGCATAATTTTAGAGTATTTTTATTATGAATGTGAAACCTTAAACTGCATTAATTGAAGGGACTTAGTAAAAATTAGGCTGCAGTCCCAACCTCATGGCTCCTTATGATTTATTTTGTCTGGATTCAAAAATAAATTCATGTTCTGTGAGGAATGCTGACTCTCATTTATGAAATGATTTATATGGGCAGATGCAGACGACTTTGGCTGAAACTGGTGTTTGGCCAGGGATACAGGAAATGGAGTTATTATATCTGTGGTAAATGTCACTGTGTAAATGTGACTAGAGTCAATGCAAATTTTTCAGACAATGTAATTAGTAAGATGATTATGGTGTTTGAAAGTAATTTACAAAGACATATTATGCTGTCCTATACCGTTTTATATATGGGTATGGGTATAGAAAGTCAAGAATAGAGTACACAAAAAATAAAAGAAATCCACTTAGAAGAAAAAGAATATTTCCCAAAGAGGTACAGTTAATGAAATAAAGCAAAATATAAATAAACCCATTATTGCTGTCCTTAAAAGAGGTATTACCTCTTCATTAATTTCCTTAGTTATTACTTTTTATAAATGTATCATGTATTTTCTACTAGCTAACATAAATGGGAAGTGAAACCATAATTTATCTCTAAGAATAAATATTAAGTTATTAATCAAATAATAAAAGGCAAAAATTAGTTTATAAAACACAATTGAATTTAGATAAAAAGAAATAAAATTATTTTTAGAATAAAGTTGAGTTTGATTTTCTACAATTGTCTTCACAAATTATCCCAAATCACTCAAATTGAACTTTACAATGCTGAGCCATATGCTTCCTTAAAAATTAAGGTATATAATCCAGAATATCTCTGTGTTTGGAAGGTGAATGTTGCTCAAGTTAGCTCAGCTTACCACATTGCAGAAACCTCAAATTAACTTGCAAAGTGAATGGATAATTGAAATTTAGAAGATAGACTCAATAAATTTACCCAGAATGCACTACAGAGAGAAATAAACTTAAGAAATATGAACAAGACTTTAAGATATCAAAGCTAGAATGCAAAGGTACTAGATATGCCTAATAGATATTGTAAAGTTTCACTTTTGATATAGTGGAATAAGTTTTCAGTGGGCTGAACTTCCTACACCTATTTATTGTTATAAACTCTTGGCAAAATACCATAACACAACTACTTTAGGAGTTTGAAGTATGCACAAAAGCCATCTATTTTGGATGGGAGCAGAAAATTGGAAATATAAACTGTCCAAGGGAGAATCCTCTGTCTTTGTAGCTTTGGCCTGAGGGCATGCTGGCATTGTAACATGGGCCAAAGTGACTCAAGCTCCTATAGAAAACCTTCCATCTTTCTGGCATAAGAAAGAAGCAAGGCAGACTGAATTCCATCATGGTGGATGACAGGCAGGACTAAATTGCGGCTCTGACTCCAACAGACAGAGCAGTGTGTGGAGGCCTGCATCATAAATTT
The DNA here is from genome assembly GCF_028878055.3 of Symphalangus syndactylus. Taxonomy (NCBI): domain Eukaryota; kingdom Metazoa; phylum Chordata; class Mammalia; order Primates; family Hylobatidae; genus Symphalangus; species Symphalangus syndactylus. Next base: position 73,976,737 of record NC_072429.2, on the reverse strand, counting down.
TAGCTCCAGAGTGACTGCAGGAATAAATCAGGAAACCTGAGAGGACCCACAGACCATCCAAAGGAGGTGGATTGTTCCTGCAGAACCCTGAAGACCCCCCCAAATACTGTACTGGTATCCATGGCTGAGAGACCCATAGATGGTTCACATCACAGGACTCTCTGAAGACAGCTCCCAGTACCATCCTGGAGCCTGGTAGACTTGCTGGGTAGCTAAATTCAGAAAAGAGATAACAATCACTACAGCTCAGCTCTGAGGAAGCCACATCCATAGGAAAATGGGAAGAGTACTACATCAAGGGAACACCCTGAGGGACAAAATTATCTGAAAAACAGCCTTCAGCTCTAGCCCTTTCCTCTGACACAAGCCTACCCAGATGAAAAGGAACCAGAAAGTCTACTCTGGTAATATGATGCAACAAGGCTCTTTAACACCCCTAAAAAATCACAGTGACTCACCAGCAATAGATCCAAACCAAAAAAAAAAAAGAGGGAGAAAGAAAGATCCCTGATTTACCTGAAAAAGAATTCAGGATGGTAGTTATTAAGCTAATCAGGGAAGCACCATAAAAAGGCAAAGACCAGTGCAAGGAAATACAAAAAAAAAAAAAAAAAAAAAAAAAATGGCACAGGAAGTGAAAGGAGAAATATTCAATGAAATAGTATAAATAAAAATAATCAAAACTTTAGGACACATTGGACACACTTACAGAAATGCAAAATGCTCTGGAAAGTCTCAGCAATACAATTTAACAAGTAGAAGAAAGAAAGTCAGAGCTCAAAGAAAAGGTCTTTGAATTAACCCAATCCAACAAAGACAAAGAAGAAAGTATAAGAAAATATGAACAAAGCCTCCAAGAAGTCCTGGATTATATTAAATGACTAAACCTAAAAATAATTGCTGTTCCTAAGGAAGAAGAGAAATCTAAAAGTTTGGAAAACATATTTGGGAGAATGATCAAGGAAAACTTCCCCAGCCTTGCTAGAGACCTAGACATCCAAATACAAGAAGCACAAAGAACACCTGAGAAATTTATCATAAAAAGATCATTGCCTAGGCACATTCTTATCAGGTTATCTAAAGTTAAGACAAAGGAAAGGATCTTAACAGCTGTGAGACAAAACACCAGGCAACCTATAAAGGAAAACCTATCAGATCAACAATGAGTACCACAATGGAAACCCTATAAGCTCCCTTAATTTAGAAAGTTTATTTTGCCAAGGTTGAGGACACACCCATGACACAGCCTCAAGAAGTCCTGACCACATGTGCCCAAGGTGGTCGGGCACAGCTTGATTTTACATATTTTAGGGAGACATGAATATCAATCAACATGTAAGAAGTACATTAGTTCTGTCCAGAAAGGTGGAGACAGCTAAAAACAAGGCCCCACCACTGGGGGCTTCCAGGTCACAGGTAGGTGAGAGACAGATGCTTGCATTCTTTTGAGTTTCTGATAGGTCTTTGCAAAGGAGGCAATCAGAATATGCATCTATCTCTGTGAGCAAAGGGATGACTCAAATAGAATAGGAGGTGGATTTGCCCAGCTTGAAATGGCCCAAGATATTTTTCTTTCACAATAGAGACAGATAGAGACATACATACATACATAGATACATAGATAGATGATATGTAGGTAGAGATCAATAAAATTAGACTTTCCAAAAGAGAAGAGATATAATGGGACAGAAAATTATATTTGAATAGATAATGGTTTCAAATGTCTCAAATTTGGTGAAAGACATAATTTGACAATTTTTAAAACATCAAGATATCCCTAACACCATAAATAGAAAGAAACCATGCATAGGCATATTTTAGTCAAACTACTGGTAACCAAAGGTGAAAAAAAAAATCTTAAAAGCAGCCAGAGAAAAGTGAAAGATGACATACAAGGAAACTTCAATTAAATTAATCATGGACTGTTCATCATTAACTATGAAGGCCAAAAATTAGTAATAAAATTTTAAAAATCCAACAAAGAATTTAACATAAAATAAAATATTCACAACTAATAATATGAAAAAAACCCTTTAAAAAAAAAGAAAAGAAAGAATAAAGAAAACTAAGAGAATCTATCTCCAGCAAACCTGTACTATAAAAGGTAGTTTTTCAGGCTGAAAAACAACTCGAATCTTCTGGAATAAAGGAAAAGTATCCCAATGATTATTTAGAACAAAAATTACAGCATCGTCTTCTTGGGTTTATAACATATGGGGATATAATACATAAGACAGCCATGTCAGAGGCGTGTGAACCACAGCAACTCCATCTTACATAGGAACTGGGTAAAATGAGGCTGAAACCTACTGGGTTGCATTCCCAGATGGTTAATGCATTCTAAGTCACAGGATGAGATAGGAGGTCAGCACAAAATACAGGTGATAAAGACCTTGCTGATTAAACAGGTTGCAGTAAAGGAGCTGGCCTAAACCCACGAAAACCAAAATGGCAATGAGGGTGACCTCTGGTAGTCCTCACTGCTACACTCCCACCAGTGCCATGACAGTTTACAAATGCCATGACAATATCAAGAATTTACCCTATATGGTCTAAAAAGGGGAGGTATCAATAATCCATGCATTTTTTAGCATATCATCAAGAAATAACCATAAAAAATGGGCAACCAGCAGCCCCTTGGGGCTTCCGTGTCTATGGAGTAGCCATTCTTTTATTCCTTTACTTTCTTAATAAACTTGCTTTCACTTTGCCCTGCAGAGTCGCACTGAATTCTGTATTGCTCAAGATCCAAAAACCCTCTCTTGGGGTCTGGATTGGGACCCCTGTCCTGTAACATATTTCTGGTGGAAAGATGTTACATACCCCATGGAAGGGATGATACTTAAGAGACCCCCAACCCAAAGGAAAATCATCTGTGTGCACCAATTGGCTGACTTTGGGTAAGTGTGGTGCATATACCTGAGTAAAGAGTGGGATTAGGTTAGAGGCCCAACTTAGGGGAGTTAGAGCCTCTCCTAAGACAGGGTGGGTTAGAAGCCCCTCTTAATAAAAGCCAAGGACACTCGACTGACCTTGGGTTAGAGGTCTAACTTAGGAGGGTTAGAGTCACTTCTAAGATTTACGGGGTTAGAGGCCCCTCTCAGTAAAGTCCCTCTCGGCTGAGAACAGGTTTGGCACTGTGGGATGTTAACTGCTATTCTTTTAGGACTAATCTGCCTTGCACTATTTGCTGATGGCTATGGATGACAGGGTTAGGCATGTACAGGATCATGGGACATGGGGAGCCTTTTCCTCCCTAAAAGGGGAAACTTAAGAGCTGATGGGACTGCTGGAAAAGATCCCTTTGCTACCAATAAGCAGCCGCTTGAACTTTTCATTGTTGGCTACAATGTGTGGGTCTTTTCTCTGACCTCCCTAAGCTCTTCACCTTTCCCACCCTGCCACAGGCAATACTTTCCTTCTCTACTTTTCCTTTCTTATCATTTTGGTTACTCAGGACAACCATCTTGCCCAGAGACCATGGGTTGAAACTCCATGTTGGAGGTTGGATTAAGATGACAGGGTTCATCTGGGAGCAAATTTAAGCCTTGCCAGTTTGATATTGGGTGCTGAGCGGAGTGGCTAATGTCTATGTTTCATCACACATATTCTTCCCTGGGCATAACAAAAAATAATAATTTTCCTTTATGGTGTGGCTCAGCCCCCAAGGTGATGGTGCCACAAGCCAGATCACTAGGGCTACTCATGGAAAGGGAACCCAGAAGCCTGGCATGCTGGTGAAATGGTAAGAATTTCTTACCAGTCAGATTTCTGGTTTTTCTTTCTCTGTGCATATGGTTGAATGAATGGGAAAAAAAAAAAGTGTTTATCTCCTCTGTAAAGTTTTGATTAATGCAAAAAAGAATCCTAAGGCTAGTCTTAAGGTGGTGTCTTTTGTGCTATGAATTTGTTTTTCTGTGTCAAGGAGTACTTCAGGATAAAACACAGGCTTAGAACAGCTGTAAAACCACTTTTCAAGCTGACCCAGCAAGCTGGTCAGTAATGAACTTGGCTGCAAGTCTCTGAAACAACCAGAAAAACTGGATGAAGTCTCCACCTTGTTTTATGTCCTTGGGAGCTTGACCTTTTAACCAGGTGGCATACTTTATCTTGGTCTCCACCTTTCAGGGAACAGGAATTTTAGGGTTCATGTCATAGTTAGCTCTAAAAATCATATTAAATACAAGCCTTTGCAAGCTCAAAATTAACTACTCTAGACTCTTTCTAGGAAAGGAAATGGAGATTCACCCATGCTTTAAGGTCATAAAGTGCTTTTTTAACTTTTAAAAACTGTTCAATTTACCTACCTTAAAGCCATTAGATTCTAGATAAGGCCTGGGGACATGTGGAATTAGCCATGCCTCCTAGCTATGCAAAGACAAATTTAAAGAAAAAGATTTTATATAAGAAAGGGTGTTGTGTGATAAATTCTTGTCCTGAAGTAAAATGACTGGTTATTTAAAAGGAGAGATATTTAGGGCAAATCAGAAAGTCCAAGAATGTCTCAGATGGTCTGTGTAAGTTGTGAAAGGATTTGTGAAAGGGAATTTTTGCAAGAAATGTTGTCCAATTCAAAAGTTGTTAGGTCTCCTAAGTGCTTCATAAAATGCCACTATAACTTTTACTGTACAACTTGCCTGCTTTACAGCTAGGCAAGGTCTGGGGACATGTGGAGTTAGCCATGCCCCCTAGCTATGCTGGAGAGTCAAATCTTATCTGCACTTCTGCCTGGTGTGTCCTAGGCTAGGCTTCACACCTAGTACATAATTAAAATCTCAAAGTTACCAAGGTTTTCACCAAAAATAAAATATAACATGTAACTGACACTACTAAGGAAACAATTTTACATGCAAAGTGGTGTAAAGAAAGTAAAATGTGTTTTTTGTGAAAGATTATAAGAAGACATGGGAGTGTAGATTTTTTCTGCCTAAAGTGTTAAAGGATTGTTTTAAGTATGAGAAAAAGCTAAAGATTTAAACAAGTCATGGAAGGCTTATAAAAATTAATTGTAAGAGATTCTGTGTGTGAACATATTGGCTAAAGTTAAGGGGTATTATTCAGTTTTTCCATAAATTAAACATCGGAATAAAAGCACAACAGGTTTTTCTTAAAGCATTGATCTGCTCTTTCACACACAAAAATGTAAAGGGTTGTAAAAGATTTATAAGAATCCTACCTTATGTTTAAACATTAAAATTGGATAAATATGTCTATAAGGTTTTATTAAAAATTGGATTTAACATTAATAATGTATTAATGTAAAGGTATAATTTGGCTTATTTGGTATAAAGATCATACAGGGAGCATTATCAAATGTCAAATGGTATTTTGCTTTCTTTGGACTATAATTGCATAAATTTATTATTGGTATATGTTCCAAAGTTATGGGAAACTCCTATAATTGTAATATGACATAGTGTACATTACTAATTATAATTATTATATAACATTTTGTGTGCCACAGAAGTAACCAAATTTCCTTATCAATTGTGGCTTTAATAGTGGCTGTCCTAAAACTTTTTATCATCCACAAAAAATTGTTGTCTTTTTTAAATCCTCTTTAGAAGGTGGTTTATAATCAACTGTAGAACTCTGGCAGGTGTTCTTAAATGCAGGTTTCTAATAACTTTGGAAACTGTAACAATAGAATAGACGAAACAACTTTCAGAGTTCTCATGAATAGCTGGAATGTTGGATACCAAATAGAACAGGAGTTAACTGAATTAACTGAACCAATAGAAAATAGAAGTAATCTTTTTAATTTTGCTTAAAATGCTGCTGACCCTTTGTTTTTCAGAGTCAAGGAAACTTTTCTTTTGAGCTATTTACAGCTTTTAGCAATTGAGTAAAGTATACTCCTGTGAACAAAATTTGGAGCATATTTGTTTCTCTCTATCTGATTTCTCCAACATTTGGAAACTATTTGTAAGTATTCTTAAATTAATGGCAATATAGTTAATTGCATAAGTGCAATAAGAATTTGTTTTCTTTTGTAACAGGACACAATTGGGGAAATTGATTATTTTACCAAGGCTTTAACTGAAATGGTGTGCTTTCCTTTAAAGAATCAAATTTGACTTGTAAAGCCAATAGAAGATCCTCAGAGAACTGGCCTCAGACCTTGCCTTCAACAGTCCCTGTATAGGGTTTCTGACTTGTGATAACTAAAGAATGTCACTTTCTGACAGGTCCAGGAGCCCCAAGCTATTTTGGGACACCAAGAAGACAGGAATTTACTCAACTCATAGATATTTGACGGTATAAACTCATGGTTGAGCTTGGCTTTAAAAAGTCTAATCTAAGATTCCTTCTATGAAACAGAGTTCCATCAAAGGCAGTTAAAAAAAGCCTATATGAAGTGAAGCCTCACCTTGGTTTGCTCAGCTGTGGTATGTAGTCTCCAAACAGCGTAAGGGTTTTTAAGGAGTTTTTTCACATTGTCACCTCCACTCCACTCATCTACCATCAGCATCAGAAAGGTTAACATCCCTGGGACCATTCCAGTTTTAAAAGAGATGAGCTAGTGTGCTTTCTCCCCTTTTACAGGTGTGCCATCCATATACAGTCTCCTCTTGGCCAAGTTCAACAAGTGTTTCCAGGGAACCCTGTGGGTTGAGGCAAAATAGCCAAGATGTATTGAGTTTAAGTTTTTCCAGAGGGCAAAAGTATTTCTTCTCCATTTTCCCTCATGCTCATACGTTTTAGCTGAGGCTTAAATGGCCAAGTTGAGTAATGTCTCTGGCACTGAAAAAGAGAGCCAGGGACCCATGTACCTAGGGACCAGTCCCCTGGGGAATCACACAGTGGCTCAGACTAGACTGCTGTATCCCACCAGAACTCTGCTGCTGTTCATTTCCATCAGGAACACCCAGGAAAGCAAATAAGTTAGCCTTCTCATTATTAGGTCACCTAATCCCTTGGACTGCAGGATGACAGCATATATAGATCTCCTGTTTAGACAGTGTGTTCATAATTGTAGAAAGGGGTAGAAAATGGAACAACCAACAAGCTGAGTCATTTTTGAAGAGGATGGCAAGAATGACCCCAAATGAGCTCAACAAAACTGGGAATCCAAGAAATGGTGCTTGTAGGGAAAGAGAGGTCAGTTGTGGTCCTTAAACCTCTTGGCACCTTGTGTGGGTTATAAAGCAAGGAGCTGGAGTAAAATTTCCCTTACCCTCAATCCAAATGCTCTCCAGGATTTAGGAGCTACCCAATCTATGGGTATATGGTCTTGGTTTCCACTTTCTGTTTGTTTGCTTGTTTCCAAGACAACCTTGCTTGGTACTGCATGGAAAGTCAAGCTTTTCTTCTTGCCCACTCAGGCCCACCTGTCTGGGTGGGCCTCTTCCCCATGTCTTCACAGCATTCCTAAGGAAGATTTTTGCAGTGCTTTCTGGAGCTGAGGGGATTGGAATTTGGTCCAGAGAAGGTGGAAGGAAATAGTTTTCCTGTTTCCTTTTCTCAAGGCAGATGTTCTCAGGCTTCCTTCATACCTCCTTCCTGTGGGTGCAGCTGATAGTACAGTCAGGTTGTGGAGGAGGGCTGAGAAGAAAGGGACACTGGTCCAGCCCAAGGTTTGGTCTGAGACAGGTACACACCAGATACCATCCCACCTTCCTCTCTTAAGAACAGGCCAGCCACACATATAGCCCTTTCCCTACCTTTACTAATGTGTCCCGTATGTGGTACCAGCAATGGGGGACGGGCAGACTTATGTCCTGCAATCTAGAGAGAATATTGTTACTATCTGTAAAACTTGACACCCCCATATCCCACTCCTTTTTGTAAAAACAAACGCTTAAACCTGTGAGCCTGCCGTTCCTTTCTATGTGTTAATCAATTTCCTTCCACTTGAGCTGTATGGGAGGGAAGGTCATTGAAATTGTAGGTTGTAATCTTGTGCCAACCAATAAAAACCAGCATTACATACACACACACACACACACACACACACACAGCCTATATGAAAACTAATTATTTTTGCTGCACTTTATACAAATAATCAGGCCAAGTGTAATAAAGTAAATCAGTCTTACCATGACTTGTTTTAAGTAAAAATGGGAAACTGGAGAGAAAAATATATGTCTCAAGAACTATGGTACACTTGTCATTAAATTATTGTCTCATTAGTTGTTTTTAAGTTTGTTTCTGCAACTTAGGCTAACCCTGCTTACTCCTTTGAAACAACTAGTAAACTCTGATAGCTACTCAGAAAAAATAAGAGGGTTGGGTAATGTAAAAATCTGGATCAATATGCATAATAAACATGCATGTATTGGAATCATCTAGCAACCCCTTATCAGTTTGGTTCCAACAGATGCCCAGTTGGTGGAAAGCTTTCTAATTTAGTTTACTTGGAATAACTTTATTTATTTTGCTTTACTCTTGTGGAATATATTGCTGTTATACTCTTCATGTAGGAATACAGGGCAAACTTGCTGAATATTTTCTTAAACACTTATTAATCTTCCCGATATCACCCTTTGTCAAAACTCAAGAGTTATAAATGAACCTTACTATACTGATGGTTTCTGACTGAGGTTCTCTCTACCCTGAATTCAAGAGATCCTCATAGTTAGGCAGGTATATCATTGCCCCTATTCAGCCTGAAGAAGTTACAGAAGATGAATCTTTGTCCTTCTGCAACCCTTAGGATTAAGGGTTCTCTTGTGAAAGGGAGGTGGGAAATGTCAGAGGTGTGTGTACAAAAGCAATTCCATCTTAAATAGGAGCTGGGTAAAATGACGCTGAAGCCTACTGGGCTGCATTCCCAGATGGTTAAGGCATTCTAAGTCACATGATGAGATAGGAGGTCAGCACAAATACAGGTTATAAAGGGCTTCCTGATTAAACAGGTTACAGTAAAGGAGCCAGTCAAAACCTGCCAAAACCAAAATGGCAACATGAGTGACCTCTGGTCGTCCTCACTGCTACACTCCCACCAGAACCATAGCAGTTTACAAATGCCATGGCAATGTCAGGAAATTACCCTATGTGGTCTAAAAAGGGTAGGCATAAATAATCCACCCCTTGTTTAGCATATCAGCAAGAAATAACCATTAAAGTGGGCAAACAGCAGCTCTCAGGGCTTCTCTGTCTATGGTGTAGCCATTCTTTCATTCCTTTACTTCCTTAATAAACTTGTTTTCACTTTGCACTGTGGAGTCGCACTGAATTCTTTATTGAGTGAGATCCAGGAACTGTCTGTTGGATCTTGATCAGGACCCCTTTCCTGTAACAGCTACAACAGAAACAATTGTTGCAGGGGCAGGGACAGTCAGGGAATGTAAATTTACCTATACAGTTGTAAAGCTATTGCACTGTACATGAAGTGGTACAAGTTTAACACTATGTTGCCTGTTGAACGTGGAAGACATATATGTAGCTCTCAGAGAAACCACTTTTAAAAAGAAGTTCTATCTTAAAAAAAAGTACATAATAGGCAATGCAAAAATGAAAATACATAAACATATAGAAAATAAGCTAATTTTAAATTGGTGATATCTATCTTAGAAGTGACATAATTCCAAGGGAAATAAATATAAATAAATGCACCTTTAGGTATATTATAGTAACACCAAAGATAAATGCAACCAGAAAAAAAAGGCCCAATTTTATGTTTAGGGCTCATTAAAATTTAGATGAAAGTATAATTCTTATAAACAAAAAGATGTCAAAAGACAAATTAACATTTCAAATGCTGGAGAAAAAGCTCTCAACCTAGAATTCAATATCCAGCCACATGCTTATCATAGAAAAATGAGAAAATAAAGACATTTTCAAACAGAGCCAATACATAACTTTCATGCCTTGAAACAAATGTTAATATTCTTAAATATTTGTTAAGAAGGAAATTGAAGTCTTAAGAAAGGCTATTGGAAATTCTAAATAAATACTAACTACAAAAACAGGAATGATTGTTTTAGCAGAAGTAAAAATCAAAGTAGGACTAAAGTACTAGACAACAATAAAATGAAAGAATTCATTGGGAAGTTGTTTTGACTTCAGATATTATGTGGCTTTGTATTGTTCAGGGTGGTGGTAGCAATATTTATAATTTATAATTTAGTAAATGTAGGATGAAAATTAAAATATAAGAGTAACTAATAAAATAATTAAAATATAGTCAATGTCATAATAACTATAACTATATATATATATACCTCTCTTAAGCAACAGCAATTGCCACATTGGGGGAAACACACAAAAAGCATAATTTACTCAAAAAAATGTTTAACAATATTTCTATACACACACACAGAGAGATAAAAAGAAAGCAAGGACTAACTGGTGAGCAATATTACCACCAGACTGAATGTACTTTAAGGGTCAAAGCAATGTTAGGATCATGGATTATTGCACAATAATAAAGTAAAAAAATTACCATAAAGATATAACAAATTCTCAATCTATATACATTTAACATGTTGCCTATAATTAGTAAAAAACAAGATTCAAAGAACTAGAAGTAAAAGTGAAAAAAATGACAGAGTTGAATAATAAATTGGGGTTTAAGTTGAATGTGTGTGTGTGTGCACAGATGTGGGCATATATACATATGTATGTGTGTGTATTAGATGCAGGAGGCAGATAAAAGAAGCTACCCAGAGAATCTCCAACATGCCCCACAAGTGTTTACATCAGATACTTTTGCGTAGATGAGGACACCTGTCCAGGGTGTCTGAGCATGCCCTCGACAGGCTGGGGGCCCACCTGCAATATTGATAGAGTGAGGTGGAGCCACTGGGAATTCATGCCTTATGCAGTAGGGAGGAGCCTGGCCTCTCAGCTCATGTGTGGTGGCCTTGTATTCAATATGTGAGGTGGGAGCCTGTTGGCAAGACCTCTTTTATTCACTGAGAGCTTTCTTTTAATAAATTCTGCTCTCCTCATCTTTCAATATGACCATGTGCCTAATTTTTTCTGGTCATGTGACAAGAACTTGGATTTTAGTTGAACTATGGAGCAAAAAATCCTGCATCATTAGATAGATAGATAGACAGATAGAAAGAAAGAGAGAGAGAATTCTGAACACACTACTTAAAGAGTACATATGCTTTTCTAGTTATATGGATAATTACACAAATTAAGATTAGCCCACAAAGCAAATTTTACAAATACCAAATATTATTCCAAATTTTTTTCAGATCATACTGATTTAAAACTAAAATGTAGCATTTTAGAAAACTTAATTTAAAAAAATCTAAACTTTTAAAACATTGTTCTAATTAACATTTGAGTAAAAGAAAATCATAATGAAAATTACAAAATATTTATGACTAAAAGACAATAATATCACTACGTATTATATGCATGTGTACATAGCTAAAATTAAAAATTTACAGGTTGAAATACTTATTAAAAACAAAAATTAAAAATTAACAATTAAAGCATTTTATTCAAAATATTTTTAAAATAATGAAATAGAAGAAAGTAAAAAAGAAATAATATAAGACAAAATATAAAATGAAGCAAAAAGATTATCCAAATCTAAAGCTAGTTCTTTATTATGAATCTTTAAACAGACAAAAGACTGAAGCATTTATGCAAATAAAATTAAAAACATTAAAAATATAAAAAGTAACATAACGGTAAAAGTAAAATATTTTTGAGAAGGCATCAAACTGTATTATGTTAGTCAATGTTAAGTAGACAATTATCTATGAAAGTATAACTTTCAAAAACTGATCTAATAAGATACAGTAATCCTAAATAGACATTTAACCATTAAGTTAACTGCATCGGTAGTCAAATATTTTTTCTGAAGTCTCCAAATAAATTCATTTAAATATTAAGAGTAAGCAATTATGAAGATATGTGTTAAGCAGATGTTTTATAAATAGCAACAGAGTTAAAGCATTTGAGTTATAGTGCAGCCAAAGGTCTGAAAGTGGGAGTAGGGGGTGGGGTGTGTTTTCCTCCTGATCCTGAGGATTAGGGAGGACCGAAGAAGCAAAGGCTGCAATACCAAAGGGAAGTAATATATTCAGGAGAACTGCAAATTAAAACTGAGGAATAAAAAGGCAGAAAAAAACAATCATATCATTTCATATGGGTCAGGAGTGATTGACAGTAGTATGTAAAGAATCCTTCTACCCTGAAATATGGCCGTAAGCGATTTGATTGAAGGTAAACTTAGAAAAAAATAAGAATGAGCTGAATAGGATTGAGAGAAGTAGAAAGGAGCTTTTCAAAAAGATAACTGCATTACCTACTGAGGTGTAAATACAGATAAATGGATGAAAATAATTTACTGCTAGGTGTGTATGCATGTGAATATGTGATCATGACTGTGTGTGTGTGCATATGTATGCACACACAAATGTGTAGGATGAGAAAAACTGGGGGTAAGAAAAATAAAGACTGGAGAGTTATTGAAGGCAATATATTTTTCTTCTGGAAACTTCTTGGACTAACTTAATAAGGTCTGATTGGACTAGAGTAAAATGGGATGATTTCCAAAAACTACCAAATATGCTTAATGTTGCTACAGGAGTGCAGGTAGTCCTAAAAGCAATTCTATTTCAAGCACTATTTTCAAAAATAGATTATACCATCTATACCCATCTAGAAATTTAGAGGCAATGCTTTTTATTTGGGACAACACCGGTTGAACCAACGTAATACCTCACTGATTTTTGTAAACACAATCTCTAACTTAAATAAATGATTGTCTCTGTCTTTGGCAAGTACAAATTTACAATGCCAATGATAATTGGAAGCCCATGGAACAGGATGGAAGGAAAAGGATAAGAGAAATTTTATCTTAGCCCACAATCACTATCAATGCCAACTTTTTTTCTGTAACAATAAGAACAACAAAAGCACATTATATTTAAACATAAAAAAAACTTTCATGTTGTTGCTGTAGTTTTCTTAATCAAAGACTAAATATGGTAAAATGAAACAAATTCCATTTTGTCACTATTCTTTAGATGGTGCTGTTGACCTGGATTCTCACTCTCCACACTAGAACAAGGACTCATACAGTTGTCTGGTCCACTCGCTCATAGTAATACAATATCTAAACCAGTTGCTCACAAAAGTGAAAACCTTTTTTAAGCTTTCAAAGTTTTAAATGCATTTTCATCCAAAAAACTGATAATTGTTTTTTTAAAAAAGTAATAATAATAACACCCTTCAAAAATTAGCAATATCATATCTTTTAATATTTTAGTTAGACATATTTAACATTTTCTATCTTTTCACATATGAAACTTGCAATCTTATTCTTTATGCTACATTGAAAAGCATTTTCCTATTTCTAAAAATAATCCCTTTAAATATCTGAATATTCCATTACTTACTTGTAAAGGTATTCTTTTTATTTAACTTAGGTCCTTAATGAAAAATTTAATTGCAACAGAAAACACTACCAATATGAAAATCTGAGTATAAATATAGAAAAGAATTTTACGCATACAACACACATATGAACATATGAACTGTGGAATCAATCAGTGCTCCGATGTTAACTGCTAAATCTTTCTCATGAAAATTGATATACTCTTCTGTCAATTATGGGTCTGGAGAATGTCTCTGTTCTTATTCTAAGCTAAGTTTGTGTATTCTGTTATTCTGGCTCTCAATCATCTACGAACTGATTTCTGCCGGTGTCACGCATTAATGATACAAGTAAAATGGATTTGCAGAGGATTATTTTTCAAGTTTGCAAATGTTTAAAAGTAGAGCATTTGTCTTCTACTGTTAAAATATTGTTTCCACAGTGTTTGCAAAGCTCTGGCTGTTTCTGTCTCTACTTGCAACAGTACACATTTGAGAAGTTCAAAAATTCCAATGTGCCTATTGCAGGTGACTAGGGATGCAGGTGACTAGGGAAAGCCTTTATATAAACTGCTGTTACAGTGACAGAATTTCATAGCCCTCCATGTCACTTGATGGGATATAAACATCTTTTATACTGGTGCCATCTGGAAAAATGTTTTTGTTTCTTTAATTTGGATATCCTATAGTTTAAGAGGATATACATTTTGTGTTGCATCTCCAACATTCTTCCCAGTGGCTATAATGATTCTTGAAAACAGTCCAATTATTACCTGGGGATTTATATTTTAACTACTTGACACTGTAAATATATAAATTAAACTTAATCTTCTTTATAGTGCACAGCACAAATATAAATATAATTTATTTCCCAGACTATGTAAATATCCCCACGATTATCCAGAAAATATTAGAAGCAGTAACATATGAACTGAACAGCAGTCAGTCTTCTTGCAGATATCTAGTTCACTATGAGAAGACGACAAACTTTTTCTAGATCTAGCCTGGTGGAGTCACTGTGACGATTTATTTAGTGAATGTTTATCCGGTGCCAAAGGATGAAAGTGATGAAATAATATAAAGAGGGAAGGAGAAATGTATTAGAAACTTTTCTTGTTGGTTTGTTATTGTTGATTTGGGGTTTCATGATTTTCTTCATTTTATTATAACTAATTATGTAAAACTGTGGCATATTTTTGTCTCCTCCAGTCTTCAATAATCAGGGCTAGACTAGACACATGGGCACCCTAAGAAGTCTCATAAACTGATACCCCTTCAAACATATATTGTCAAACTACTCGTAAGCACATTTTGATAAGGAGGATGCTAGGGTGCACCAGAGGAAGAAGGGAAAATAAAGAATTGCTGTGTTAATACTATATTGTCTTGAAGAAGCCATCTCCAAACTCCAAGCTCCAAACTTCCATTTTCCACTTAGCAAATGATATGGTTTTGCTGTGTCCCCACCCAAATCTCATCTGGAATTGTAATCCCCATAATGCCCACATGTTGAGGGAGGGACCAGGTGAGAGGTGGTTGGATCATGGGGATGTTTTCCCCCATGCTGTTCTTGTGATAGTGAGTGAGTTCTCAGGAGACCTGATGGTTTTATCCGGCAGTTTTCCCTGCTCTTGCTCCCTTTCTCTTGCATTCCACCATTTAAGATGTGCCTCTTCCCCTTCCACCATGCCAGTTTCCTGAGGTCTCCCCAGCCATGCAGAACTGTGAGTCAATTAAACCTCTTTTCTTTACAAATTACCAACTCTCAGGTATGTCTTTATAGCAGTGTGAAAAATGGACTAATATAGGAGAAGACTGCAATTTCCTCAGAAGAGAGTTTATATAAATAGATGGGGTTGGGAGCCAAATTTCACCTTAAACATTCCATCTTCAAACTACTCGCAGAACTTTCCACAAGAAGAGTTCCAGGGAATACTTTTTTTTTTAAAAATCTTCTTATATTTCTGGTGGTGTTTAACTGCTTAGAGAACATTGAGCAATTTTCATTCTGGTCTTCCCCTTAACCTAGCTCTGACATTTTCAGCATTAATATTTTAAGTGTGAATTCTGAGAAAACGATTACTTCTTTGTCTTGTAAGCATTATACATATGACCCTTTCAAAAAATTCCTCATTTGCTCAGTATACAAATGGTCATTTGGAAAACAGAGACTAATAGAAGATATTATATAAGTGATACCCTAAACATTCTTTCAGTACTCTTCTTTTTCTCACCCAAAGCCCTGTATTAGAACTGCTTTTCCTGGCTTGATTTCCACATGCTAATCTCTTCAACTGAGATTTGTCACAATCTTACCTAGTCCCTTATAATGTAACCTTTTGGGGTCATATGTCTTCAAAATAATAGCCATGGGTGCAATGAATTATCACACAATGGGAGGCAGGTGAGTTCCTTGATAATTTGTTTGCACCGTTGAATTAATTGCTATAAAATTTAGACTGAACCAGTAATAAGTTTTTTTCCAATGGGATGGCTATCTCGAATCCCTTACATAACATCTAGTAGGAGACCTACAAATATTTATTTACATATTTATTTACTTAGGTAATGAAATCAAATACCTGCAGAAAGATCGCTATATAAATCCAGGTAGGCCATGATTCAGAGTCATCTATGAATGCCATTTATTGCCTTTGTCCTCTGGAAAAGTCATGAAGCTTCTCTAAACCTCTATCTCCTTGCTGTAAAATGTAGATATTAGTAGTACCTACTTTATGCAAGGGTTTTTAGAGTCAAATGAAAAATGCACATACAGTACTTAGTACAGTGTGTGGAAAATAAATATTTCCTACTATTGATGTTGTTTGCTCCAAATCAACACGAAAATAATTAGGATCCTGTTGATTTAGTGGCTAAATCTAACACGTTCGGTACTAAAATATTACAGAATACAAACAGCAGAATAAAAAATATATAACTTCTATGACCTCCTCAAACTCTGGAGTCTAGTGACTAAGTTATACAATTATAAATTATATTTTTTAATATGTATCCAGTCACAAACAATTCTAAGCACAATGCTAATATATTTTTCGATTTTACCATTTTTTTTTTTTTTTAAGACGGAGTCTCACTCTGTCACCCAGGCTGGAGTGCAGTGGCACGATCTCCGCCTACTGCAAGCTCCACCTCCCAGGTTCATGCCATTCTCCTGCCTCAGCCTCCCGAGTGGCTGGGACTACAGGCGCCCACCACCACACCTGGCTAATTTTTTTTGTATTTTTAGTAGAGACGGGGTTTCACCATATTAGCCAGGATGGTCTCGATCTCTTGACTTCGTAATCCGCCCGCCTCGGCCTCCCAAAGTGCTGGGATTACAGGCGTGAGCCACTATGCCCGGTCCAATTTTACCTTTTTAAAAAATAGATTCATAGCAGCAACCTGGTGGCCTTAGTTTTACTTGAGTATCAATATAACAAATGTGGGTGCAACTGTTTTACTGATGTTGAGAAAATGAAAGTAAAATCACCATTGAAACAAATGGAAGTTGATGACTCCCCCATCACATTTAATGACATAATTGTTAAACATCATTTCTATGGGGATGTGTTTATTGTTGAGTCCTATTGACATCAGTGAAGATGCCTTCATTATCTGATTGCCCTGACCGAATGTTCATGCTGTGAAACTAAACTCTTAAGTCCAGTTATATCTTTTTGACAGATTTTGAAACACACCACCAGAGCTATACTACAAACTGTCAAAAAAAGTTGTGTTTAAATCGTATAGCCTCCCCAAGGCCTGGTTACCATTTGCTATCCTTAACTTACTTATTGAATTTTCACTCAAGTAGTCTGGGTTTCTGAGAATTGTCAAGCTTCTCTATTAGCAAGAAAAGCTTATTTGTAAAATGGCAATGAAACATGGCTCAGCCAGAATTATGACAATTCACTAATTTTCACCTCTCACATGGAGTATATGTCATATTTGGACATAATATTCACTTGACTCAGAATAATCAATGTCTAGAGAGTTCTTGGTGGAATAAGGACAGATAAAAGAAACCTGGTCTTTAATTTTATTTTGTGTCAAATTTAAATATTTTGTTTCAAATCACTATGAATATTGCAAATTGGTTTACAGATTATATTAATAAGTTGTAGTAGCTTTCTAAACAGAGGAATCTTTTGGAATACATTCTTTTCTTAAAAAAACAGAATAGTAATTCTTTTACACATTTCTGACATTTTATTTTGCTGGCAAATATATAGTGTGTGTGTGTATATACACACACAGGGAATATATATATACACATATGGATGTATATGGATATCCATATACATATATCTATAGATATATGTATATGGATATCCATATACATATATCTATAGATATATATATATGGATATCCATATACATGTATCTATGGATATCCATATACATGTATCTATGGATATATGTATGGATATCCATATACATATATCTATGGATATATATATGGATATCCATATACATATATCTATGGATATATATATGGATATCTATATACATATGTCTACGGATATATATATGGATATATATGTGCGTGTATATATATACTGTTTCTTATATTCTGTCCCAAATGTAAATTTTTTATAATGATCAATTACTAATAGCCCTAGAATTCAAGTAATTTATAGGTATCCTAGATATAAATTAAACAGAGCAAGTCAAACTGCCATATATGTGGCTAAGTGTTTGCTTAAAAATAAATCTTTTTTAAACAGGATATCAGGTAGATTTGCACTTCTAGAAGTGCATTTTAGAGAATATATAGGATAATTATCTCATTACACAGCTATGAGGATACTGTACCAATGAAGGTAGTTAACTTACCCATAGTCATAGCTATAGCATCAAAGCCATCATTATCCTGATCCCCAGTTCTGATGATTTGCCATTAGTTCATGCTACCAAACATTTATTTATTTATTTAGAGACAGCATCTTGCTGTGTTGCCCAGGCTGGAGTGCAATGGCACAGTCTGGGCCCACTGCAACCTCTGCCTTCCAGGTTCAAGTGTTTCTCGTACCTCAGCCTCCTGAGTAGCTGTAATTACAGGTGTGCACCAGCATGCCCAGCTAATATTTGTATTTTTAACAAAGGCAGGGTTTTGCCATGCTGGGCAGGCTGGTCTCAAACTCCTGGCCTGAAGTGATCCACCCATCTCAGCCTCCCAATGTACTGGGATTACAGGCATGAGCCACTGCACTCAGTGCCCAATCATTTATTAATTCCAACTTTGTCAACCCAAGCTGGTGTACACAACAATGAGGTTAACAGAGAAGTGTTCTGTTAATCACTCACCAATTACCACTTTTCTAACATTCTCCGTACATTTTAAAATGTTTCACAAATAATAGGATGACAATTCAAAATAAATCTCCAATCTGAAACTTTTTTCTCTAAGATTAAAAAATGACTGTAGAAAAAAATAGTATTCAAATATGATTTGCATTTAAGTAATTTTGGTGGTAAATGTGGTAGAAAAGATAAAACTGAAAAGGAAAATATTTTGTACTTTAACAGTAGGGAGTTGAATTTTGGTAGGCATAACCTTCTTTATTTTAACCTGAAATACACATCCAGCTGGTAGAAGTTTCACAGTGTTACTATTTTTATATATTTGCATATGTGGATATATATGCAAACACATACATACAAACATATGCAGAAAAATAAGAGAGAAGACAAAAATTGTCCTTAGGAAGTTTCATTTTTGTTCTGTATGTGAGTCCTTCCCTCATATCATTTCTGTGTTAATTCTCAACTTTGAAGTTCTTCTACATTTTGTTTGAAGATCATGAGCTCTATAGTTTTATACTCTTCCTCTCTCCTTTAAGTATGCAGATGTCTCTCCAAAATTCTACAACTTCACACTGTGGCCACTGGCAATAAAATGTAGTGATAGAAAAAATAATTATCTGGAGTGCTATGTGGTTAGCATATTAATATTTTCTGTCATTTTTATTCAGGTGCCTGAATGATGTACTCTATAGCTTGTTTGATATTGAATGGTAATATGACTATTCTAATTAAAATGTATCGGTTCAAATAAACATTATGGAATATATAACAATTTTAAATGAAAATTGAATAAGATGATTTGCCTTTATACAAGTTGCTGAGGTGTATGTTATTATTTAGATTAAAAAAATGTTTTTGCTATATTCTGATGATTTGGCATGAATTAGTGACAATAGTAGCCCTTTCAAGAAATTCTCCAGAACCTCTTTGGCTACTTTTGACCAATCATCTCAGAAAAGAAATAGAAGAGACAGAACAAAGGAAGAATAGTTGCTTAATATTTATTCTATACTCAGCAGCATAATTTGAAATATGCAGTCTATAGCTCAACATTTACGTTGATAGAAATATAACATATAATGCATATACCCTAATGTCTATCAGTTTATTCTATCAGATTATTAGGGGATACTGTGACACTATAAAATGAGCTTTTTTTTTGCCACATAGAGCAAATATCCAAAATACTCAGAGTCTCAAACTCAGATAATACACACTGGCTTCAAACAGCTTTGCTGAGTAAAATGTACTTTGTTCTTTATAACTACCTGCTCTCAGTCTTCCACCCCTCTCTCCCTCTCACTTTAGATCAGCAGCATGGGTATTGTTTTAAAAAGTAAAACTCTCTCTCTCTCTCTCTATATATATATATATACACACACACACACATATGTATAGATAACTAGATAGAGATATAAAAAAATAGCTTTGACAGTGTCTGTAACTCCTAATTATTTAGCTCTCTAATCTTTTGAGACAAACTTCATTTCTGCAAATGACTAGGTGGAAAACTAAACAACTCCTCATACTACTCTCCCATTATTAATTCCAACATGGTGTATGAACATATATCTGGGAATTTTGTTTGCTAAATAGGTTATGGCAGAACCTAAAATCTGCTCAACTGCGTGGGTGCTCTGCAGCAGTTCTCATTTATTTCACTTGAAAAGACAAATTGCACTTTTTGAAGCTGTGCAAAATATTAAGCCAAAGGATGCAGAAGTTGATCTAGCATAAAGAATAAAAAACTGGAGCAAAAATTTGAAAATTCTCTTCATAGTTACCTGCTGGTGTGGTATAGGCAGGAATCCAGAAGAGGAATTGGTAAGAGGGTACAGGGGAGTTTTGTATCCTTTAGAAGAGAATAGATGGTTTGAAGTTGGGCTGTTTTTTGTTCAGGCAGTAGCCAAGAACTACAAGGCAGTTAACATGAATTCCCAACACTTAGGAACTGTGCTTGAGGAAATGCTTGACAACCAAGGTCAGCACATGGGCCTAGAGAAAACAGCAGCATGGCTACCAGGTGGAACAGGGAGCATGTCCAGTGTGAAGTAAAAAGCTGTGGCACCCACTAAGCCATTTGTCATGGGAGTTTCAATTATTAGCAGTTTCCTCTACATGGTTTGTCCTAAGCGAGGCTGGAAAAGAAGCACCTAGCTGACGTGGTTGGTCATCTATTGAGTGGAAACAATAGCTTTTGATGTTTTTAATCAAAATTACTGTCTCAAATCCTTCTGCTGCCTCTATGAAACAGACAGGAGGCCACCAGTATAATGGTTGACAGTCTTCTTGTTAGGCAACAGGGGTACCTTAATGGCGCCAGTTCCGGGTTCTTCTCCCCTCCTTGACCGGGCACTGTCTGAACCCGCCAAAGGTGGGCCAATCAGAAAGAAGCATCTCTCGCCTTCCCTTGGGCCCACCCCACATAGTGTTCAGCACCAGCTGACCAACTCCCATCTCAGCCGCCCGCTCTCAGCCGCCCTAAATCTTACTCTAGACTCGGTCTGCAGGGAACGGAGTTTTCTCCCTCTCCTCCTCGCATCTCCGTCCTGGGCGCCTCTCCTTCTCTCATTAAAATCCTGGTACCAGGTGACGCATGGCCTCCCACCTTTCAGAGGCTCTTCAGTCCTTCCGTTTCGGTGACGATCGATCCAGAGGCTCTGACTCGCTCCGCGGCAAGCAGCCGGCAGGGGACGCCCTGCCTAGCTTGTCGCCGTCTATTCCTTCCTCTCATTATGGGAGGCTGTGCATCCCTGCCGGCCGACTCCCCCCTACAATGTCTTTTAAATAATTTGCCGGCCCTTGGCCTCGCCTCAGACATCAAACCAAAACACCTAATTAAATTTTGCACTCAAAATTGGCCCATCTATCCCCTAGACAACCAAAACAAATGGCCTCCTTATGGCTGTCTCGATCCTGATCTTCTTCGGGATCTCTACAACTATTGTGTGTGAACAGGAAAATGGGTAGAGATCCCATACCTTCATGGCTTCTTCCTCTTATGGGACAGACCCAACCTTTGCCTCCCTTGCAAGCCCCAACAACTTCTCGCCACTCTTAAACTGCCAACCCCTCCCTCTGCCCCTGACTTTGATCCTGCCGACGAACCTCCACCATACCACCACCCCCACCCCGCCTTCCGGCCCCACACCCAACAGCTTCCCCTCCCCCCATTTCCTCCTCACCCTCCTCACCACCTGCTCTCTCCTCGTCATTTAGCCCTCACATTACTCGCTCAAAATCTTCCCACCCTGTTCTCACCCCCCTCAGAGAAGTGGCCGGGGCAGAGGCCATCCTTCGCGTCCACGTCCCTTTCTCCATAGCTGACCTATCTCAAATCAAAAAACGTTTAGGTTCTTACACCTCTAACTCTTCTTCATACATCAAAGAATTTCAGTACCTTTGCCAAGCTTATAGCCTCACCTTCCATGGCATCTACACAGTCCTTTCTAACACCCTTCTTCCTGAAGAGCGTAGGCGAGTTTGGGAACATGCTCACGCTCTTGCAGATGAGGTCCACCAAACAGCCCCAGCCCTGCCACTGGGGGCGCAGGCGGTGCCAGAACAGGAGCTCAACTGGGACTGTAACACACAAAACGGCACAGCAGCCCGAGACCATTTCGCCACTTGCCTAATAGCTGGACTGCGTAAAGCAGCTCAGAAGGCAGTCAATTTTGAAAAACTTCATGTGGTAATACAGGACAAACATGAAAACCTTTCCTTGACCGCCTTACAAAGGCACTTCAACAATATACCACTATAGATCCCGAAACCCCCTTCATATACTACACCACCAAAAACAATGCCTCGTCCCGGGCCATTCACATCTCCAACCCAACCAGTTCCATTTGGGGCCAGTCAGCCACAGGAGGTTTATACCCAAGCAATGCCTGGTCCTACCCAGCACAAACCCTAACCATCACCTGCACACTCAACACCATCTCCATACACTACTTCTCCTCTCAAGTTCCACTTCTATGTGCAAACCTTAACAGACCTCCTCTCACTGCCTCCCACATCTTTTCACCTTCCTCCACCAGTGAACCCCCTTCACAGCCCTATTACCTTTTCACAGTCAAAGCCCGCTCTTGCTGCCGTCCCCTTATCCGAGTCAATGCCTGCCAATAACTCCTCTGCCCCCACTACTAACTTCATAGTTTCCATCTCTAACCAAACATTTAACCAGCTTCTCCTCAGAAATTACCAACTTTTAGCAACCTGTGAAGACGCAGAGGACTCCAGAGACAGCCTCACAGCCTTCTAATGCGTCAACGACCAATACGCCAGTCAGCCGACACCAGTCAGATAAGATCTACCATAACAACCCCTCATCCAACATCCCTCATCCAGCCATTTCCAGGGTCGAGTCTGCCAAACACCCTAAATAACTATCATTCTCTTTTCCTTCTAGGCTAAACCTAGGTCCAACGCCCAATATCTCAGTTCCACCAGTTTCTACATGACCTCCGCACAGACAGCTGGCTCATCGCAGACCCCTCCCTGCCCCTTGGCTGGCTCACGGCTTTGGACGACCTATACCTACAAGGAACATTCTTAGACTTCACACCCAAGGAGGTGTTCATATATAGCGCCCTACTACTTGACCTTATACTCCTACTGTGCCCTGTCCACAACCCTCCCATACCCCTCCCCCACAATGCCCCTGTTCAGCAGGAAGTAGCCAGACGAACTACAACGCCCGTTTCCCCACTTCTTAAAAAGCAAAAAAGGGAGGAATGTTAGGCAACAGGGGTACCTTAATGGCACCGGTTCCGGGTTCTTCTCCCCTCCTTGACGGGGCACTGTCTGAACCCACCAAAGGAGGGCAAATCAGAAAGAAGCATCTCCCACCTTCCCTTTGGCCCGCCCCACGTAGGCCCAAGGGATATAAAACCCAGCACACCAGCAGCTCTCTCTTGCTCTTCTCTTCTCTTCTCTTCCTTCTCCACTTGATACCTCCAATAAAGATCTCTTGAGCACAACTGGTGTAGTCTGATCCTTGCCCAGACCCATTCACTTTTTCCGTCTCAACATTGAGTTCATTTGTCCTTCCTGAAAGTTTCCATTCAGCAACATGACCTGCATTTATTTCATGTCACACTAAGCTTCTTTCATTAGTTCTGATTCATCAAGAATTCTTTTTTTCCCCCATTGAAACCAGTTAATAAAACACTAAAGAGTTGATACATATCTCATCAAGTATCTGATGTATGAAGTGAGATAGGAAGTAATTTGCTAATTTGTAATTTTTTATTGTCTCTTCTTATTAGGCATTTTTGTTTGGTTTTTTTTTTTTATTGTTTGTTTTTTGAGATGGAGTCTCGCTCTGTCACCCAGGCTGGAGTGCAGTGGCGCAATCTCGGCTTACTGCAAGCTCCGCCTCCCAGGTTCACACCATTCTCCTGCCTCAGCCTCTCTGAGTAGCTGGGACTACAGGCGCCCTCCACCACGCCCAGCTAACTTTTTTTTTTTTTGGATTTTTAGTAGAGACGGGGTTTCACCATGGTCTCGATCTCCTGACCTCGTGATCCGCCGGCCTCGGCCTCCCAAAGTGCTGGGATTACAAGCGTGAGCCACGGTGCCCGGCCTTATTAGGCATTTTTAACATTACTTTTTTGCTTCCCTTTCTGTTTGTCAAGATCTGCTATTTTCTCCCTCCCGCTCATTTCTTTATCTCTCTCTCCCTCTTTGTCCTTCTCTCTCTCTCACACACATTTCTCATTTGTAAAATAATCACAATTACTGTTTACACATTGACAAAACTGAATTTTTCCCAAATATCAGCTTTTTATTAGATCTTATCTTTTTGGGTCCTCATGAATTTTTGTGCATTAGGATCAATTATGATATTCAACGTATTTTTCTCTTTTCATTTTGACCAAAATAAAACGTTAATTCTACATTTTATTATATTCTTATCTCATATAGTTCCTTAATTATTACCTTATAGTTTAAATAAGGGGTTTAATATGATATTTTAAAGTTTCCTCTACTAATTTAAATTATATGCAAAATGTTGGTGTGGTTATACGTGCATTATTATAAGTTCCATCAGCCTCACGAAATTTTCAAAGCTTTTGGTTGCTTGAACTTTTATGACTAGCTTACATAACAGTTGTAAACTGAAATATCCCTCAATTGGCCAAGTAATCACATACTGAATCTAATAATTTTCATTATATACACTTACAAAAAGAAAGCATACAGATAATTATTCTACCATCCCAAATAGCTTCATGTTACTTGTTTTTTTTGTTATAACCAGCAAAAAGTTAAAAACTACAGGTTAATCTTCAATGCAGCAAATATTACTATCAATGACAGCAAGTATACAAGAAATTATTGAGGATATGAATAATGAAGGAGATAATATACAGAAGGAAACAGAAATACTTGTCTACTTAATTTTGCTGAAAACTTTTTAACGATTTATATACCACCACATAAGCTTTTTTTGTTCATGTATGTACTATTAATGGTAGCCACATTTTTAAAAAAATATGACAGTCTCAGGGAGAATGTTATTTTTTCCATTAGAACTCAAGCTATTAAATCCATTATCCATTTTTGTTTCCCTGTCAATGCAATCTGTCTCTTTGCTTTGCCCCTATTAATGCCACATTGAAAAATTGAATCTGTTCCCTAAGTTAGTCTCTAACCTCTTTTATTATTTGAAAGAGAGTTTAGTGCTTGGAAACTTGCTCGGGGAAATAGAATTCCCTTCCTAAAATTTTCCATTGCACAAACATCAGTATTGCAAGCATGTTCACCAGTGAGCCCCTGGCCTGCTTTTGAAGAATTGCTGAACAAAATGACTGAGGTCAATATAGGGTTTCTCAGAGACTCTGCTAATTCATATGTTATAGGACGCTGATCCCTTCAGACTAAATGAAAAGCCACTGCTTTCTAATGCCCACTGTATGTGAGGGAAGTGAAGGTGGGAGACGGGATGGGGAGAGATTTTTTGGTCTATGGGCTTTGTAGAACTAAAGAGAAAAAGCTTATTGAAACTCAATGCCAGTTTCAGATATCTTAAAATACATTTCTTTTTTAGTCTCAAATGTATTCTGTTTTTAATATTAAATTATTTTATATATTTCTTGACAAAATTATTGTTTATTATACATAATTTTCAAACATCAGATGAGCTAGAATAATTTGAGTGCTCAGCTCCAACATGTACAGTGGATGAAGTAATCTAAAAAATAAATCAACATTTTTTCTCAGATGAATGAGAAACCAGGGTAGACATGTCAGCAGATCTCATCCACCTCAGCCACCCTGAACTCTGATCTCTGTCTCCTGACTTCAACTCATTGAGACCACTCTGCTCTGCGTTGGATTTCCCTGACTACATCTTGGGTGACCAGGTTGGAGTGATCCTCCAGGCAAAAAGCTGGAGTGATTGTAAGACTCACAGCACTTGAAAGGAACATTTCCCACTTTTGCATTTCCTGCTCTGCAATGTCTAAAAAGAGTATTTTCATACATTTTGTTTAGTTTTCTACGTATTTACAATGGGAAAATAAATCCATTCCCATCTACTCTCTCATGAAAAGAAGCAGAAATCCCTACCTTCATTTTTGGATTGGGAAATTTTAAATTGAATTACATGGCCAAGCATGGTGGCTCACACCTGTAATCCCAGCACTTTGGGAGGCCAAGGCCGGTGGGTCACCTGAGGTCAGGAGTTTGAGACCAGCCTGACCAATGTGGTGAAACCCTATCTCTACTAAAAATACAAAAATTAGCTGGGCATGGTGGCCTGCGCCTGTTATCCCCGGTACTCAGGAGGCTGAGGCAGGAGAATCACTTCAACCTAGTAGCTGGAGGTGGCAGTGAGCTGAGACTGTGCCACTGCACTCTGGCCTGGGCAACAGAGTGAGACTCTGTCTCTAAATAAATAAATAAATAAATAACCTCATATAAAAAAGTACACAAATCATAAACTCACAGATTAATTTTCATAAAAGAAACAAACTCATCTATATAGCACCCAGACTAAGAAATAAAATATTAACAACACCCCAAAGCCCCCTGTATGCCCCTTTCTTTAACCATTGTAAACACTGTGCTGACTTCTAATCCCATTAATGAGTTTTGCCTGTTTTTGAACTTTATAGATGGTTTACCCTCTTTTGGGCCTGACTTCTTTTGCTCAGCATTAGGTTTCTGTGTTAACTGTGTTGTTGCATATGACTTGTTGTAGAATATACTTCTCTATTCAATTTTAGATATACACCACAAAAATTGAGCAGTTTTTAGTTGGGAGCTATTACTAATTGTGTGCCTATGAACATTCCTGTATGCTTCTTCAAAAACATATATTCTTATTCTAGGTATATATCTAGAAATTAAATTGTTGAGTTACCTGTTCATTTAACAAATTCACACTGCAAAATAATTATACAGAGTAATTTTTCTGTAAGTCCGCTAACAATGTATTATATTTCCATTTGATCCACATCCTCATTAACACAAGGTATTTTCAGTTTTTTTCAATTGTTAGATATTTATGTAAATGTGTGTTAGCATTGTAGGGTTGTGTTAAATTCCATTTTCCTGATGATGATTAAAGTTTAGCATCATTTTCTTGTTTTTAAATTATACTTTAAGTTCTGGGAGACATGAGCAGTACGTGCAGGTTTGTTACATAGGTATACATGTGCCATGGTGGTTTGCTGCACCCATCAACCCATCATCTACATTAGGTATTTCTCCTAATGCCAACCCTCCCCTTGCACCCCACCCCCCAACAGGCCCCGGTATGTGATGTATCCCTCCCTATGTCCATGTGTTCTCATTGTTCATCTCCCACTTATGAGTGAGAACATGCTGTGTTTGTTTTTCTGTTTCTGTGTTAGTTTGCTGAGAATTATGGTTTCCAGCTTCATCCATGTCCCTGCAAAAGACATGAACTTATTCTTTCTTATGGCTGCATAGTATTCCATAGTGTATATGTGCCACATTTTATTTATCCAATCTGTCATTGATGAGTATTTGTGTTGGTTCCAAGTCTTTGCTATTGTAAATAGTGCTGCAACAAACATACCTGTGAATGTTTCTCTAGAGTAGCATGATTTGTAATCCTTTGGGAATATACCCAGTAATGGGATTGCTGGGTCAAATGGTATTTCTGGTTCTAGATCCTTGAGGAATTGCCATACTGTCTTCCACAATGGTTGAACTAATTTACACTCCCACCAACAATGTAAAAGCATTCCTATTTCTCCACATCCTCTCCAGTATCTGTTGTTTCCTGACTTTTTAATGATTGCCATTCTAACTGGCATGAGATGGTATCTCATTGTGGTTTTGATTTGCATTTCTCTAATGACCAGTAATGATGAGCTTTTTTTCATATGTTTGTTGGCTGCATAAATGTCTTATTTTGAGAAGTGTCTGTTCATATCCTTCACCCACTTTTTGATGGGGTTGTTTGTTTTTTTCTTGTACATTTAAGTTCCTCGTAGATTCTGAATACTAGCATTTTGTTAGATGGATAGATTGCAAAAATTTTCTCCCATTCTTTAAGTTTCCTGTTCATTCTGATGATAGTTTCTTTTGTTGTGCAGAATCTCTTTAGTTTAACTAGATCCCATTTGTCAATTTTGGCTTTTGTTGGAATTGCTTTTGGTGTTTTAGTCATGAAGTCTTTGCTCATGCCTATGTCCTGAATGGTATTGCCTAGGTTTTCTATAGGGTTTTTATGGTTTTAGGTATTACATTTAAGTCTTTAATCCATCTTGAGTTAATTTTGTATAAGGTGTAATGTAGGTGTCCAGTTTCAGTTTTCTGCATATGGCAGAAAGTTTTCCCAATACCATTTATTAAATAGGGAATCTTTTCCCCATTGCTTGTTTTTGTCAGGTTTGTTGAAGATCAGATGGTTGTAGATGTGTGGTGTTATTTCTGAGGCCTCTGTTCTGTTCCATTGGTCTATATATCTGTTTTGGTACCAGTACCATGTTGTTTTGGTTACTGTATACTTGTATAGTTTGAAGTCAGGTAGTGTGATGCCTCCAGCTTTGTTCTTTTTGCTGAGGATTGTCTTGGCTATAAGGGCTCTTCTTAGGTTCCATATGAAATTTAAGGTAGTTTTTTCTAATTCTCTGAAGAAAGTCAATGGTAGCTTGATGGGAATAGCATTGAATCTATAAATTACTTTGAGCAGTATGGCTATTTTTATGATATTGATTTTTCCTATTCATGAGCATGGAATGCTTTCCCATTTGTTTGTGTCCTCTCTTATTTCCTTGAGCAGTGGTTTGTGCTTCTCCTTGAAGAGGTCTTTCATATTCCTTATAAGTTTTATTCCTAGGGATATTATTCTCTTTGTAGCAATTGTGAATGGGAGTTCACTCATGATTTGGCTCTCTGTTTGTCTATTTTTGGTGTATAGGAATGCTTGTGATTTTTGCACAATGATTTTGTATCCTGAGACTCTGCTGACTTTGCTTACTGGAGTAAGGAGTTTTGGGCTGAGACATTGGGGTTTTCTAAGTATACAATCATGTCATCTGCAAACAGAGACAATTTGACTTCCCCCATCCTATTTGTATACACTTTATTTCCTTTTCTTGCCTGATTTCCCTGGCAAAAACTTCCAATACTATGTTAAATAGGAGTGGAGAGAGAGGGCATCCTTGTCTTGCACAAGTTTTCAAAGGGAATGCTTCCAGCTTTTGCCCATTCAGTAAGCTATTGGCTGTGGATTTGTCATAAATAGTTCTTACTATTTTGAGATATGTTCCATCAATACCTAGTTTATTGAGTGTTTTTAGCATGAATTGATGTTGAATTTTATCAAAGGCCTTTTCTGCATCTATTGAGATAATCATGTGGTTTTTGTCTTTGGTTCTATCTCTGTGATGGATTACATTTATTGATTTGCGTATGTTGAACCATTCTTGCATCCCAGGGATGAAGCCAACTTGATCGTGGTAGATAAGCTTTTTGCTGTGCTGCTAGATTCAGTTTGCCCATATTTTATTGAGGACTTTCCCATCAATGTTCATCAGGGATATTGGCCTGAAATTTCTTTTTTTGTTGTGTCTCTGCCAGGTTTTGGTATCAGGATGATGCTGGCCTCATAAAATGAGTTAGGGAGGAGTCCTTCTTTTTCTATTGTTTGGAATAGTTTCAGAAGGAATGGTACCACCTCCTATTTGTACCTCTGGTAGAATTTTGTCTGTGAATCTGTCTGGTCCTGGGTTTTTATTGCTTGGTAGGCTACTAATTACTGCCTCAATTTTAGAACTTGTTATTGGTCTATTCAGGGATTCGACTTCTTCCTGGTTTAGTCTTGGGAAGCTTTATGTGTCCAGTAATTTATCAATTTATTCAAGATTTTCTAGTTTATTTGTGTAGAGGTGTCTATGGTATTCTCTGATGGTAGTTTGTATTTCTGTGAGAGCAGTGGTAATCTTCCCTTTATCATTTTTTATTGTGTCAATTTGGTTCTTCTATCTTTTCTTCTTTATTAACCTGGCTAGCAGTCTATCTATTTTGTTAACCATTTTTAAAAACCAGCTCCTTGATTCACTGATTTTTTGAAGGGTTTTTTGTGTCTCCGTTTCCTTCAGTTCTTCTCTGATCTTGGTTATTTCTTGTCTTCTGCTAGCTTTTGAATTTGTTTGCTCTTGCTTCTCTAGTTGTTTTAATCGTTATGTTAGAGAGTCAATTTTAGATCTTTCCTGCTTTCTCATGTGGGCATTTAGTGCTATAAATTTTCCTCTAAATACTGCTTTAGCTGTAGCACCATTTTCTCATGTTTATTGATCATGTGTATGTTCTTTTTTGTGAGGTAACTGTATAAGTCTTGCACATTTTATATTGGCATGTATTTTGTATTTGACATTAATTTGTTGAAATTCCTTATATATTTTGATAAGCCTCATTCATCAGATATTCATGTTGAAAATATCTTCTACTATATGGCCTGTTTTTTCACTATTTCAGTAACATTTTAATACAAAATTTTGAATTTTGTTTTGGCATATTTTTTCTTCCTTTTTTTGTATCTTTTTTAAGCTTTGCTTAATCCAAGTCAACATTAATATTCTCATTTTTTTATCCTAAAAAGCTTTGTTGCTATGCTTTTTAACATTCTGAATTTGATTCTTAACATGGCTGAAGTAAATTTCTTGATTTGTTTTGTAGATATAAATATTTAATTGACACTACAACTTACTGGAGATATCAACTTTTCTCCACTGTGCTGAAGTGTCTTCTTGTGATATATGGGTGTATCTGTTTCTAGACTCACTGTTCTGTCCAATTGCTTTATTTTCTATCTTTGTACCATTTATGGACTCTTAATTTTTGACCTTCAAATAGGTTGGTTATATGGCAGTGTGCCTCCGCCATCTTTATTTTCTTATTTAAGAATTCACTGGCTATATTTGGGACTTTAATTTTTAGAATTAGATTATCAATTTCTATCAGATAAATGGTGGGATTTTGACTTTGGATTGCATTGAATTAATATATTTACAATATTAAACATTTCTAAGGAATGAACATGAATATCTCTGTCTTCATGCCAATGTCTATAGGGTCTGTAGTGATGTCCCTCTGTTTAGTTGTGAGGATGAATTTTTAAATAAACTGTTTGCACAACTTTACTAATCTTTTAAAAGAAATAACTTTTAGCTTTGATGTATTTTTCTGAGGTAATTCTGCTCTTATTAGCCACATGTTACACTTTTTCAGGTTCATATTCTATTTGAACTTATTGGAGTAAAAATATAGGTCATTTATTTTCCACCACTTTTTTTGCAAATATACATTAAAATATATATTTTCTACCAAGAACTGTTTATCTACATCCCACAAATTTAGGTAACACATATACAATTCCATTCAATTAAACATCATAAATAATTTCATACATAAATTCTTATTTTAGTCATGATTATATACAAGTATATTGCTTAATTTTCAGGCAGATGTATATTTTTGATTATTGATTTCTAAGGGAATTCAGGGATACTTTGAGTCATTTAAAGTCTTTTAAAATTTTTTGAAGCTAGCTTTATGACCCAGAGAGTAAATTTTACTAAATGTTTCATGTGCACTTGAAAAAAAAAACTATTGTCTTATAGCAGGACTCATTGTTCTTTATATGTCAATAATTTTTTTTTTTTTTTAGATTTGGGACTCAGACTTTCTTTTTTTACTGATTATTTTTTCCTTTGTTCTATAAACTATTGACACAACAGTGCTAAAGTCCCCCAGCATGAATGTGGATTAATCTCTCTTTTTTTTGTTGTTTTTTTTTTTTAAGACAGAGTCTTGCTCTGTTACCAGGCTGGAATGCAGTGGTGCAATCTTAGCTCACTGTAACCTCCCACTTCTGAGTTCAAGCTATTCCCCTGCCACAGCCTCCCAGGTAGCTGGAACTACAGGCACACACCACCCTGCTTGGCTAATTTTTTATATTTTAGTAGAGATGAGGTTTCACCATGTTGGCCAGGATGGTCTCAATCTCTTGACCTTGCGATCTGCCCACCTTGGCCTTCTAAAGTGCTGGAATGGATTCATCTCTTTAATCCATTAATCTTGCCAAACTTTGTTTTACATTTTGAAGTGGTTAATTGCCCCATAACAAACTAGAAGTCTTTGCCTTAATATTTGCATAGTATATCTGCCATGCGTTCTTTCTCCAGTTCTACGTCTTTTACATAAAATGTGTCTCTTGTAAGCAGTATATAGTTTTGTCTGTTTTCTTTTTTTGTTTTATGTTCCTTTTCCCCAGCCTCAAACTCTTAGTCTTTTAATTAGAGGATATTTTCCATCAATATATAGTGTACATATTTGTACATTTGGTTTTATAGCAATCACTTTACTATTTGTTTTCATACTATACCATCTCTTTGATAAACACCTCTTTTATTCATTTAGATCAATCAAATAATCTGAGTACTCTTTTTCCATTAACTACTTAGTTATGTTACTCATATTAAATTAGTTATGTTACCCATAATATGTTACCCATATTAAAAATGCATTATTAATTTTATAGTGTAATGCAAAGCATTTCTATTACTAATTATATATCTGAGTGTGTGTGTGTGTTAATGCAGATGTGTTTGCATTAAAATTTTTTAGTTTTATCTGCAGCCAAACATCTTTACATTGCTGATATATTTGCAGGATTTTTGCTAGGTATAAAATTTAGAGTTAACAGGTGTGTGCATTTGTGTGTGTTTATGTGTTTAAAGATAACATTTTATCACCATCTACCTTCCATAATTTTTTGAAAAATTAGTTTGCAGTGTTATTTTTACTTTTGGAATGCAATATATTAATTTCCTCTCGGAACTTTTAAGATTTTTGTCTTTCATTTCTAAACTTTTGTTATGACATACCTAGATGTCACTGGTATTGTCCCATCCTTTTGTTTTGTTTTGTATTTATTGTTTCTAGCTTTCACAGATTGTTGTCTCTGGGGTAACAGTTTTAATGGTTTTGGAAAATTCTCAGCCACTATTTCTTCAAATATTACTCTGCTCCTCCTCTTCCATTTACATATATGTTAGACTTAAGCATTTCTCACATTTCTTAAAGTGATTCATAAGGTTCTTTATTTCAGATTTCTAAAAATCAGTAATAGAATGTTCATTTAATTTTTTAAAAAAATTCTATTTTATAGTAAATTTTACAACCTGTCAATATTTTTCCATTTTTCCCCAATATTTTCTTTTAAATATTAACCATGATTATTTTAAACTCTTCCTCTGACAACTCCAAAATCCAGGTCATAACTTATATCTTCTTATTTTTCTTGATTTCCTTAATATATCTGTGGTCATTGGTCACAATGTTTATCTCACAGCATGATAAAATAATTTCAGAGTCTCTAAATAATATTATAGTGTTCCAGAGAGTTTTTCCATTTATTTCCTAGTCATATAGATGGTAAGTTGGTTACTGAGCAACTTCAACTGAAGAATTGGTTTATTCATCACAACTCTTCTCTCACAAAGATTTCTCTTTGGTATCATAAGATATCTGGAAATTCCATTCTCACTTTCAGAGTCTTTCCAGTGGCCTTTAGTCACCTTCCATGCATAGCTTGAAAATTCATCAGATATCTTGAAACAAATTTGGCTTTGTGTTGGAGGTGTTTAAGACTATAAATCTTCTATTCTACCCTAGCAAGACCATCAAAAACTTTACAGATATCTCTTCCCCAGTAATGAACTTTGTCTGGTCCAAATCTGAATTTCTAATCTTTTTCCAGTGTTTATAATTGTCCCAGAGAAAAAGAAGCCATAGATCATCAGCTTTTGTCCCAAAATATTTTCTCTCCAAAATCATAACACTTAGTACTTCCTTTGCTTTATTGGCTTTTCCTATGCTTTTAAAAACATGACTTTTAAAAAGGTATCTGGATTTTTTAACTTTCATAGTCAGAATAACAGTCTGCCACAAAGAACTACATTGCACTATATCATTTCTATGGAGCAGAAACCTCACATTTTTTTCTAACATCGACTGTCTTTTGGATGATTTCCAGGTACTGCGTCATTTAACACAAAGCCCTTTTATAAGATGTTATCATATGCTCAGTCAACATACTACATTTCTTTAGTAAGAAAACACATGAGGTTAATATTCTTATAAATTGGTCGTTGAATCTAACTCTCTTGTAGAAAGACAAAATTGAGCCAGGTGTTGTATAGGGACATTAGATCAATGGTAGTAGAATTTTAGAGTTTTCATTTGTCATTAGAAGTATCGTAAGAGTGACATCAGCAACATGGGCAAATAGGAGGTTCCTGACTATCCCTCCTTCCACAGGCACATCAAATAAACACCTACACGTGGATCAATTGTCTTCAAGGTATAGCCAAAATCTAGTTGAAATGTTCCTACACATCAGACTATTGAGAAAATATCCACATTAAAATGGGGAGGAAAAGCAAAGGTAAATTTTTACACGCATCCCACCCTACTCATAATACCTTATAATCAAGAAGAAAACTCCAATTGCTAACTTTTTCTGAGGGGTGAAGGGCTTGTATCACACATATAGCATCCAAATTTTACAGTCTCTGCCAGAGAACTTGATTTTTAAATCACTATACTTGACAAAAAGCAGGTACAGGACATCAGAGGATTTCCTTCAATCACAAAGAATAAGGGAGCGCTTTGAACCATATGAACACTTCTAGCAGCGGTAGCCCCCAGGATCAGCTCAGCTTCCAAATTCCTCCTAGAAAGTGTTTGGATGCATGCTTTGCTGGCAGCTTTATGTGGCCTGGCTTCTAACAAGCTAGTATCTGAGAGCCTGTGTAGCAAATAAAAAATAAATTTCTTTGAGCTTAAATGAAATCACAATATTCCCACACCTTCTTCAGCTTGCTGTAGCAATAATTCTACCTCTACAACCTCTACATGATAAAAGGCTGGAGGCCTCTGCCTGAAAGAACAGGAGGGACAATACTCCCTGAACCTTCATTCCTGGCTTGTTCTTGAGGTAAATTTCAACAACTTCTCATTAAAGGAGGGCTGGGGACCTATCTGTGCTTGAAAGGGGAAGTGGATACTCCACGTGCTGTCCTCTTTTGCTTACTCAGTGACAGCTCTAGACAAGAAGTCTCCCTGGGATAGAAGGGTTTGAGACATCTCCTTGCTTGAACAAGAGAGAAGACACTATCTTCCAGGACTGGCTCCAGAAATAAACCCAAACCTGCAGACTCTCCCTGGAAGCATATCTGCATGAACCAAACACCTCAACTTTTATAGCTTTCATCCAAGGGACTGGCTCCTAAATTAACTGGCTCTGGGAGCTGATTGAGCTTTGTACTCCTGTGTCAACTAGACCACAAAGAACAAATACATAACTTTTAAACTTGCAAATATTCAGCATCTATTTCTCCAGCTTCAAAGTAAAAATCTTATCAAACCTATAGGCATTGCCTTGCACCCTCTCCTTCATGTAGGGCAGAATGAGTGGGATATAAACTTTGGCTCTCAGCTTCTCTGTAAGGATAGAAGGAACTGAAAAATGCATTTAACACCCTAAGTTTTCCAGTAGTATCCCAAGGGACTAGCTTCCTATCTTTATCAAAGCAATTGCATGACTTGACACTCTCAAATTTCTTGAGGGACACTAAGAACAAAAATAACATGTTAGACAAGCACAAAGAGCTTAGAGGCACCTAAACTCATGCCTGAATGGGCTAAATAGGGAGAAACATCTCCTATACAAGACTGGTCCAACAAGATTGTGAAAGCTGTTTCTTCTCTCTACTGTGCAGAAGCCACCAAGATAGTAAAAAATAAATAAACAAACGGGAAATATGTTCCAAATAACAGAACAAAATAAATCTCCAGAATCCAACACTAATAAGATTGATACATGTTATTTACCTGGCAGAGAATTCAAAAAGACCATCAGAAAGATGCTCATCAAGGTAATGAGAACAATGCATAAACAAACAGAACTTCAATAAAAAGAAAATATTTAAAAGTACCAAATATAAATCAAGCTGAAGAATTTAATAACTTGACTAAGAAATTTAATAGGGTCATTCAACAGAAAACTAGATCAAGCAGAAGAAAAAAATTAGTGAACTTGAAGACAGACTATTGGAAATCATTCGAGATGAGGAGCAAAAAAGAAATGTATAAAAAGGAGTGAAGACAGCCTAAAGGACTTACAAGAAACCATCAAGTGAAAAAATATATACACATTGTTGATGTACCAGAAGGAGAAAACAGAAAGTAACACAATACCTATGCCAAAAAAACAGCAGCAGAAAACTTCCCAAGTCTAGGAAAGAAAATAGAAATCAAATCCAAGAAGCTCAATAGACATCTAATAGTATTAATCTAATGAGAACTATGTCAAGGCAAAATACAATCAAATTATCAAAAGTTAAAACGACAGAATATGGAAAGCTGAATGGGAAAAGCAAGTTGCTACATACAAGGGGACATCTATAAGACTATCAGTGGATTTTGCAACAGAAACAACAGGCTACCAGAGAATGCAATGATATATTCAAAAAGCTGAAAGAAAAAATAATGCTAACTAGGAATACTATAGCCAGTAATCCTGTCCTCAAAAATTGAATGGAGATAGAAAACTTTCTGACACAAACAAAAGTTGAAGGTATTTATCAGCAGCACACTTCCCTTACAAGAAATGCTAAAAGGAGTCTTTCAAGCAGAAAAATAAGATCACTAAGCAGCAAAATAAAAATATATAAAAATATGAAACTCACTGATAGGAGTAAGTATGTAGTCAACCTCAAAACATTTTTATACTGTGATGGTCCTGTGAAAATTAATTATATCTTTAGTATGAAAATCAAAGACAAAACTATTAACAACTACAGGAATTTGTTAAGAGACACAAAGTATAAAAGTACCAAATGTGTCAACACAACCAAAAGACAGGAAACTTCAGACAATATCTGTGATGAATATAAATGCAAAAATCCTCAACAAAATACTAGCAAGTCAAGTCAAACAGCACATCAAAAAGCGAATCCATCACAATCAAGTAGACTTTATCCCTGGGATGCAAGGTTGATTCAACACACACAAATCAATAAATGGATTTATCACATAAACAGAACTAAAAACAAAATCCACATGGTCAGAAAAGGCTTTTGAAAAAATTCAACATTCCTTAATGTTAAAACCCAAAGTGCTGGGCGCAGTGGCTCATGCCTGTAATCCCAGCACTTTGGGAGGCCGAGGTGGGTGGATCATGAGGTCAGGAGATCGAGACCATCCTGGCTAACACGGTGAAACCCTGTCTCTACTAAAAATACAAAAAATTAGCCGGGCGTGGTGGGGGGTGCCTCTAGTCCCAGCTACTCGGGAGGCTGAGGCAGGAGAATGGCGTGAGCCCACGAGGCAGAGCTTGCCGTGAGCCGAGATTGTGCCACTGCACTCCAGCCTGGGCCACAGAGCGAGACTCCATCTCAAAAAAAAAAAAAAAAGAAAAAAACCCTCAGTATACTAGACATTGAAGTAATGTTCCTCAAAATAATAAAAGCCATCCACGACAAACCCAGAGCCAGTGTGATACTGAATAGGCAAAAGGTGAAAGCATTTTCCTTGAGAACTGGCACAAGGCATAGATGCCCACTCTCACCACTCTTATTCAACATTGTTCTGGCCAGGGCAATCAGGCAAGAGAAAGAAATAAAAGACAATCAAATAAGAAAGAAGTCAAACTATTTGTTTGCAGATAATATGATTCTATACCTAGAAAACCTCATAGGCTCTATACCCCAGAGCTCCTGGATCTGATAAATGACTTCAGCAAAGTTTTAGGATAGAAATCCGAAATCAATGTACAAAATCAGTAGCATTTCTATATACCAGCAACATCCAAGCTGGCAACCAAATGAAGAACTCAATCCCATTCACAATAGCTACAAAAAGAATAAAATACTTAGGAATATAGCTAACCAGGAAAGTGAAAGATCTCTACAATAAATATTATAAAACACTGCTCAAAGAAATCAGATATGATACGGATGAATAGAAAAACATTCCATGGATAGAATCAATATTGTTAAAGTGGCCATACTGTCCAGAGAAATTTGTAAATTCAATGTCATTCCTATCAAGCTATCGATGACATTCTTTATAAAATTAGAAAAGACTATTCTAAAATTAATATGGAACCAAAAAAGAGTCTGAATAGCCCCAACAATCCTAAGCAAAAAGAACAAAACTGGAGGCAGTACATTACCTGACTTCAAACTATACTATAAGACTATAGTAACGAAAACAACATGATACTGTTAGAAAAACAGACATATAGAACAATGGAACACAATAGAGAGCCCAGAAATAATGCTTCCTACCTATAACCATCTGATCATTGTCACAGTCAGCAAAAACAAGCAACGGAAAAAGGACTCCTTATTTAAAAAAAAAAGGCCGGGCACGGTGGCTCACGCTTGTAATCCCAGCACTTTGGGAGGCCGAGGTGGGCGGATCACGAGGTCAGGAGATCGAGACCACGGTGAAACCCCATCTCTACTAAAAATACAAAAAATTAGCCGGGCGTGGTGGCGGGTGCCTGTAGTCTCAGCTACTCGGAGAGGTTGAGGCAGAAGAATGGCGTGAACCCGGGAGGCGGAGCTTGCAGTGAGCCGAGATTGCGCCACTGCACTCCAGCCTGGGTGACAGAGCGAGACTCCATCTCAAAAAAAAAAAAAAAAAAAAAAAGTATTGGAAATACTGGCTAGCCATATGTAGAAGATTGAAACTGGACCCCTTCCTTACATCCTAACAAAAATTAACTCAAGATGGATTAACAACTTAAATATAAAACTATAAAAGCCCTGGAAGATAAACTAAGAAATACCATTCTCAACATAGGCTTTGGCAAATATTTCATGACAAAGATGATAAAAGCAATTGCAACAAAAACAAAAATTGACAAATGAGGCCGATTAAATTAAAGAGCTTCAGCACAGCAAAAGATGCTATCAACAGAGTAAGACAACCTACAGAATAGGAGAAAATATTTGCAAACTATGCATCCAACAAAGGTTTAGTATACAGAATCTATAAGAAACAAATCAACAAGCAAAAAACAAACAACCTCATTAAAAAGTAGACAAAGATGTGGAGCTTAAAACCTATATGACGAGTTGATAGGTGCAACAAACCAGCATGGCACATGTATACCTATGGAACAAACCTGTGGGTTCTGCACAAGTATCCCAGAACTTAAAGTAAAATAAAAAAAAATAAAAATGAGCATGAACAGACACTTTTCAAAAGAAGACAGATAGGCATAGGAAGAAAATGCTCAACCTCTCTAATCATTAGAGAAATGCAAATCAAAACCACAATTAGATACCATCTCACATGATTTAGAATGGCTATTATTAAAAAGTCAAAATATAGCACATGCTGGCAAGGTTGTGGAGAAAACAGAATGCTTATACAATGCTGATGGGAATGAAAATTAGTTCAGCCATTGAAGAAAGCAGTTTGACAATTTCTCAAAGAACTTAAAACAGAACTAGGCCAGGTGTGGTGGCTTATGCCTTTAATCCCAGCACTTTGGGAGGCCAAGGCTGGCAGATCAGGAGATCAAGAGATAGAGACCATCCTGGTCAACATGGCGAAACCTCATCTCAACTAAAAATACAAAAATTAGCTAGGTGTGGTGGTGCACGCTGTAGTCCCAGCTACTAGGGAGGCTGAAGCAGGAGAATTGTTTGAACCTGGGAAGTGGAGGTTGCAGTGAGCCGAGATCACGCCACTTTACTCCAGCCTGGCCACAGAGCGAGACTCTCTCTCAAAAAAGAACCAAAAATAAATAAATAAATAAAATGAATGAAAAGAACTACCATTTGACCCAGCAATCCCAATATTGGGTATATACCAAAAGGAATATAAATCGTTCTAACATAAAGACACATGCGTGTGTATGTTCATCACAGCACTGTTCACAATTGCAAATATATGGAATCAACCTAATTGTCAGCCAATGATAGATTAGTTCAAGAAAATGCAGTACATACATCTCATGGAACATTATGCAGCCATAAAAAAGAACAAGATTACACCATTTGCAGCAGCATGAATGAAGCTGGAGGTCAGTATCCTAAGCAAACTAATGCAGCAACAGAAAACCAAATACCACATGTTCTCACTTATAAGTGGAAACTAAACATTAAGTACACATGGACACAAAGAAGGAAACAACAGAAACTGGGCCTACTTGAGGGTGGAGGGTGGGAGAATGATAAGGATCAGAAAACTGCCTATAGAGTACTATATTCCCTGGATGATGAAATAATCTGTACCAAACCCACATGACATGTAAGTTACCTGCATAACAAACCTGTACATGTACCCCTGAACCTAAAATAAAAGTTTTTTTTAATATGTCAACAAAAACAAATTGTGGAGGGAAGTAGTAAAAGTTTGTGCAACTTATCAAAGTTAAGTAAAACTTATAGGATGTAGCAAAAGCAGTCTTGACATGGACGTTTATAGCAATAAATAACTTGTGTCAAAAAGAGAAAGATCTCAAATAAACAATCTAATGTTACACTTCAAGAAACTAGAAGGAGAAAAGCAAAGTAAGCCTGAATTTACCAGAAAGAAAGAAATAACAAAGAGTGGCAATAAACAAAACAGAGACTAGAAAAACAACATAAAACATCAACAAAACTAAAACAGTTTTTTTAAAGATAAAATTGGCAAAAGTTATCTAGATTAACAAAGATAAAAAGAGAGGACTCAAACAAAATCAGAAGTGAAGGAGGAGACATTACAGCTAATACCACAGAAACACAAAGTATCATAAGAGACTGCTATGAACAACTCATCGCTATGAACAATGCATCTGTGTTCATCAAGGATACTGGCCTGTGTACACACATATGTATACATGTATATCAATATATGTGTATGTAGGTATGTATGCCAAGATCTTAGATGAACACAGATGCAAAAATCCTCAACGAGATAATTGCAAACCAAATTTAATAGCACATTGAAAAGATTATTCACTATAATCAAGTAGTATTTATCCCAGGGATGGAAGGATGATTTAACATACATAAATCAATAAATGTGATCAAAATATTAGCCAAATGAAGTGTAAAAGTGATATAATCATCTCAGTAGATATAGAAAAAGCAATTGAAAAAATTCAGCATCCATTAATGTTAAAAATTCTCAAAAAATAGGTATAGAAGGAATGTACCTCAATGCAATAAAAGCCATATATGAAAAGCCCACAGCTAACATCATGCTAAATGGTCAAAAGTTGAAAACTTTTTCTGTAAGATTAGAAACAAGACAAAAATGCCACCTCTCCCCACTACTATTTAATTAGTACTGAGTATCTAGACAAATTAGGCAAATACAAGAAATTTACAAATTTATGTGAAAAAAGAAGTGAAATTATCTCTCCTTGCTGATGACATAACCGTATATATAGAAAGTCTTAAAGACTTAACCAAAAACCCGCTGGAATTGATAAATGAATTCAACAAAGTTGCAGGTTACAAAATTAATGTACAAAAATTACTAGTGTTTATCTACCCTAAGAGTAAACTATCTGAAATGGAAATTAAGAAAACAATCCCCTTTACAATAACATTAAAAAATAATAAAATACTTAGGAGTAAATTTAACTAAGAAGGTGAAAGATCTATTCTTTGAAAACTATAAAACATTAATGAAAGAAATTGAGGAAGACATGAATAAACAAAGAGATATCCCATGTTCATGGATTAGACGAATTAATATTGTTTAAATATCCATACTATATAAAACTGATCTAAAGATTAAATGCAATTTCTTTCAAAATTCTAATGTCGTTTTTCACAGAAATAGAAATCTTCAAATTCTTATACAGTCAGAGAAGACTCCAAATAGCACAATGTTGAACAAAAAGATCAATGCTAGAGGCATCATATATTCTAATTTCAAGATATATTATAGAGCTATTGTAATCAAAACAGTATGATATTAACGTAAAAACATACACATCAATCAATGGAACAGAATAAAAGCCTAAAAATAATTCTGGTTATGGTCAACTGATTTTCAACAAATATGTCAGGAACACACAATGGGGAAAGGACAATCTCTTCAATAAATGGTGTTGAGAAAACTGGATATCCACATGCAGAACAATAAAATTGTACTCTTTTCTTACACCACATACAAAAATCAACTCAAAAATGGATTTAAAACCTTAGATGTAGGCCGGGCGCGGTGGCTCACGCTTGTAATCCCAGCACTTTGGGAGGCCGAGGCGGGCGGATCACAAGGTCAGGAGATCGAGACCACGGTGAAACCCCGTCTCTACTAAAAAATACAAAAAATTAGCCGGGCGTGGTGGCGGGCGCCTGTAGTCCCAGCTACTCGAAGAGGCTGAGGCAGGAGAATGGCGTGAACCCGGGACGTGGAGATTGCAGTGAGCCGAGATTGCGCCACTGCACTCCAGCCTGGGTGAAAGAGCAAGACTCCGTCTCAAAAAAAAAAAAAAAAAAAAAAAACCTTAGATGTAAGACTTAAATCTGTAAAACTATGATAGGAAAACATACGGAAAAGCTCAACAACATTAGTCTGGGCAATGATTTCTTGATTAGAACCCTAAAGCACAGGCAACAAAAGCAAAAATAGACAAATAGGATC
The DNA here is from genome assembly GCF_028878055.3 of Symphalangus syndactylus. Lineage (NCBI taxonomy): Eukaryota > Metazoa > Chordata > Mammalia > Primates > Hylobatidae > Symphalangus > Symphalangus syndactylus. Next base: position 73,933,990 of record NC_072429.2, on the reverse strand, counting down.
GTATCAAACTAAAAAGCATTTGCACAGCAAAAAAAACAAAAAACAAAAAACAAACAAAAAAAACACACACACACATACACACACAATTAACAGAGTGAAGAGACAACCCACAGGTTGAGAGAAAGTATTTACAAACCATGTATCTGATAAGGCTGAAGCAGGCAGATCACTAGGTTAGGAGTTCAAGACCAGCCTGGCCAACATGGTGAAACCCCATCTCTACTAAAAATACAAAAGTTATCCGGGTGTGGTGGTGCATGCCTGTAATCCCAGCTACTCAGGAGGCTGAGGCAGGAGAATTGCTTGAACCCAGGAGGTGGAGGCTGCAGTGAGCCAAGACCGTGCCACTGCACTCCAGCCTGAGTGACAGAGCGAGACTCCTTCTCAAAAAAATAATAATAATAATTAAAATAATAAAAAATAAATCTATGGAAAAACACTAAAATCTTTAATAATATTATAAATATGTGGTAACATTTTTACAGTAATTTATTATAGTGATTTTTTCAAATGAATTGTATATGAAAAGTTTTATTTTTCATGAACTTTGAGACCGTTTTAAGTTTTCAAATTTATATTACAAGATAAAACTATATTTCTTTATCTGCTTGGTTTCAAGCTGGTAAGGCTTATTAACTTCTACTCCTGCTTCAAGGATGCAAAATTAAAACATTGTTGAAGTAATGATTAGGAAGACAATAATAAGATAGGTATGTCACTACAATGATGAGGAATCTCACAAAGTTTTAACACAGCCATGGTTTATTTTTGATACACAAAAATAGGCAAGGTTGTATCACACAGTGATTTTGAAAGTGTGATTAATATGCAGGTGATTTCTGCATATTTTTCTACTCTACATACTCAAAGGAACAGATTTATTGAAAACACTGGTAAAAAGTTCAAAGGTTAACTACATGGCAGGATTTTACCAGTGGAATCTAACTGCTTAATAGGGGTTATGGATGAAAATGTTAGAAAGTTGAATTTGAGAAATCAAGTTTTCTATTTGGAGATCACTTCTACTCCATAAACTCCCTTTACTCCACACTATCCAGGACCTGGCTTTAATTCTCTCTTTTACTTTGTTTTTCATGTATGTACATTACCTAAGTGTTTAGAGCACTGCCTGTAGATTAATTATATAAATAATCATATGGATATGTTGATATAAATATATATCATACATATTTTATATATAATTAGATAAAATAATATTTATAAAATTATAGTAACATAATATAAACACAAGTATTTATATCATATATGTGCAGGTTATAGAAATTACAGATATTTAGTGTTGTAGATACAATCTTAATTGAACACTGTGTAATCCAAAGACTTCATTATTGCACACTCCCAAGCCCAAAGTCCAAATCAGACAAGTGAGTCACAAGTGAGCATCAAGTCATATCATTGGAAGGTTATTTATAAACAAGATAGTGCCCCTATTTTTATTTTTAAATACTAAATTCACTTGTGAAGATGATTGTCTCTACATATTTAATAAGCTATGGAAGATACCTGGCTAATAAAGGAAAGATACTTTTGATTTATTTGTGTAAATATTTTCAACCAAGTCAATTATGAGGTTGAACTGCTGTAGTGATTATCTTAGTTTTGTACTTTAATTAATTGGTTCTTCAATTAGCTATTCAATCCCTACTCGGGATCCTCCCCATCTGTCTCAGACCATTTTCTTTCCTGTTCATGGTTTCTACTATACTTACATATTGCTCCCCAGATTGGAAATCTCCTTTTGTGAATTAAGTTCTGATGGGAATTCTTTCAACACCAAGTATTCTAAAACCGAACCTTGACAACTAGTTGGATCAGACTATTGCTATGTGCCTCAAGCACAACAAAAAGAGAGTAATTTTATATACACATAATACCTTAAAATCGTATAAAAGTTCTCTTTGAAGATCTTAGAAACGTCTCTCTGGACTTACAGAAGATTGAGAATATATTTTAGCAGTAGGATCCCAGTGCATGACTATGTTTCATTCACTGATGAAATTACAAGATAAATCTGAATGTGAAAACAGTAAATGAAAGAAATTTATAGAAGATCTGAGAAAGAGACATGATAAAACAAAAGAATAATATTAAGCAAATTCTTAAAGAGCTTCTGCTAAGAAATTCTAGATTTATATTTTAAAACACACTATTAAGAATTTACCTTTCTTTGTTGTAACATGCCTAGTTTTACCAGTCAGATATGGTTTAAGGTTTAGGGTTATTTTAAGCATTAGGGTATATTGTTTCCTAGTTTCGTTTTATACTCAGTACCATTCAGTGACACTCATACTAAATTTGGAAGTGTCAAAGCATTTCCACATTGAAAGATTGCCAGATTCAAAGACTGTAGTTTTGTTTGTTTGGATTTTCTAATTTATGCTTGAGAGCCAGTTTTATTGTACACTTTAGATGCTTTCAGAGTTGTCATGGTTGGATTGCTTGCCTTCAAGAATCTTGGTGCAACTTCCATGGCTGCAACAGTAAAATAGTGTTATGAGCATACCACTCATGCAGGATGAAACCTCTCAAAATGAAAGGTAATCTGATGTGCTATTTTGAGGATTATGCTTCTTTAAAATACGCTTATTTGTGTTTATTTGAGATATACAATTCTATGACATGAAAGGACTGAGTAACCATGATGGTTAATACCGAGTGTCAACTTGATTGGATTGAGTGATACCAAGTATTTATCCTGGGCTTGTCTGTGTGGGTGTTGCCAAAAGAGATTAACATTTGAGTCAGTGGGCTGGGGAAGGCAGATCCACCCTTAATCTGGTGGGCACAATCTAATCAGCTTTCAGCAAATATAAAGCAGGTAGAAAAATGTGAAAATGAGAGATGGGCCTAGCCTCCCAGCCTACACCTGTCTCCAGTGCTGGATGCTTCCTGCCCTCAAATATGGGACTCCAAGTTCTTCGGTTTGGGGACTCAGACTGGCTTTCCTTGCTTCTCAGCTTGCAGACAGCCTATTGTGGGACCTTGTGATCACATAAATTAATACATAATATACTCCATTTATATAGATATATATCTCCTATTAGTTCTGTCCCTCTAAGAGAACCCTGACTAATACAAGAACTATTAATGAAATTCTTGGAAAATCAAACAAGTTTACTGGTACATTCCCAAATTACCCAGTGTACTTTTTTTTGTATAATTAATGCAAGAGTAAGATTCATGGACTGTTAATCTAATTTTCAATACACATTTTCATTAACTTTATTTAAAAAGCTTCAGAAATTTTCACACTTTAAAGCAAGATTTTCTGTTTGCATTTATATGGCATAAAACAATAAATGTATATTTTAAAAATTAGTTGCAACTGAATAATAAATTTAGTATTTACATAAAAATAGGTGTCAGAAAGGTGAAGAGATTAATGTCAAGTTGTTATATTTAATGCTTAAGGTCAGTATTTATGTTATACAAAAAGCAAACTATTTAAAAATAAAAATGACATCAATAAGTTAATGTTTAAAACTATAATTTTAACACATAAGCAACGTAGACCACAAAACTTAACGTGACTTTACATGTCTACATTAGTTTTCTTTTAAACTAGATCATCAATAATATCATACAAAACATAGAGAACTCAAATTAAACTGTAATTAGAAGTACAGTGGAAATGAAGTTATTGCCTTTCTGTGGTCTGGAGCTGAGTTATGAAAGTATACTGGCAGAAAAATTAGCCAGACCTTTTTTGCAATAATAGGTCTGTCATGGGAACCACCATTATACACTTTAGAAAAGTTTTTATTTCATTTTACAGCAGGATTGAATAGGCATTATTTTTAGATCAATTTAAGGTTCACAGCAAAATTGAACAGCAAGTACACAGACCTCCCTTACATTCCTACTTCCACACGCACAACCTAACCTCACTATCCATAATATCACAATAAGTTTGTTAAAAGCAAAGAACTTTCTGTAATAGTTCATTATCACTCAAAGTGATATCACTTTTCATTAAGGTGCAGTCTTGGTGTTGTATATTCTATAGGTTTTCACAAAGTATAATATGTATCCACAACTAAAGTATTACACAGAATAGTTTCACTGCCCTAAAAATCCTCTGTGCTCTCCCTATTCATCCCTTTCTCACACTAAACTTCTGCCAACCACTGATCTTCTTGTTGGCTCCACAGTTTTACCTTTTCCAGAATGTCATATAGTTTAAATCACAAGGTATACAGTCTTTTCATATTGGCTTCTTTCACCTAGTAATACGCATTTAAGTTTCCTCTATGTCTTTTCATGGCTATCGCTCTTTTCACGGCTTGATAGCTCATTCTTTTTAGTATTCAATGATATCCCATTATCTGGATATACCACAGTTTATTTATCTTTTCAACCACTGAAGGACATTTTGGTTGCTTCCAAGTTTTGGCAATTGTGAATAAATCTGCTATTAACAACAGTGTATTTGTTCTTGTATGAACATAATTTTTCAATTCATTTGGGTAAATAGTAAGAAACAAACTGCTGTATTATGTGGTAAAAGTATGTTTCGTTTTGCAAGAAACTGCCAAATTGTCTTCCAAAGTGGGTCTATCATTCGACAGTACCACCAGCAGTCAGTGAGCGCTCCTCTTTGTCAACCTCTCCACGAGCTTTTGATGTCACTGTTTTGGATTTTGGCCATCCTAATCAGCCTGTAGTGGCATCTCATTGTTTTATTTTGCCTTTCCCTAACGACACATGATGTGGAGCATCTTTTCATTTGCTTATTTGCCATCTGTATATATTTTTTGGTGAGGTGTCTGCCTAGATCTTTTGCTCATTTTTCATGTTGTTCATTTTCTAATTGTCAAGTTTTAACAGTTCTTTGTATATTTTAGATAACAGCTCTTAAACAGATATGTCCTTGGCAAATATTTTCTCCTATTCTGTGTCTTGTCTTTTTATGTTCTTGAAAGTATCTTTCACAGATAAATTTTTAATTCTTGTGAAGTTCAGCTTATTGGTTATTTATTTTATGGAACATGACTTTGGGATTTTATTTTAAAAGTCATTGCCATATCCAAGGCCATCTAGATTTTCTCCTATGTTATCTTCTAGGAGTTTCATAGTTTTGCATTGGACAATTAGGTTTATGATCCATTTGAAATTAACTTTGGTGAAGAATGTAAGGTCTGTGTCTAAACTTATATATTTTGTTGAACTATTTGTTTTCATCTATCCCAGTTCTCTTCCAAAACTATTTGTTGAATAGACTATCTTTTTCCATAGTATTGCCTTTGTCCTTTGCCAAATATCGGCTGACTATATTTATGTGGGTCTATTTCTGAGCTGTCTATTATGTTTGCTTTATCTGACTATTCTTTTACCAACATGATACTGCCTTGATTACCATAGCTTTATAGTAAGTCTTGATGTTGGATATTATCCATCTTCCGACATTGTTTTTCTCCTTCAATATTGTGTTGGCTATTCTGAGTCTTTTGACTCTCCATGCTAAGTTTAGAAATAATTTTACTATATATATAAAATAGCTCCTTGAGATTTAGATGGGATTGCATTGACTTTATATATCAATTTGGGAAGAACTGACAATATTGACTCTTCCTATCTATTAACAAGTAATATCTCTCCATTTATTTATTTATTTCTCTTTTAAAATTTCACTTATCAAAGCTTTATAGTTTTTTAAATATAGATCTTACCTACATTTTGTTAGATTTATACCTAGATATATTATGGTTTTGGGTGGTAACGTAAATGGTGCTGTGTTTTTTATTTCAAATTCCACTTGTTCATTGCTGGCATAAAAAAGTGCTTAACTTTTATATATCAACCTTGCAGTTCTTAACTTTGCGATAGTCATTTATTAGTTCCAGGAGATCTTTGTCTGTAGATTTTCTACATAGACAATCATGTCATCTGTGAAGAAAAACAGTTTTATTTCATCCTCACAAAACTGTATACTTTTTATTTTCCTTTCTGTGTTATTGCACTATCTAGGACTTCCAGTAAAGTGTTCCTGATCTTAGTGGAGAAGCTTTTAGTTTCTCACCATTAAATATGAGGTTAGTTGCAAGGTTTTTTGTAAATACTCTTTATTAAGTTGAATAAATTCTCTTCTATCCTAGTTTGCTTAGTTTTTATCGTGAATAGGTACTGAATTTTGTCAAATGATTTTTCTGTATCGATTTATATGATCATGTAATTTTCCTCTTTAGCCTGTTGTTGTGATGGATTATATTAATAGATTTTCAAATATTGAACCAATCCTGCATACCTGAACAAATCTCACTGACTGTGATGTTTAATTTCTTTTATACATTATTGGATGTGATTTACTCATAATTTGTTGAGGATTTTTGCATCTATGCTCACGAGAGATACTGGTTTGTAGCCTTCTTTTCTTGTAATGTCTTTACCTGATGTTGGTACTAGGGAAATGCTGGACTCATAAAATGAGAAAGTATTTTCTCACTTTTTCATTTTCTGGAAGAAATAGTAGAGAATTGGGATAATTTCCTCCTTGAATGTTTTGTAGAATTCATCATTAAACACCTCTGGGCCTGTTATTCCTGTTTTAAGAAGCTTAATTATTAACTCAATTTATTTAAAAGGTATAAGCCTATTCAGATTGTCTATTTCTTCTTCTGTGAGTTTTGGCAGATTATGTCTTTCAAGAAATTCGTTCATTTTATTGAGGTGATAAAATGTGTAGGCATAGAGTTCTCCATAGTATTTATTTATTATTCTTTTAATTTTTATGGAATCTGTAGAGATATTAGTAATTTGTGTTTTCTCTCTTTTTCTGTTAGCATAACTAAAGGGTCATCAATTTTATTGATCTTTTCAAAAAACCACCATTTGATTTTGTTAATTTTCTCTTTTGATTTCTTGCTTTCAGGTTCATTGATTTCTGGTCTAGTTTTTATTATTTTTGTTCTTATGCATACTTTGGATTTAATTTTTTTCTTCTACTAGTTTTCTAAGGTGGACATTTGTATTATTGATTTTAGATATTTTTTCTTTTCTAATATATGCATTCAATGCTATAAATTTTCATCTAAGCATGGCTTTCACTGCCTCCCGCATTTGGTAAGTTGTATTTTCACTCTCATATAGTTCAAAATGTTTTAAAATTTATCTAATATTTCTTCTTTGACCCATGTATTTTTAGAGCTATATTTTTAAATCTCCAAGTATTGTGGTATTTTTTAACTATTATTCTGTTATTGATTTCCAGCTTAATTTCATTGTGGGCTTAGAGCAGACATTATAAAATTTTTATTTATTCAAATTTGTTCAGGTGCAATTTTATGGTCTGAAATGTGGTCTATCTTAGTGAATGTTCCATGTGAGCTTAAGAAGAATGTGTGTTCTGCTGTTATTGCATGATGTTGTCCATGGATGTATCTGATATCCTGTTGATTAATGGTACTATTGAGTTCAACTTTGTCCTTATTGATTTTCTGCCTGCTAGATCTGTCTACTTCTGAAAGAATGGTATTAAAGTATCCACATGTAATAGTAAGTTCATCTGTTTCCCTTTGCAGTTTGATCAGTTTTCGCTTCATCTATTTTGATGCTCTGTTATTAGGTGCAAACACATTAAGGATTGTTATGTCTTCTTAGGGATTTGACCACTTTATCATTATGAAATGCCCCACTTTATTGCTGATAATATTCCTTACTCTGAAGACTGTTCTGTCTGAAATTAATATAGTTTCTACTCTTTATTTTGATTAATGTTAGTATAACATATCTTTCTCATCCCTTTACTTTTGGTTTATATGATTCTTTGTATTTAAAGTAGGTTTCTTATAAACAAAACATACCCAAGTCTTGTTATTTTTTTTTTTTCAGTCTAGCTTGGCAATCTCTGCCTTTTAATTGGTATATTTAGACCATTCATGTTTAAAAGAGTTATTGATTGATTGTCTTAGTCTGTTTGCATTGCTCTAAAGAAATACCTTAGTCTAGATGATTTATAGAGAAAAGATGTTTATTTGTATCATGGTTGTGCAGGCTGTACAAGAAGCATGGTGTATGCTAACATTTGCTTCTGGTGAGGGCTTTGGGAAGCTTCCACTCATTGTGGAAGGGGAAGGGGAGTAAGTCTCACTTGGTAAGAAAGGAGGAAAGAGAGATGAGAGAGAGGTGCCATATTCTTTTTAACAACCAGATATTGCAGGAACTAAGAATGAGAACTCACTGAATCTCACGAGAATGAGAATGACACAACCATTCATGAAGGATCTGCCCTATACCCAAACACCTCCTGCTAGGCCCCACCTCCAACTCTGGGAATCAAATTTTAACATGAGATTTCAAGGAGATAAATGTTCAAATTAAATCATTGGTATAGTCCGATTAATATCTACCATGTCTGTTACTGTTTTTTATGCATTTTTTTCTATGCATTTTCATTCTCATTTTTTACTTCACTTTTTTTCTTATTAATAGTTGACCTAATAGATAATAATTTGTTCAAAACAATAACAACAATGTATGCCAGCAACATAGTTTATTGATAAGTAGAATTAATAAAGCAATGAAACAAGAAGCAGGAGGAAGAAATTAAGAATATTTTGTTACTATAAGGTACTAGTTGTGAAATGCTATAGTGCTATTTGAAAGTGGATGTGGACTAATTTGCAAATGTATATTGTAAACTTTAAGGTATCTACTAAGAAAAACAAAGTTAATGCAACTGCTGGCAGCCATATAACTTGTTCAGCAAGTATTTATTGAACACCTACTACGTGTCAAGCACTATGCTAAGTAATAATTATGCAAGAGTGAACAAGAAACCATTTCTGCCCACAAGGAGTTTGACTTAAATATCTTTTTTTACAAAAAGTAGGAGCCTATTTTTGGAAGCTATATAAAATTGAATAGATATTATGAAAAAAGAAAAACTTAATATTGAATATTTTATGAATTATATAGTCCAGTTGCATCTTGCTTGAAGATTGAGTTCTAAAATCAGAATCAATGTGAGAATTGAATTGTAAAAGATTACCCTTTAAGCTTTGGAATCACATCAAGAACTGTCAGATACTCACGCTCTTAAAGATGTCATGGTGTTTCAGCTGCACAGAGTGGCTCATGCCTGTAATTCCAACACTCTGGGAAGCTGAGGTGGGTGGATCACTTGAGGCCAGGAGTTAGAGACTAGCCTGCACAACATGGTGAAACCGCGTCTCTACTGAAAATACAAAAGTTAGCCGAGCATGGTGGTACACGCCTGTAATCGCAGCTACTCACGTGTCTGAGGCACGAGAATCACTTGAACCTGGGAGGCAGAGGTTGCAGTGAGCCAAGATTGCACCACTGCACCCCACCCAACCCTGGGAGACAGAACGAGATTCTCTCAAAAAAAAAAAAAGAAAAAAGAAAAAAAAAAGATGGTATTGAAACATAGAAGAGCAAATCAGTAACTATACTCTCATGCTATCTCTAAGAGCAATACTCTGTGAAAAGCAGCAGAAATCTCCCCTACTAAAATTGGTATTTCCTTTTTTATTTTCTGAACAAAATGTTAAAGGTTAAATTAAATTTGGCTATGATCCAGTTTCATAATTTAGAAAAAGAAAACTTTTTAAATGTTATCTTCACTTATTCATTCTCTAACATTCTTTTTTTCTTTATAAAAAGCCCACTTTCTGAACTTTATCATTTTTTCTCTCAACAAAAACTTTTAACATCTCTTTCAAGGCAAGTCTACTGGCAACAAATTCTCTCAAAATGTGTTTGTCTGAGGGTCCTCACTTTTGAAGGGTAATTTTGCATGATACAGAATTATAGCTTGGTGTGTGTTTTTTTTTCTGTCAACATTTAAAATATGTCACTCTACGTTTTTCTTGCTTTTATGGTTTCTGAGAAGTCTATTGTAATTCTTATTCTTGTTTCTGTATAAGTAAAATGTTTTCTTTTTCCTCTGGCTTCTATCAAGATCATTTTCTTTACATTTGATTTTATGTTGTTCAAATATGATACACCTATTTGCAGTTCTTTCAGTGTTTAATCTTGTTGGTGTTCTCTGAGCTTCCTAAGTCTATGGTTTGATGTCTGATATTAATTTGAGAGAATCTGTTATTATTGCTTCAAATATTTCTTCTGTTCTTTTCTGTCTTTCTTCTCTTTCTGGTATTTCTGTTACATGCACATCACAATTTTTGTAGTTTTCCCACAGGTCTTCAATATTCTGTTATGATGTTTGTTTTGTTTTTCTGTCTTTTTTTTCTTTGTTTTTCAGTTTGGGAGGCTATTATTGACATACTTTCAAGCTCAAAGATTTTTCTCAGCCATGTTCGGTCTACTAAGGAACTCATAAAAGGCATTCTTTATTGTTTTTTACCTTCAGAATTTATTTTTGGTTCCTTTTTAGAATTTCCAGCTGTATTCCCGCATTATCCATCTGTTCCTGTATATTGTCTAATTTTTTCACTAGAGCCTTTACCATATTAATTGTAGTTTTTTTTAATTCACACTCTGTTACTTCCAACATCTCTGAAACATCTGGTTCTGGTTCTCATGCTTGCTTGCTCTGTCTTCTCAAATTGTCTGTGTATGTGTTTTTTTTCTACTTTGTCTTGTAATTTTTCATTGAAAAGGGGACATACTTTATTGGGTAGAAGAAACTGCAGGTAGTGAGAAGGTGTGGGGGTAGAAGAAGCTTTCAATAGTTTTAAGATTAGGTCTCAGTCTTCTAGTTAGCCTGTGATATGGTTTGGCTGTGTCCCCATCCAAATCTCATCTTGAATTGTAGTTCCCACAATTCCCACATGTTGTGGGAGGCACCTAGTGGGAGATAATTGAATCATGGGGACAATTTCCCCCATACTGTTCTCATCATAGGGAATATGTCTCATAAGATTTGATGGTTTTATAAGGGGAAACCCCTTTTGCTTGGTTCTCATTTCCTCTCTTGCCTGCCGCCATGTAAGACCTGCCTTTCACCTTCTGCCATTTCAAATAGGATCATTTTGAGGTGCATTTCCCAAATTATAATCACATTTTATTTTTCTTTCATTAATATTCCACAACTATAAATAAGTAAGTAAACTCCTGACAGTCCCATCAAAATACACCATAATATATACTTTGGAAAGTTTTCTCAACATCATTGGTCATTAGAGAAATGCAATAAAAACCACAATGAGAAACCATCTCATGCCAGTCAGAATGGCGATTATTAAAAAGTCAAGAAACATCAGACACTGGTGAGGTTGCAGAGAAATAGGAATGCTTTTACACTGTTGGTGGGAATGTAAATTAGTTCAACCATTGTGGAAGACAGTGTGGCAAATTCTCAAAGATTTAGAACCAGAAGTACCATTTGACTCAGCAATCCTATTACTGGGTATATACCCAAAGGAATATAAATCATTCTATTATAAAGATACATGTGAGCATATGTTCATTGCAGCACTATTCATCATAGTAAAGACATGGAATTAACCTAAATGCCCATCAATGGTAGACCGGATAAAGAAAATGTGGTACATATACACCATGGAATACTATGCAGCCATGAAAAGAAATGAGATCATGTCCTTTGCAGGGACGTGGATGAAGCTGGAAGCCATCATCCTCAACAAACTAACACAGGAACAGAAAACCAAATACCATATGTTCTCACTCATAAATAGTAGTTGAACAATGAGAACACATGGAACCAGGGTGGGAAACAACACACACCAGGGCATGTTAGAGGGTGAGGCGTGAGGGGAGGGAACTTACAGGAGGAGTCAATAAGGGCAGCACACCACCATGGCACGTTTATATCTACGTAACAAACCTGCACGTCCTGCACGTTTATCCCAAAACTTAAATTAAAAAAAAAAAAAGAAAAGAAAAAAAAAGAAAAGAAAAACAAAAGAAAAACTAGGGAAGGCCATTCTCTGTATCTGATCTTATCTGAATCTACCTTGGAGTCAGGAGACAATCTTGGCCCCAGAGTAAATTGTTATGATTAGTTGGCCAGATCTCCAATCCATGTGAGATGAGTACTTTGAGCCTTCTGTAACTACAGAAAATTCTTAGCCTACAGGAATTCGAGTTGTTCTAATTTATAGCAGTCTTGCAATTGCACCTGTGTAATTATTTACGGCACTTAGACCAGCAAGAGCACAGATTATGTCACTCAGGCTGTCTAAATCCTGAGTATTGCCACATAAAACTTCAACCCCTAGGTTATGTCCTTGAGATCATTCTAGCTACATGTTTCAGATACACCACCAGTTCCTGGACAAGGGTTAACCACATTTCTTGCATCTCTTCCATTCCTTTTCCAGCCAGGCTTTTCTTATATAATCAATAAATGCGTGAAAATAGATATTTCATTTCCTTTTAAAATTATTATTTACAAGTTCAAAAAGCCTTATGCTGTACCATGTACAGATATTTTTTCATTTCATAGTTAAATAATAATAATATTTTTAGTCATGTTTTTAAGCTGTTAGTGAGTAGGTCCTTTGGTAACTATTGCAATGCTTTATCAGAATTTAAAAAACAGCATTGTTATATCAGAGTCCCATACAAAAAGTAGTATGCAACATATTTAAGGATTTTTTGTATATCTTAGAGTAATGATCAATATTTTACTATGTCCATGACTTTTCAAATAAAGACTATAGTTTGCAAATTTAGGTTAAAAATTAGTTTATTTATCTAAGCTCTTAAAATTCACATAACAGAATTATTGATGATTTATCATAAATAGCCTAAAAAAGAACCACATTATTTTTCTAAATCATATTTTAAAGATAAATTTTCCAAAAAATGTTCTAAGAAATGAATGAAAGGGATGTGAACAGTTAAAATACACAAGACAGATATCTAGTATCTCCATCAAATCGTGATTTCCAAACCATAATTTAATCATGTTTTGTTGAAGATAGTCCTGCCAATGAAATATTAAAATAAATGTTAGGAGATTATTTTTACAGTTTATTTGCCTATTCTTTCAAAAGATTTTCCAGATTTAGTTTCAGCATCTTCCTGGGTTTTTCCTTAAACTGAAATTTTTTTTTTTCCTTTTGTGATGTGCATCCTTAACTATGTCACCTCCATTCTCTGGGTTTTGCAACTTGCCTCTTAGCTAATGGTTTCATTTCAGTTACATTCATTCCATGATTTGACTATAATGACCATAGTTCTCCTCAGCTTTTATGTTCTTCATGTCTTGGTCCCTCAGCCAAAAATGTACTTCACAACCCCTTCCCACCCCTTCCCATATTGTTCTGTATTCAAATCCTGCTTACAAGCTCACCTCAAAAGTATGTCCTCTGTTAAGTATCCCCAGTACCCCTACACAGAAATAATTGACATTTTATCTGTGTTCTCAGACTCCATTCTTTGTATCTTTGATGACGGTTGCTAACATTTATTTTTAGTGCTTGCTAATTCTCAGATTTCATGATAAGCACATTTTATAAACCATCTTGATTCACTTAAATAATAATGTAACTCATGTTAGTATTATAAATATTCTTTTGTTTGTTTTGTTTTGTTTTGCTTTGTTTTGTTTGGAAACTAATACTCAAGAAGAATTTGCAAGTAATTTTAAAGAGATTACACAGTAGAGCCCAAATTTTTATCTAGGCTGATCCTAAACTCTCAGTCTCCATGATGCATTGTATCCTAATACTTACTGCATTCTCTGTTATAAGTATTAATAAGTTATCAATCTTCCTCACTAAATTTCAAATTCCTTGAGGACAAAGATACATACATATCATTCATCTTTGTTTCTGGCCACATCCTACTTAGTGCATTTCTTGACCCTAGTCTGGACAAAATAAATATTTGTCAACTTTTAAATATGCTTATATTAAAATTCCTAATTTCATTTTTATTCTAGAATTACCAGGACACTTTTTATGAAAGATTCTTTTCTGTATATTGGTAGAGAAATGTAGAGGTAATTCTATGGCTATTCAGTCGTACATTACTTTAATTATGCTGCTGAAATATCATCAAATTGTGTGTCTCATGATGCCATTAGAAATCATTTCAGAATTTCCTTCTTTAGACAAAACTCTAACTCTAGACTAAGGTCAGTGTTTTGCTAAACAAATGTCACTATGGGTTTTGATTTGCACATCTGATCTTATCTGCCAGCTAACTACTCATGAAATCTTTACATTTATATTTAGACTCAATTATTACATAGTGCAAGGGCAGTGATGATTTATAAATACAATAATCAATTATTTAAACTTATTTAAATCCTGTCTTTTACAGTCATTGTCTTAGGGTGAATGGGCTTTACATTTTTTCTCTAAATTATCATTGTACTAAATTCATGTTATTTTATAGCTAAAACAATAAAACAGGTTATATTGTAAATGTACCTACTAAACTGCCTGTGACTTAATATCTAATATGTCTAGGAGAATAATTGTGTGAATAACAATTCAGATTAAATGAATACAAAAAGCCTAACCTATTATAAGGGTAAAAACCTTTGTGTTTTGATGCTATTTTGGCCCTATAAAAATATAATACATTGTGTTTTGGGAAATATTTTTACACAGTGTATATTTTAAAATAAAGAATATAAGCTGAAATAAGAATTAAAAATATCCATGAGAAAAAACTATAAGTTAAAAATATAAACAGGCATTAAATGATAATGTTTCACTTACTAAAAAGTTGAATTATTTTTTACCATTTTTATTTTCAAAAATTAATACAACCAATAGATGATCTTATTAAAATCATTATTATCTAAATTATAATTTGTGATGATTTAATTATAATTTTAGATAACTAATAATTACTTTAAAATAACCCATTGAATAAGTATATATATTATTTTTTCTTCAGCACATTTCTTTCTCAAACTTTACTAACCAAAAATAATGAATAATGTGACTAATCTCTTGTCTAATCTACAAATCGCTATTGATCACCTAATAATTGCTGGGAATTCTGTTGAATCTTGGAAATCCAAAAATGTAGCCAACATGTCTTTTCTCTGCTGGGGTTCATTGTAAAGGGTAAAAAATAGCAATTAAAATATTAAAATAAATGCTATAAATAGAAGGATATACAACAAGTAGTGAGACACATGAAGGAATTCCTTAATTTTACCCATGAAGGTTGTAAAAATGTTCACTCAAGGATGAGGGTAGTATGCTAACTAAATTTTTAATCTAAATCTTTAAGAACTAGTAAGAGTAAGCTAAGAGATCAAAGAAAAGAAGAAAACACCAGTCAGAAGAAATAGCCTGTGAAAGGGTGAAGCTAGAAATTTGTCATCTGGAACTCATCCATTATGAAATTCTTAACTACAGCACCTTTTTCTAACCCGAACTCAGATCTTGCCAGCCTTTCCATTTTATTTGTTATTTCTAAACATCTCTAGTTCAATCTCCTCCACATTTTTTAACGTCTCCCTTTTCTCCCAATCTATTTATCTTTGATGTTCTATTTTACCTGGAAATAAATTAGAATCATTAATGTTTCATAGTTTTTCTTGTTTCAGTGTATTTTTCATTAGATTGTTTTATAAATTTGAATTCTGGTGGTATTGTAGTCTACAGATCTGATTTTTACAAATTTGGGTTTTACAAATTTGATTTTTGGAGATATTGTAATCTATATTGTGATCAATTTCATTTTATAACTCTCTTTGCTAATATATAAATACATTTTGTATGTCATTTTAGGTCTGCTTCCCTAGGCATAGGACTCTGAGATTTGTGTGTAGGATATTTATTAGGAAATGCTCTAAAAACGCACACCCAGAAGGGAGATGGAGGCAAACTTTGGTAGAAGAAGCCAAGTTGTGATGGTGACTCAACAAGAGGGTCAGCCAATCCCAGTGACAGTTGAAATTGAGATGGCTTTCAGAGTTTTTCGGAGTTGAGGCAAGAGGTCCAGGTCTGGCTCCTCAGATTCACCATTACACCTCTCTATTAAACCAACACTGCTGGCTGAATAGGAACCAATACAACATTCTGTAAAACATTTTAATCTAATGTCTTTAGACTAGATGATGGCAGACAATAAGGGAGTCAGCATATCCTTGGATTGAGATTGTAAATATAGACTGTTTCTGATCCTTCTTTCTGGTAAGAATGCAAAAGAGTATGCATTCATATAGATTAATAGGCACATACCTCACAATTGCAGCCATGCTAATTACTACAATTAGGGCTACTATTTGGTGGGAGTCTAATATCAGTCTTCAACATCTATTTGCCCTTTTAAGACATTTTGATGAATTAAGCAGAGATTTAATGAATACCACTATTCTTGCATTTTATAGTTCTTTACAAGATCATAGTATTTTCTCCCCCAACACACACTCAAAATGTGATATTCTTATTCTGATTGAGAAGAGCATTTTATTATCTTTTTCTAAACACAGTTGACCCCAGACACAGCTGTCGAATTTCATTGTTCTTGCATTTATCATTTCCCTCATTTTTCTTAACACCTGATATATTGCACCCACTAGTACATTTTCTTTCACCAATATACCATTACAGTTCATTATAGGTGAAAATTTAAATAATTTCACTACTACTTTGTGCCAGGAGCTATCCATTGTCCAATAATTACTGGTGACGAGGTTACCATTGAGAGCTGGCTGTTGGGTAATCCTATTTAACAGTCCAATAAAGCAGGGAAATTGCTGTGGCCCTGTCCCTCCCCTGCCCCTATCAGCTTGTCTGCCTCAAGGAAAATCAATGCGTCACCTCAAGTATAAGCTCAAGTATCAGCTGAAGCATGGCCAACGTAGGGAGATCCTGTCTCTACAAAAAATTCAAAAATAGCCAGGCAGGATGGCTTATGCCTGCAGTGCCAGCCACTCAGGAGGCTGAGGGGAGAGGATCCCTTGAGCCGGGAAGATCGAGGCTACAAAGAGCCCTGATTGCAGCACTGCACTCCAGTCTGGGCAACAGAGCAAGACTGTCTCAAAAAATAAAAAACCTATCTGCTCACATAGCCACATTGGAAAGGATATCAAATTGCACTCACATATAGTGTTATAATAAACCGTATTATTACATTCTTTTCTAAAATTCTGTGTCATATTCCTCCTATGACCCAGAGCAAAGCCTTCCTTCTCATTTTTCTCTGTAAAATAGGTCATATCTCTTCTACTCTCCACTGAGACATAAAAATTATCTGTTAAATATTTTTAAAAATTGTTTGAAATTATTTAAATAGTGCCTACTAATGTAATAAAAATACTGATTCATTAAGAAATTAGGAAAACATGGGGGTTACCTGTATGAAAGTAAATGTGCTAAAAACATCTTCTTTCATAGTAGGAAGACAGCAAGTAATGTCTAAAACTAAAATAAATGAATAAATGCGATTCAAATGTGTTTTCAGATTATAGAGAAAAAACCCGATATAGTATTTGAATGTTGTTGCCGCAGAAGTGAACTTGGATAAGAGACGAATGGTAGGAAGGCTCCAGGTTTCATTCTAAGCCTTAAGTGTAATTTGTCTTCCTAAATGATGTACACGTATTACCTTAATATGAGTAAAAACAAAATTAAACTTAGAATTTCATAAATATAATATTAACAGGTCCTTATAATTTAAGACATTTTACAAAGAAGCTTTAAACATCAACAGAGGATTCCAGCAATTGAAGCATCTAGGTTAAATATTTATATATCAAAAGTACATTCATATAATGTTTAAGCCAAGTTAGGGCATATATTTTTATTACTATGACAACACTAGGCAGCAAGAAAAACTACATAACTAAAGTGCAGATGTAAGGATTCCTGTTTCAATCGGTGTCCAGTGGTTTATTTGGAGATGTGCTAATTAATTTTGCTTTGGACTCTAAAGACAAGCATTAACATATAAATTTAATTAAATGATGATATGATTTGGCTCTGTATCCCCACCCAAATCTCATCTCTTAATTGTAATCCCCACATGTCGAGGGGGGTACCTGGTGGGAGGTGATTGGATCGTGGGGACAGCTTCCTCCATGGTACTCTTGTGATAGCGATTGAGTTCTGTGAACCCAGAAAATCTGAGACAGGTCTCAGTTAATTTAGCAAGTTTATTTTGCCAAGGTTGAGGACACGTCCGTGTGATGACATGTGCCCAAGGTGGTCGGGGCACAGCTTGGTTTTATACATTTTAGGGAGACATGCGACATCAGTCAACATGTAAGAAGTACATTGGTTCAGTTTTGAAAGGTGGGACATCTTGAAGCAAGGGCAGGAAGACTAGAAGGGGAAAGGGAGCTTTCAGGTCACAGATAGGTGAGACACAAGCAGTTGCATTCTTTTGAGTTTTTGATTAGCCTTTCCATAAAGGCAATCAGATCTGCATCCATTTTGGTGAGCAGAGGGATAAATATGAATAAAATGGGAGGCAGGTTTGCCATAAGCAATTTCTAGCTTGAGTTTTCTTTAGAGATTTTGGGGGCCCAAGACATTTTCCTTTCACAGTTCTCACAAGATCTGATGGCTTAAAAGTGTTTGGAAGTTCTCCTGCTTTGTGCTCTCTCCCTTGCTGCCCTATGAAGAAAGTGCTTGCTTCTCCTTCATCTTCTGCCATAATTGTAAGTTTCCTGTGCCCTCCCAGTCATGCAAAACCGTGAGTCAGTTACAACTCGTTTCTTGCTAAATTACCCAGTTTCAGGTAGCTCTCTATAGCAATGTGAAAATGGACTAATACAGAAAATTTGGTACTGGGAGTGGGGCACTGCTCTAAAGATAACCTGAAAATGTGGAATGGACTTTAGAACTGGGTAACAGGCAGAGGTTGGAACAGTTAGGAGGGATCAGAAGAAGACAGGAAGATGTGGGAAAGTTTGGCACTTCCGAAAGACTTGTTGAATGGTTTTGATCAAAATGCTGATAGTGATATGGACAATGAAGTCCAGGCTGAGGTGGTCTCAGAAGGAGATGAGGAACTTGTTGGGAACTGGGGCAAAGTTCTTGCTATGCTTTAGCAAAGAGAATGGCAGCATTTTGTCCCTACCTTAGAGATCTGTGGAACTTTGAACTTGAGAGAGATGATTGAGGGTATCTGACAGAAGAAATTTCTAGGCAACAAAATGTTCAAGATGTGACCTGTTTTTTTTTTGTTTTTTTTGTTTTTTTTTTCCGAATGCATACAGTGATAGGCATTCACAAAGAGATTATCTGAAACTGAAACTTTTGTTTAAAAGTGAAGCAGAGCACAAAAGCTTGGAAAATTTGCAGCCTGGCCATGTGGTAGAAAAAAAAAAAAACATTTTCTTGAGAGAAATTCAAGTGACTGACTGCAGAAATTAGCATAAATAAAGAGAAGTTGAATGTTACTAGCCAAGACTATGGGGAAAATGTCTCCAGGGCATTTCAGAGATCTTCACAGCAGCACCTCCCATCACAGGCCTGGAGGCCTGGGGGAAAAATAAATGGTTTTGTGGGCCAGGCCCAGGGTCCTACATGCTCTTCAGGCTCAGGACATGGTGCCTTGTGTCCCATCCATTCCAGCTCCAGCCATGGCTAAAAGGTACAGCTCACAGCTGAAGCCATTGCTTCAGGGGGTGCAAGCCTCAAGCCTTAGTGGTTTCCATGTGGTGTTGGGCCTGTGGGTGCACAGAAGACAATAGCTGAGCTTTGGGAGCCTCTGCCTAGATTTCAGAGGATATCTGGAAACACCTGAATGTCCAAGCAGAAATCTGCTGCAGGAGCAGAGCCTGCATGGAGAACTTCTACTAGGGCAATGCAGAGAAGGAATGTGGGGTTGGAGCCCCCACACAGTTCCCCCTGGAGCCCTGCATAGTGGGGCGGTGAGAAGAGGGCCACTGTTCTCCAGACCCCAGAATAACAGATCCACTGACAGTTTGTACTGTGCACCTGGAAAAGCCACAAACACTCAGAGCCAGTCCTTGAAAGCAGCTGTATAGGGGCTGTACCCTGCAAAGCCACAGGGGCAGAGCTGCCCAAGGCCTTGGGGACCCACCTCTTGCATCATGTGCCCTGATCATGAGACATGGAGTTAAAGGAGATTATTTTGGAGCTTCAAGATTTAATGAGTACCCTGTCTGGTTTTGGACTTGCATGGGGCCCGTGGCCCCTTTATTATGGCCAATTTCTCCCATTTGGAATGAGAACGTTTACCCAACGCCTATATACCCATTGTATGTTGGAAGTAACTAAGTTAAGATTTTGAGGAATTGTTGTGAAGGCATAGTTGGTTTTGAAATGTAAGAAGGACATGAGATTTGGGAGGGGCCAAGTGCGGAATGATATGGTTTGGCTCTATGTCCCCACCCAAATCTCAAATCAAATTGTAATCCCCATATGTCTAGGGAGGGACCTGGTGGGAGGTGGTTGGATCATGGGGGCAATTTTCCCCATGCTGTTCTTGTGATAGTGAGTTCTCACAAGAGCTGATGGTTTAAAAGCATTTGGCAGTTCCCCTCTCGCTTTCTCTCTCCTGCTGCCTGTGAAGTAGGTGCTTTCTTCTCCTTTCACCATGATTATAAGTTTCCTGAAGCCTCCTTAGCCATGCAAAACTGTGTCAATTAAACCTCCTTTCTTTACAAATTACCCAGTCTCAGATAGTTCTTTATAGTAGTGTGAAAATGGACTAATACAAATGACTATATAAAATATATTATCAGTATCTGTAAAAATATGAAAGCATTTTTGAACACTAATGAAGCACCTGTTTCAGTGATTTTTTTTTTTTTCTCAGTTTTTATTCAGAAAGTTTAGTGAAACAAACATAGCATCACAGTTTAGGAATACTTTAATCTCACTATAATTTAACATTGTAAAAAATCTACTAATTTTTGATTTCCAACAATAAAATTTATAAAAATAATTTTACATTTATAAAATGAATTATTTCACAATAAATTATTCATTTCTATTACCTGAAAAAAGTTGAATACTATATAAAAGTAATAACTTCCCTTATCAATATTTTGAAAATATGCTGAAAACATCAGTTCCTTTTTTCCAGCATCTTTGGCAGTTCAGTATATAAAAATATAATATTATAAATTCCCTGACCATAGTTATTGAAGCAGAATCATTACTAATAATTTCAAAGATATAGCTGTTTAGTAAATACGCATGAATAAATTACAGGGTTCACTAAAAATAAATTTTATCTTTTATACTTCAAAGGTTTTTGCTATGTTCTGAATTTTTGTGTTTTCCAAAATTCACATGCTGACACCTAGTCCCCAGAGTGATGGTATTAGGAGGTAGGGCCTTTGGAGGGTGATTCAGTCATGAGAATTAGTACCTTTATTAAAGAGACCCGAGAGAGCTACCTTGTTCCTTTTATGTATAAGGACACAGCTAGAAAATGCCATGTATGATCCAGAGGCCTAATTTGTTGATTCCTTAATCTTGGACTTCCCACCATTGAGAACAGTGAGAAATAAATTTCTGTTGTTTATAAGCTGCCAAGTTCATAGTATTTCATTACAGCAGCCTGCACAGACCAAGGCAGTATTTTTTTTTTAATGTCTTCTAAGGGAACCCCCTCTAAAAGTAAACAAAAATCTACAAAAGTTATTTGTATGATAAAAATCAAAACATTCTTATTCACGAAATTGAAACTACAGTAAATTTTCAAAAAATAAGAGTTAAAAAACTCCCCCCATATGATATATTTTAGTTTCACAAGGGTACCAGGTCTTGAAGGAATTTTATTAAATCTATTAAATCATAAATAGCTTTTAATAATCATTGTTCTACTTTAAGATTTCAATTTTACTTTAAGAGCTAATAAGTTACTTAATATTACTATAACCTTTTTACTTACAAGGTAAGTGGGAGATATGACATCATAATCTTAGACATTTTAAAAAATCCTGAGAAAGATTATTTCACTCTTTTACAGTTTGGGATCC
This sequence comes from Symphalangus syndactylus, assembly GCF_028878055.3. NCBI lineage: Eukaryota > Metazoa > Chordata > Mammalia > Primates > Hylobatidae > Symphalangus > Symphalangus syndactylus. The sequence continues at coordinate 73,912,149 of NC_072429.2, read as the reverse complement.
TCTTTTTAAAAAAAATTATTGATAATTACTCAACCAGTTTTTCCAATTTTCCCTCTCCTCAACCAGAGAGGAGCCACTGCCTCATGAGGTGGCCCATGCTTCATTTGTTTTAAAATAAATTCCAGCTTTAAGTGATATGAGAGAGTTTAAGGCTCCAATGAAGTGTACTCCTCAGTCTAGAATCCGACATTTGGTACATCCCTGGGCTGCTACATTTTGAAGAATCTGCTAAGCCAGTCATTTTACTTTGTTTTTGTTTTCATCAAAATCTATTTGGTGAATCTTTTATTTTATCTAATGTTTTTAAGAGAGAGTCTTGTTAAAACTACAAAAGTGGTTTCTTATTCAAGCCGCAACAATTTTACACTCACTGCTTATTGGTAAATATATATTATAGGTGATATGATGAATAATATCCAATCATCACTCAACTGCATATATTTAAAAACCACACTATGAGTAAGAAGTTCACATTTTTCATTCCACACCAAAGATTCATTAAAGTCAACTAGACCTGGGCTTGAATGTGGTTCTCTCACTCGTTATGTTTGTGAATTTTGGTTATGTTCCTTAAACCCTCAAGCTAAAGTTTCCCTTCTTTATAAAACAGAGATAATGATATCTCTCCTAAAGTGTTATTGTGAGGACCAAATAAGGGACATGGGTGGTAGATGGCTAACTTGTCCTCAGAATCAGTTCTCTCAGAGAGGTATGGCTTTGGCTGACACAGACTTTCCACCTATAGATAATTCTCCTGGCTACCATGGGAGCCAGCTGTGGGCATGTGCTAATTTCTAGTCAATGGATAACTATTTTCTAAATTGTTTCAGGAGAAAGAAATAAATTCCTCTCTTGATTTCGTCACTGTTTTAGGGGTTTCTTTGTTACAGTTCACCCTGCATCCTAACTGATAAAACCAACATGTTTTTGCTTAACGTACATCTTCAAATAAAGTCAGATTTCAAAAAGTATCCCGTCATCCTTGGAATGGTTTTTTGTATTTTTCTAAACTTAAGATAGGAATATTTAACTCTAAAGCAAAGAGTTGCTTCTTTACCACAGACTGTCCATAAAAGATTCTTCTTGAAAAAGATACAGCCTATTCTACAGCAACTGCTTTATTTTTCTAATCTGCAAGTTTATAATTTATTTTAAAAAACTTAGCTCATTTTATATTAAACCGAGATTTCTGATCTACTATTTTCAGTCAAAAACGAACAGTTTGTTCTGCATCACATCACAATAAAGCAATTATTTACAGATTTAAATTAACATTAATAAAACAAATGAAACTCATACATAAGACTCAGTTGGTTCAGGCACAATGCAGGGGCAGTTGGAAAAAAATGCCCTATATAAACATCTTCAAACTCAGATATACATTGGTTGCATGTGAAAGTTTTACATAGTAGCAATAACGAACAGAATGAACGTATAAACAAGAAAATAGGACACCGTCTTATAACAGCACCATGAGGAAGCCTTGGCTAAGAGTTTGCCAAAAGTGCTATCCTGAGATATTTCAAGATCAACAACTTTTCACATTTATGTAGTGCCGTTCTGAAGTAAACACATTTTCACAATTGCTTTTGTTTGGAGAGATGCTGGTGTGAAATGACTGATGCTTGGTTTGTAGCTATTTTGTACTGTTCTTGCCCAGAGCCTTGTGGTGGGGAAGGGAGTGGGGTTTCAGGAGTCGCTGAAAAAGAATCAGAGAATTGAGTGTGATGGTGGCAGTCAGTCTTCCCCACCCCATTAAACCCTACATAACACCAATACACATTAGCGTAATTTGAAAATGTTTTTAAAAGATTCTGTATAGAATAGTGATTTGTAGAATGCATTACTGGCCCATGACACACCATTACAGAGTACTCTCAACTTACTTCCCAAATAACATTAAATAGAAAGAGGTCATGTTAAAAAAACTTTTTTCATAGTCACTTTAAGGTGTTTTCTGCCTTTCCTAATAGCATTTATAAGCATTTGATTCTCTAATAAACCTAGCAGGAAAAAAGGCAGTGAAAAGAATTAACAGAAGGATAGTTTTCTCAAATATTAAAAAGCAATATTTTTTACAATCAAAATTCACATAAAATGAAAATATATTTGGTTTGGATTCCACTAATTCAGACATATTAGATGACATAAAAAATTAAGGTTAAGATACTTTATAAATGTCCTGAAATCTAAGTTGTAGTCAAAAGCATCTGAAAAATACTGGCTTTTTTTTTTTTTTGCTTCAAAATTATTCTATTACAATCGAGCTTGCCTGTCCCATCCCCTTTGATGCAAAGAGCAAGCCTGAGTAATTGAATAGAAAGTAATTGAATATAAAAAATTGAATTGAATGTAAAAAGTTACAGTTTCAAAACTTCATTGTCTAGAATAGTAGTTCTTTCTATTGTAAAATCTAACCATATTATAAAATAATCTAGGAGTTATTCTGTAATTTTTAGAAACGAAATATTTTAGTACTCATGCTTATTGTTATTGTATTATTCCACATAGTAAACAGAACAGAAAATGTTTGATGATCAGACTGAGGCTTTGTAAACTCTATAGCTTATGTCTCAACAGTTTTAAAACATTATATACAAAACAAGAACAGTCTCCTTTTACCTGGTGTTCATTAATACACTAGCTTTATATTATTGTTAAGTATTGGTTAGCAATTACTTAGAAGCAAAATTTTTCAGTGCAGTTTAAATGACAAATCAATATCAAAATCTGCTTTTAAAATTATTTCTGGCTATTTAGACTAGATCTAAGACTGCAGTAGCCTTCTCTAAAAGACCAAGAAAATATGCATGAACTTAAATTTTGGTTGTGTTTAATATCCTGCTTTGCATAAAATATAAATTATTTCAAATGAGCATAGTAAAGCCAAGTTTTCTTTTACGAACAATTCCCACAAATAGTATGTGGAAAGAACAAGAATAAAAATGAGTGTAACAATGTGATTTTTAAAAGACTAGGGTAAGCAAATGTGTTTTTAAAATACTAGAATAGCAGCCCTTAAAAAGTATTCAGCCACCAGCAGAACTGTCCAGCTCTCTTGCCAGTTGATTCCTACAATGCTTATTGTGTTGTTAATGTGTTTTATTTTGTGAGTTTATGAATAACTGATCTTTAAGAGACACAACTCCATAAACTCTCTAGTTTGGTATTAGGCTTGCCCCTGTCTTTCTGCTCTTGATTATCTATTAAATGAAAATGTTAAGATCTATTCTGCAAAGATGGTCCCAAATAATGTCTTTCAAGCACATTGGAAATCCAAGATTATGCCATATTTTTCTATAATTTATATTTTTTCCTAACAATTTCATTTCTTTCTCTCTCACATGCTCAAATAATTTTGGTTTCATATATTATTTACACAAAGATCTACCTGTGCTTGTATCTAAAAGATGGAATAGTAGCACGCAGTCCCATGGCCTCTATGTTCCCTACCAATGCCTAGAAGTCAGGTGGTACTGGTAAATTGTTGTTGCATTGCATACAACATTTGGGAAAAAAAAAAAACAATGTTGTAGCTAGCTACTAAAGGCTATTGTAAATATAGTAGGCAGTAAGAGTATGCATAACAGTTACATCACAATAACTCAAGTCATCTCAGTGAGTTAATAGGTTTGGTGTTCAGAGGCAATAGATCAAAGGTAAATCTGGGATTAATTAGAGTAAATTCAGAAGCAAGTAATCAGTTAATCTAGATGTTTAATCAAATAATTAGAGATTTGTATCACCACAGAAGCTTAGAAAAAATAGAATTAGCATGAAGGCTACAATAATAGATTAATTTATCTACTAACAATCTCTATAGTATTTATATAGTCATTTGCGTTCCTAGGAGTTTTCATAAGCAGCCCTCACTGCACAATTCTAATGTGAACGAATTCTGGTTACCAAGGCTTAGTTAAACACCACCAGTCTGGCAACAACATGGTTCAAGTTTCAGTTACCACGGTAACTCACAATTAACAGTGAGTAATTTCATAAATACAGACTCCACTGCCAACTCTTCAGTCTGCAAACAGCTACCTAAATAACAGATGTGCTTTATGATCAGTGACTGATCATGTCATAACTTTTAGTCTGTCCATGATCGGTCATTGAGCATCTTCTATTCAGTTCAGGCATGGAAAACAAACCGCATACAGTGGCTGTGTTGCCTCCTTGTTTCCTAGTGGTAAATTCACATCACATTTTACAAAATTGAATAATTGAATCAGAATTGACCAACAACAGTGAAAATGCAGAAAGGAATAAAAAGTGATAATGCTGGAAGTGACATACAAATAGAACATAAATGCAGTCACAGAAGAAGTAGCTGACCATGGGAATGTTGCCGCTGCTGTTGTTTGAGTCTAAATATGCAGCCAGGAACCTAGCAAAGGAAAACGTGTCCACATAAATGAGAAAGTTGGATGTGTCGAAAGGGGAGAAGGTGTCCCAAAAGAAGTGAAACCGGCAAGAAAATTTCACATTAAATGAATTCTCAGAAACATGCCAGGACATTGAGAATGCAAGGGATAAAATGTTGAAAGCTGATCCAAACTTCCCAATGAGTAAAACTCATCAGGGCGTAGAAAAGACCCTCACTTCCTAATGTAAGTTTCAGAAGGTGACAAGAACTGGTCAAACTGCGTTTCACAATTTTTTTATAAAGAAATAAAACACTTCGATTGTCAATATTCCTAATGTTTTAATTACAGTGTACCAACTGAAATGTTTTATATTGGATTCTACAAAATAAGTATAAAGATTATATTCATTTAGTATCCATAAACATTAAGAGAGTTCTTAATGTTTTGACAGACATTTTTGAAGGTCCCAAGCAGGAAATAATTTTCCCATTGATTATTCAGATTCCCTTGCATGGTTTCAGCTTGCATTGTCATTTTTATGGTCTCACACTGCCGTGCAAAGCAAGGACTACTTGTATACTCTTTTGTGCTCCCCAGACCTATGAAGTTGAAAGATTTTTCTTACATTTTCATTTTAGGAAGCAAACTTATGTCTAGGGAGAAAAAGTGACAAGCTGAATAACAATCTTCTACTGCTGAGTCCCAGATGGGAAATTACACCAAGTTTTTGCCATTTCTGGTTACTAATAGATTCTTTCCCACAATTCCACTTTCTCTTGGGTAATTAAGAAATATCATGGTTGAAAAGTAGCCTATATACTTACAGATCTGGTCTGCATGAACCAGTGTTGACATAGGACCTAAAAGTATAGTTTGTCCAGTTAATGGATCTTGAGACAAATGTGGATGCATTGGATGATGGAGATGACTGCCATCATTGGAAGCCCCTACAAAAGATAAAAAGATGCTGTGTTAGTGATATTTAATCAGGAACAGCAAGTTTACCTTGAAACAAATGTTTTGATTGACAGCTTAAATATTGCTATTTTTGCCAAGTGCTTTTTGGGAATTCAAAAATAAATTGACAGAACCACTGGCATATTAAGAACAATGTCAGCTTTCACTGTACATTGGCTAGATTAATGTTGCATCATATTATGCTGTATATTAATAATGGACCTTGTGTGCCATTTCCTGGAATCATTAGGTTCGCTGCCTGTTGTTAAGGCAATTCCAAGAATCACTTACCTCAAGTTTATAGTATTTGGGATCACCGTAATAGCATGAACAACTTTCATTTCAGAAAGATACCATTAGGAACAAATTATGCACCAGAAAACTGAAAATAAATATGATGATTTTTACAAGGAAATTTAATCTAGATTGGAATGCAAAATAAATGATTTCTTAACTTATTCCTGACATTTATTGCAACATTGAAATATCATTTTCTCTTTCTACTATTTTGTGTCAATTAATTATTTCAGGAGCACAGTGTTCATTTTTAAGATATTTAAGTATTAGGTTACATTGCAATTCCAGTATCCTTGAGGTTTTAAATGAATCAGGGCATGAAAAACCATGATCTATTTGAAGAGGTCACAAAACCAGGAAATTTGTTTCTATTTGCCATGTTTGGAAGGATCTGAAAATTTAAGTCAGAGAGATTGTGGAGTAGAGGTTGTGGAGGCTAATAAGAATGGGGGCTTGAGGCTGGGCACCGTGGCTCATGCTTGCAATCCCAGCACTTTGGGGGGCAAAGGCTGGCAGATCACAAGGTCAGGAGATCGAGACCATCCTGGTCAACACGGCGAAACCCCGTCTCTACTAAAAATACAAAAATTAGCCAGGTGTGGTGGCCTTGTGCCTGTAGTCCCAGCTACTCCGGAGGCTGAAGCAGGAGAATCACTTGAACCAGGGAGTCGGAGGTTGCAGTGAGCCGAGATTGCGCCACTGCTCTCCAGCCTGGCTACTGAGCGAGACTCTGTCTAAAAAAAAAAAAAAAAAAAAAAAAAAGAATGGGGGTTTGAATCTGTTCAAGTATTTTTGTCTCTCTGATGGGTCTTGCAAATTTTCTAAATGTAAAAACTTGAGTTCATTATGTCATAGCAGAAGGAAAAAAATTCAGGAGCATCACATCAACTTCAATAGATGAATTAAATATAGACAAAAAAATCAATAGGTCAAACTTATATTTAGTGTGATTCTAATCAATAAAGTAGAACTTCTTCAATGTACTCACCACCTAGTAGCATTTCCTGAAGTAGATTGTCAATTTTAACCATCCCAAAAAGTTTAACGAACTGTATTTGCTCAATCATTTGCCACGTGATGCTCTGCAGTGTGGGCAGGAGCAGAAGCAACTCTCCAAACCTCCCCCGGGAGTCATACTGCCGATCATTGATGTAGTCCTCCAAACCGATCTGCACTTGGAACCTCATGTTCTTAATTTTTACTGGATCGCTTAGCCCTTTTGCATCTAACAAAGGAATAAGAGAGGCAGTGTACAGATTTAACCTAATTAGAGTGTAAGACAATAAATATCCTAATATTGAAAAGTAGTTCAATTTTTATTATATTAATTCTCTAGTGGAATTTTGAAAACCAACCTGGATCAAAAAATACAATTGCCTTTAAACAAGCATACTCATTGTCATCAATCTGGATTTCTTGAAATGGTCTAACCAGCTCATCTAGAACACGATTGGCCACACGGCTAATCTCAACTTCACAGCTGTTGCGGTGAATAACGTAGTTGTTTCCTATGAGAGAGAAAACAAAACAAAACAAAACAAATAACCACCTGTCTCCCCAAACTGTCAGCACTGTTTAAAATTTAACAAACCTGTGTTTAAAATAGTCTACCCTTGAAGGAATAGTGATGTGCTTCCTCTCTCAGTGGTGTTGTTAGTTATGCTAGAAAAACTTAAGCATGCTTAAAGGACCAAGAACATTGACAACGTGATCACATGCATTTTAACGGGATCAGTCGCTGGTGATAACACAAAAGTGCAGACTAATAACATGCTAATATTTGACAAACTCTAAATATAATGATTAGTTTTTCTCTGTGTCAGTCATCTATTAGAGTTTTATTCACTAATGACTATGATACAAACCCTAAAGAATCTTTCTTGTTTACAGCAGGTTAAAAACAGCACTTTGATACTCTAGGCATTCTAGGCATACACTATTGAGACAGTTTTAACACGCCTAAGTAAAGGAGGTTAATTTTTTTTTAAATTAGCATGTGAATTCTCACGAGTTGCCTCTGATAGTATGTTTTCTCTTCCTGGACTTCTTTAAATAGAGGTGGGATAACCACTTTATAAGGCTGACTTTAAGGGAGTTCAGAGATTGGGTAGTGAGCTGGACCACCTATTCCCTAAAGATCTTTCTAACTTAGAAATTCTCTGGCTATAATATGATGAACATTTTTATAGCTTCCAAAAATAACAGCTAAATTGTTATTTTCTGGTTTTATAGAAAGACAAATATTCTAAATTCTTTCACTGCAGGCAAAGACAATCCTCAGGGTAACAGCATGTTCAATGGTAGCCTCAGTCTTTCTTTTTTCTCCAGCTTTATGGAGGTATGACAACCAAACAGAATTGTATATATTTAAGGTGTACAATGTGATTTTTTGTTTGTTTGTTTGTTTGTTTTTAGATGGAGTCTCTATCGCCCAGGCTGGAGTGCAGTGGCACGATCTCAGCTTGCTGCAACCTCTGCCTCTCAGGTTCAAGTGATTCTCGTGCCTCAGCTTCCAGAGTAGCTGGGATTACAGGCTCCCACCACCATGCCCAGCTAATTTTTTGTATTTTTAGTAAAGATGAGGTTTCACCATGTTGGCCAGGCTGGTCTCGAACTCCTGACCTTAAGTGATCCTCCTGCCTCTGTCTCCCAAAGTGCTGGGATTACAGGCATGAGCCACCAGGCCTGGCCCAATGTAATGTTTTAATTTGTATCTACATTGTGAAATAATTACCATAGTAAAACTAATTAACATATATTTCACCTCACACAGTTACTATCTTTTTTTGAGTTTCACTCTTTCTTTATGAAAGGTTAGCTTACCTAATTATTCTGGGTAAATCAATTTAGAACTAGAATGTATACAGTAGGCATTTTGTTTTCTAGGTATACTGCATTTAGGTCTATAACAAGAACAATATTCTAGATGTTTACTAGAAGTGCAAGAGAGGTATTTAATAGCATTTCAGGGCATAGTCTCCACAATCACATTATGTGGTTTAGAATCTTGGCTATATTCTTTTCTAGCTTTGTGACCTTTGGTAAACTTTCTCTGCCTCCATTTCTTCACCAGCAAAATGGGCTGAAAATAATAGTACTAATCCCTTAGGGCTATTTCAAGGGTTAAATGAGAGAATATATATCCATATACATGTAATGTACTTAGACCAGTGCATTTATATAGTAAACCTGCAATAATATTAGATATTGTTATATTGTCTTCAATTTATTTATATTTGGGGCTAAAACACCTAGCACAAAAATAAAATAATCTAGTCATATTTTCACACATGCCAGAGAGAGGTAGAGCTAGTAAGTGTCAGAAGGATCTCAACCCTCAAAACCTAATTGTTTAAGTTAAGTAAGGTAGTGGGATTGGAACAATTAATGAAGACAAACGTTTTCTCTTTATGTCTTCTCTACCCCACCACCCCACACCTATTATCCTTCTTTAGCCTCTTCTGGCATTCCTGTCTATTGAAATTGTTCAGTCATTACCACCAATACTTTTTTACTTGATCATGTTGTAGCATATCATGGGCTATCATGGGCAATAAGATCATAGGATGTAAACATGTTTTTTTAAAGTGTGTAAAATAAAAAGCAGACTCTGAGGAAATATGAAAACACACTGAGACTCCATAAGGCAGCCACATAATTCACTAATTATTCATTCTGATATAATTTGAACATACCTCAATATTATGTTTATTGAGCAACATCTCTTATTTATTTTTAAATCTTAATGCTCCCTGATCATCTCACGGACTCTGAACTTACATACAGTCAAGGCAAGGACAAATAAGGCCAAGTGAGGACACAATTAAATTAAACCTGTGAAGTGACAGCACCATTTGACAGTGTCTGTAAATACTTGGAACATACAGAACAGACCCTCTATAATATTGCAAGAATAAAATATGCATAATTTCTTCTTAAATTAAAAAAAAAACTTACCCAAAAGCAAAATATCTTTATACATCATGGATCTCTTTGTAGCTCCAAGCAGTAAGTGCTCCCCTGCGTGAGCCCTCAACAGTGCCACCTTAATGAAAAATTCTAAGTTTAACAATTAATTATAATATATAATGATTAAAAGATGCCATGAGTCTTGTTAACTTACAGTGTTCTTTAAGCCTGGGACTTTTTGTTTGTTTAACAATCTATAGTATTCATAGATACATGCCATTATTAAGCCTTCCAGTTTTCTATCATAGCATGTCAATAGAATTTACTTTTCAAAAATTTTAAAACTATCTAGCAAGTCAATACAATGGCAGCAGAAAAAAAAAAAAAAGCAGACAAGTTAACTGTTTGCAAGGGAAACAGAATCAAACAGACCAGAGTTCAAATCCCAGCACAGCCACTTACTACCTGTTTAACCTTGTGTAAGTTAACCAGTATGTTTGAACTTACTCATTTGTTTTCATCTATAAAATGGGAGTAGAGATAAAAAAAAATCTCATCATGTACTCATGAGTACTAAATGATAAAACATATATAAAACATAATCTCCTGCATGTAATAAACTAAATAAACAAAAGCAAAGCAAAGACGTCTTGTAAGGAAAAGATGGGAGGTCTGGGTTCTGCCACTTTCTAGACTACTCTTCTCAGTAAGCTCTCAACTGAGCTTCATTTGTACGCTCAATTACCTGCTGGGCATCACCACTAGGAAGTATAGGAAGCATTACAAATTTAACACCTACCAATGTAACGCTTCTCCATTATCTTCATCTAGTAAATGGCACCGTAATCCAAAGTGCTTGTTCACATCAAAACAAGAGACTATTTTGAGTCCTCTCTAACTCTACAGTGAATTCTAGTGCTGCTTCTCAAAATACAAGCCAAAGTGATCCACTTCTTTTCATCTCCATTGCTACCACCCCAGTCCAGGCTGAAAAGTCTTTTAATGGTTTCTTGTTGTCCCTAGACTAAAACCCAAACTCGTCAAACATGGCCTCACAGGTGATGGGAGGCGTGAGAGGAGTCAGTGCTTTGCTTCCCAGCCCTGGTGTCTCTGACTTCATCTTGCAACACCCCTTGTTCACATTGTTCCTGCCTGACTCAGAACCGTGGACATGCTGTTCCTGTATCTGGAGTGCTTTCTTCTCAGATTCTCCTGCACTTGGCCCCTTGTCTTTCAGGGTCTCAGCCAATAACTTCTCTGGTCCTCAGTTTAAAGTATCTCTTCTCATTTTATTCCCATTCTCCAACAACTCATCCTATTCCATTTTATAGCATTTTATAGAGCTTATCTCCACTTGGAATGAACTTTCTCATAATTTTTGCATTTTTTAAGTTATCCACCTCTCTCAAATAGAGTGTACATTTATGAGAATAGTGAAGAAATCTGTATTTTTACTGCTAAATACCCACAGTTCCTAAAACTGAACAGGAATCTCCTAATAAATATTCATTTGATTAATTTAGTGAGTGAATTTTACTGACATAGGGTTCAGTTTTAGAAACTGTAAAATGGAGATAATAACACCTGTCAGTGAGCTCCTGAGAGAATTAAATGAAATGATGTAATTAGTGCAACTGAAAGCTGATTTCCCATGCCTTATTCATAACAGACATTTACTAATTTGTGGCTAATTAATAAATGTTATACTGTTAATATTAAAGAATCAGTTGGCAAATTAAAACTGTTTTTCACTGGTTACTGGATTTCAATTTCCCAATTTTTAAATCACTGAATATATAAGTCAGCAATTTCTAAAGAAGAATGATAATAAAAATATAAAACTCATAAATAACGTAACCCTACTTATATTGCTTGGGGTGAGACTGGTAGGTTTTAGCAATTTAGCATTATTCACTGGCATAACCTTCTGAGCCATACTATCTTTATGATATGTCAATATTCGTGACTCATACCAGGAAGGCAGTTACAGAGCATTTTAAGAATTATTTTAGATTTCACTGTATTTTTTTTTCCTGTCACCAGGTGAAATGCTTTCTTAAAAATAAATATACATTGGTTATAACACTTAACACGGTTAATTTAAGGTGAGAGAAAGGGAATTTTTCAAATTATTTTCATCTACAAAAAATTATACCCTACTTAGTAAGAACAGTTCAAAATGAATCTGAAACCAAAACACTTATCTTTATAATACAATTAGGAAATTCAAGTTTCTAAGTATTTACTAAAATATCATAATGGACATATGACAAAATATGAAAATATAAGTATTAGTAAAAGATCACTCTATCTTATCTTCTGTAAATTTTATTTCTCTATAAATTTCTGATCATGCTTCTACAGATTTTTTTTTCTTTTTACCAGACATGTAACTTTTATACAATAAATTCTGGAATAAAATTGACAACATGAAAGGTAAAACTTCATGTTAATTGCATGAAGTACCCACCAAGACAACACCACAACCTGTGTGATTTCTGTCTAGGAGTGACCTGGTATTTCTGAGGAGTTTTATGTTGCACCTTCAGTAAACACCAATACACAACATCCACCATTTGCTTCACAGACATTCACTCTTCTAATACTTTGTCTCACAATGATAGTTACATGCTATCTGCCTTTCTCCCTCACATGACCCTTTTAAAATTCCAAAAGGGCAGAGGAGTGTTTTGTTCAGTTCTTGTCCAATCAATAAATTTGCTACACCCCTAAAATAGAAGTCAAACAGTTGTGCCTCTTGATAGAACAAGGTGAATGGGTAAGAAAACCCAATCCTTTCTCTCATGACTTATCTTTTGTCAAATACAGTAATATAGCATATGCATTACAAATAAAATGGAAAGAACATAAACTTAGCAAAGTTCAAGGAGCATTTTTAAAGCATTTATAAAGTTTTAAATGTATACCTGATCATCCAATGGTAATTCACAGAAGGCAGGAATATATTTAGCCCATTCCACCAAGACTAAGAGCTGCTGTTTCATAGATTCACAGACATCACCAATACTTGCAATTTTCTTAACGTTTATGTCAGTGCTTGACCCAGGGCTTGAGACTGAGATCTAGTATTAAGAAAAACATTGTATTATCATTTAAAATAATAGATGGCCAACATTCCCCTTTTTTCCTTTTGACTATGTTAAGTAAAGGCCATAGAAGTAGGCACTATTGTTGTTACAGTATCTTGACAAATACTAAACATTTTAAATTGAAAAATAAAATACCTATCAGTTTACAAGTTAATTTAAAAACATTTCATATATATAGCACCATCCTCTGAGAGCAGTATCTTATGTTAGTGGTCAAATCTGTACACTAAGTTTTACCCCAACTTTTGAAGAATTTCACAATTCAAAATGGCTATATAAATAGATAGATAGTATCCATATGTAATATGCTCTTTGATTTTATTTTGAATTAAAGGTTATATTTTCTTTAATTTGTGGAAGTTTATGAAGAAAATGTTTTCATAAAGTTTACCCAGTTGGAGAGACAAGAAGCAAGAACTATTTGTCTCGCTGCATTAAAAGGAAGCCATCAAAATTAAATTAAGAAACCAATGTGTGACTCAGCAATGTTGAAGAGCTTAACGTATAATAAATTTGTAAGATTTGTAGATTTGTAAATCTGTAATTTTAGACTATATAAAAATGTAAGTAGTAAAGCTTTTCTGCTGAAAGAAAACACAGTCTAACATGCGTGTGAGTGTATCTTTATCTGTATTTGAATATTTTCTCAGAGCTCCCCTTTAAGTCATTCTCTAAAAGCTTTATTGCCCATCAAGCAATCTTCAAGTAATAATGATAACGGTGATGTTAACCTCATCATATTACCCTTGTGTTATCAAAAATGAAAGTAGTTGCACTGACTCATTATAGGACCTGATTAACTACTTGGCGATTTTATAATCTGCTTTATAATAGAAAAATAATATTAACATTTCTAATAAGGGCAATGCTAAAATAAGTCTGATTTAAGCATTTCTTTATATGACACTAAATAATTTATTTTTATGTATATAACTAATGACTTATTTTTTTAACTGTAGAACTGTTATTTGAGAAATTTAAAATAATAAAGTTTTCTTTCTTATGTGTTTTCTGAATTCTGACTCTTTATTTAAATGTCTGTTTCCAAAGCAGGTCCCAATAATCCAGAAGTCATTTTCAAGGAAAGAAGCTCTGATAACAAATCTCAACCAAACTCCCCAAAAGTTGTGGTAGCTGGTTGTACAGATTCAATCAATAAAATAAAATATTGCCTACAGAGCTTTGTGCTATTCATTATTTTTAACCAAACTTATAAGCAAACTTTTTAAAAAACAATCTTAGACTGAAATTCATTTTATTTTTCCATTTAAAACTAGTCTTGTTCAAGAATAGTCAAAATTAAGTCAGCAGTCCCACTCAAACTTTCAAAGTAAAACTCTAAAATGTGTGTAGATGTAACTTATTTTAGTAATGGGCACCTTTGAAAACACTTAGATTATTTTAGTATGATGCCTAAATGGACATTTGATTTTATTAAATAGGGTTTGATGCTGCCGTGCCACAGGTACCTGGCGAGACCGAACTTCAGCTTGTGCCAGTGTGTTAATGGAGGGGATGTTGCTGCCATCAAATGTGCTTCTTCTGGTGCTTATTCTATCGCGTTCATTTTGTACAGCTAGGGGGAGAAAACACAGTATTTATTGAGCACTTCTCTTTAGCGTATGTTAGAATATAGATTTTGAGGAGTTTTTTTTAAGTAAAAAAAATGAGAAAAGTTCTTTCTAAAAGACTTGGAAGAAAGATATTTTCATTCTCTACTACTTTCAAAAATAGCAATAGTCAGGCTTGTCACTAGAGCCCATAAAACCCTGCTGTTTGAGACTTCATGACAGCATGCATGTTAGAAAGTGTTGGGTCAGCCAGTTCTGCCACGCTGTATTTTTAATAGGGTGGTTTTCTATTCTCTCAAAGTTAATAAAACTATAAGATAACTAGAGGAAGAGCATTGCCTATAAGATTGACCAGGTCGAAGATAAGAGTGTATTCACTATCAGAAAATATGAGTCATAGATTTTGAAACTTCCATTTTCTTTTCTCTATCAAACACTAGCAAAAATGGAAAGTAAACTTCATTATGATGATTTTAGGATTACAATATTATGATCTTTCATAAAACACTATCCATGGGACAGTTTACCAACATTAATAAAGCAAAACTTGTACCATGGAGCAGTCTCTCCTGAGAAAATTGAGGTTTGAATATCAGCATTTTGGAAAGATGAAGAAATCCTATATATTATATGGGTTTCTAAGAGAAAGCCAGATCTGCTTCTTTATTTCAGGATTAAAAAAAAAAAAAGAGTAATGTAATTCCCCAAATCCCTTACTGAAAACTGTATTTTTAAATATAAGGAAGAGTGACAGGGAAAATATTAACTCACATGTTTACCATAGAGAGAATAAAATCAGGCCAAGTGTAGTTCAAGTCTGTAATCCCAGCACTTTGCTAGGCCGAGGTCAAAAGTTCAAGACCAACCTGGCCAACATGGTGAAACCTCGTCTCTACTAAAAATACAAAAATTAGCCAGGCGTGGTGGCACACGCTTGTAGTCCCAGCTACTTGGGAGGCTGAGGCAGGAGAATCGCTTGAACCCAAGAGGCGGAGGTCACAGTGAGCCAAGATCGCACCACTGCACACCAGCCTGAGTGACAGAATGAGACTCCATCTCAAAATAAAATTTAAAAAAAAAAAAGAGAGAGAGAGAATAAAATCAGTCAGATATCAAAGTTGAAATTCAAAACTTTGGAGGTAAAATTATCTTTCATTAACCAAAGAGAAGGGAAACAAGGAATGTAGGCCCTAAATTATTTTGGTTAAGGCTGTAATTTGTTCTGCTGGAACAATAAGGCATTAAAATATCATTTTTTTTCTGCAAGTATGCTTTTGTTAAAGAAATCCACCAATTTCTAGAGACCTAAAACTTACTATTAAATATCCACTCCATTAAGTTGAAGGAGGAATTACAGGACTTTTTGCCTTTAAGAAAGAGTAGGTTGTCTGTAAGTTGGAGTGAATCAGTAATATTTTATTTTAAAATCATACTTACTGGTAGCTTGCTCTTTTTGTTTTACAGAAATTGTTATTGATTTTAACCTAAACTGACTCATTTGGAAATGCATATGCAGAGATAAAAAATTAAGATGTTAGCTATGCTTTTTGAATTTCACTTACATGATTATCCTTTAGAAAAATGCTAAAAGATATTGTAAACATTTATAATCTCAGTGCTATCATTTTTGACATAAAACTATGTTTCTATTTGTTTCCATCTAATTAATCTTGCTACTATGCTGTTAGTGTAAAAAACAGAAATATATCAACTTTAAAACTCAAAATTACTTTCCAGTCTATTTAAGAAAATAACACCTGCTTTTATGAACAAAAGATAAAATTTACCTGTTTTAAAACATAATTGTACTTCACAAATTGTAAAACTCATAAAGGAAACATAGGATTGTTATTTGCTTACACTTTTGTGGAGATAAACATGGAGTTCAAGTAAAAATGGAGGAAGGCAATTGACCAAGTATGTAATTAATCCCATAAAATGTCAAATAGAGCTCCCTATGAAATTAGAAACAAATCACTTTTTAAATGAGAAAGTGCTTCTCCTTTAATTTTGTGAACTTTATTTTTTGTTGTCTTCGACACTACTAACCTGAGCAAAACTAATGGTATTTCTGTATCCTTAAAATATTGAATGGCAAAGAAAAATCTAACTACGTTAAAGATGGGTTTGATATATTTTACACTTCTTTAGCATAGTGATTTCATTTGATTTTTTTAGTTTGTGAAACAGTTGTGAAAAACATCTCTTTGTATATGATAGGCATGACCAAACAGCAAAACTGACAAGTATAAAATTTTGTAGCTGTTACACGCTGTCAAATGTTTACAGTGTGTTCAATACATTTGTTTCTAAATTAACCGTATTTAAAATGTAGGAGAATATAATCAGATTACTTAATATATTCAAGATGAAATTAGTACACACTAAAATAGCACATCTAGTCTATTGTCTTGGTCCCTTGATATAATACAAGCTTCCTGAAAGGGAAAATTATTTTGTCTGCTATCTTCACTATCGAAGCTTCAGCACCTAGAACAGTGTTTGGAAAATTGCAGTGTTCAATAAATATTTAGTTAATAAATGAATGCGTGAAAAGCAGATATTCGGTTAATGTTCATCAAAAGAAAAAAGATATTCAGTTGTTGCTGAGAACAAAAACAACAAAAAATACATTTGTGTCAGGCGTGGTGGCTCAAGCCTGTAATCCCAGCACTTTGGGAGGCTGAGGGGGGTGGATTACTTGAGGTCAAGAGTTCAAGACCAGCCTGGCTAACATGGTGAAACTCTGGTTCGACTAAAAATACAAAAATTAGCCAGCTGTAGTCCCAGCTACTGGGGAGGCTGAGGCAGGAGAATTGCTTGAACCTGGTAGGTTGCAGTGAGCCAGGATCATGCCACTCTGCACTCCAGCCTGGTTGACAGAGCGAGACTCCATCTCAAAAAAAAAAAAGAAATCTGTAATTTCAACCCACTAACAGAATATTGGTATACTATTTCATCAATAATTTTGTTGCCTTGGACAATATAGTGGTGGAGAGGATGATATCCATAATCAGATAGTCACCAGATAAATACTGGCTATACCACTTAATAACTGGATGTCCTTGGGCTAAATTCTTTAACTTGAGGAACCATGGATTCCTCCTTATTATATTGAGGAAAATTAGAACTCATGAAAAAGGTTATACTGATCAATGAGAATGTGTGTGTACGTTTATCACTTTTCATCAATAATGTTAATTATCATCATCATTATTACCTTCTTTTTTCATTCCCGCTCTAAAACACTTTCTTAATCGGCAATATCTACATTGATTCCTTTTGTCCTTGTCAACAACACATTGCCGACTGAACCTATAACATCAAAGATATATTAGTTTGCAGAAAACTATAATTTACAAAAAAAAAGCAAATAGACAAACGGATTTTAAATATGTATTGTCACATTTGGTTCGATAAAAAGAAGGTATAGGAACAATCAACTATGACCTTTCCAGTCTCACAATCAGCATGTGCGTGAAAACATGAGCCTCACCTCTCCCTTAGTCTTTATAGTAAAATAAAACTGAATGACTATCTTCATTTTGGCTGCTGTGCATAACCACTTCTATCATGAGTCATGAAAGCCAAACCTAGTTTTGAATATCTTTGGCATTCGAGTTTTTGTTGCTTATTGCTAAATGATTTCAGTATGAAGGAGGCTATTATCAGAACTTCATGGCCCTGCATTTTCATGCTTTTCTCTTTTAAATATTCTTCTATTAATTTTAAGTGTACCCCACAACCCACTGAAGTTTACCCTAAATGGCAAATTATATATCAAGAGGTCGTTGAGGACAACATTGAGAGTACAGTTGGCATCATGGGGTAAGACTTCACACACATTAGAATGGTTGCAAATGAAATAAAGAAAAAACAAGTGTTAGTGAGGATGTGGAAAAATTGGAACCCTCATATACTGCTGGTTAAAATGTTAAATGATGCAGCTGCTTTGGAAGAAAGTTTAGCACGGTCTTAAAAAGCTAAACATAGAGTTATAGTACTATAACCCAGCAAAGCCATGCTAGGTCTGTGTGAAGAGAAATGAAACATATGTACACATAAAAGCTTGTTCATAAATGTCCACAGCAGCATTATTCATCATAGCCCAAAGTGGAGAATATCCAAATGCCTATCAACTGATAATAGAAAAACGAAATGTGGCATGACTGTACAGTGGAATATTATTATTTGTCAGTAAATAGGAATGAAGTACTGATAAATGCTACAACATGGATAAACCTTGGCAGCCTATTCTATCCTAAACAAAAGAAGTAAGTCTCAAGAGATCGCCTATCGTATGATTTTCTTTATACAAAATATCCTGAAAAGGCAAATCCGTAGAAACAGAAAATAGATTCATAGTTGCCTCATATTGTTGGTGAGGGAGTTGGGAGGAAATGGGGGAGTAACTACTAAAGGTTTCTTTATAAGGTGATGAAAATGTTCAAATTTGACTGTAGTGATCGTTGCACCACTCTGTGGATACACTAAAACCTGACTTGTATACTTAACCAAACAAACAAACAAACAAATGAAAAAGAGTACAGTCTCTGAAATTAAATCTAAGCTTGATTCCACCATTGACTCTCAACAGAACCTCGGGTGTTAAGTAACCTTAATTTACAATTGTAAAATAAAGAGAAGGACTTGCCCAAAAGGTTGTTGTGTGAATACACTTCAAATAGTTGGGGGCAAATATTAAGCATACAGTAAACACTAACATTTCTTCAAAATTCTGGCACAGAATTATCCATACATATTGATATGTACCTGTTTATTTGTAGTTGATGATTAATGATAAGAATAAAGGTATATATTTTGTGACCTATAAAATGTATTTCTTCTAAAAACTATCGGTGTCCACTTAAAATTGAATGAGAAGCAAAGCCTATCATCAACAAATTGAGCTAGAAGAGAAATGTGCTTTCAGAGTGAGGAACAAGGCATTGCTCATTTGGGAAAAAATGGCTGATGAGACTCAGGAGAGAGGACCAGATTGACAAAAAACACAAGGCGAATGCATTCACTTAACATTAAATTAATAACAAAAATTGAATAAACATATTATTAAGCACCTACAACATACAAGATCCTGGTGTAGGGATTAAACAGATTAATGCTACTTGTTCCCGCCACTCAAGGAAATTATAATCTAATAGAGTACACATACAAATTGTACATAATGTGAAAAACATAACGTGAAAAGTATTGAAACAGCAATTAAAAGTGCTTTTGAAGGAAATCTCAACCTCAGTTTGATGGAGCAGTTACAGTAGAAATGGAACTTTGTAATCTAAGGAAATAGATACATTTGAGACCTACACAACCTGAGCTTCAAAAAGTCTCCATGCCCTTAAACTTGCATCAATATACTAACCATTTTCTAAATGAAAAATCATAACATTTGCTGAATACTAAAATATGTAAAGAAAGCTAGGTTGGCAGTAGCACTCTTAAAAGGAAGGTGAAGGAGTTAAAATGCATCTGTTGTTAGAATATTTTTTAAACCTCTAAAAGCTGCTCTGAGAGCATCTCTTTTCCACTCTTCCCATACAGAAAGGACGGAAGTCCTGATAGCCTTTGTGATTCTCTGATTCTCACAAGTTGTAGGATTTAGTTGTTTGGATCATCATTTTACACACACACACACACACACACACACACACACGTATTTCAATTTTAACAGAGCACCTGACTCCAGAAGGTATGGTTTACAGGTTATTCTGTATTTGTTTTAGTTTAGAACCATTCGTACAAAACTATTTTTGATGAAGGAATGAAGGACATTGATCTACATTTTACCTTTAGAGTTTTAATGTAAATAAAAGGAAAACTCATCTAAATACACTTTTTTTGTTTACCTAGAAAGTTTTTAAAGTGGGCAATTTATATTTCTCTTAACCTGCTTCAAACTATCTTGGAAAAATTACTAAAGAATTACCAGAGAACTAGATAGATATTTGGGGAGTTATATATTAACTTGTATTGCACCCTAGGAAATCACGTGGCAAGACTTTGAGAGAGTTAACCTCTTCCCAAATGTCCAATCTGTTCTTAAAAGAACATAATTCTACACGTACCTTTTATTGACAGAACCAACATAGTTATTTTTCTGTTAAATTTAACCATTTTGTTAATAGCCTATATTCAATCTAAATGTAATCTGCATTCTAGGACAGTCATACAGATGAATCAAGATGCAATATGTATACTTAAATCGTGTTATGATGTTGACTAGGTATTAATCTAAAAAAAAAACCCAAGGAAACAGCCTACTGGAAATGCTTGACAAATATACTATAGTTAAATAAGCTTCTGACAAAACATTTAAATTTAATGACAAAAAATATGGCATGAGAAATACATTCTAAATTTTAGGACTGAAAATTAAATTTCACTCATTGATATCAACAAACTACCAAAATCATCTGCACTTTCATAATTTTGTTTTTAGACCTAGGATGTAATGGCACTTAAAAAATAAACATGAGGAAAAATACTCGTATTGAAAAACCTTTTAAATGCAGATTTTAAAATGTTTAGAGGTATATGAACATGTGGTAAAACAATAAAGAAACACAAGGAAAAGACAACATGAAATTGCAATGGTAGTTACCTCTAGGAGACAAGGGAGAAAAAGTGACAGAGGAGGTGTCCATTAAAGGCTTCAACTATATTGGTCTAAGCTGGGTGGTAGGTAGGTGGATTTTTTTATATACCTTCTATAAGTCTAAAATGTTTCATAAAAAAGCACCACCTACGTGAATACATCCTGTGTACATACCCACATGTTCTTACTTATACCGCAGTTTAGAGATTGTATTTGTAGACTTACAGATATACGAAAACTCTGAATTTTCTTCTCTTACTTTTTGCGTGCCAAACTGAAACATCTGTAAAGATAACTTGCCTAAAAGGGCATTTAAAGTACCTGCAAGAATAAACGTGACTCTTACGAATGCTGCGTCTGAAGAAACCCTTGCACCCATCACAGCTCGATGCCCCATAGTGTTTCCCTGTTGCTCTGTCCCCGCAGATAGCACACAGACAGTTGACGCCGTTGTCTGTGGTATTCATACTTGTCTCTGGGGCAGAACTATCTGTCAATAAAAAAGGAAGATTACAGTTAGAGTTAGTACTATTTCCTGATTAAATTGTCCTGCTAATTATTTATAGGCTCATAACACTTCATTCGTTGGCTTCTTGGAGACCCCACACTGGTGCTTTCCTTTTAACCCCTGGCTGGCTGCTTCCGTTCCAAGCTCTCCTTTCTTATTTCTGAACATTTATCTTTGGGACACCATAGGGCTTAGTTCTCCAACTATGCTGTTTCCCAAGGGAAGTTTATCAGTTCCATGACAATAAATATTAGCTGTAGGATGAATAATTCCAATATTTTATCTCTAGCCCCGATGTCTCCCACGGGCATCAGCGTGAAATGCCCAAGCACCTGTTGAAGAACTTCACTGTGAAATCTAATCAGAATTGTAAATTAACATATCAAAAACAAAAGTCTTCATTTTTCCCCTAGAACTTATTCTTCCTTCTTTCAGTCTCCCCTATATCAGTCAATGGCTCCATCCAGTTTCCCAGGGCCAATAATCTGTGAGTCTTTATTGTATTCTCTCCTTTATCTTTTATAACCAATCCCTTGGTAAGTCTATGTTTACAATAGTTTTTATTTATTTATTTATTTAATTTTTTAAGACTGAGTTCTCCCTGTTGCTCAGGCTGGAGTGTAGTGGTGCGATCTCGGCTCACTGGGATCTCGGCTCACTGCAACCTCTGCCTCCTAGGTTCAAGTGATTCCCACACCTCAGCCTCCCTAGTAGCTGAGATTACAGGCGTGTGCCACCATGCCAGGCTTATTTTTGTATTTTTAGTAGAGACAGGGTTTCACCATGTTGGCCAGGCTGTTCTTGAACCCCTGACCTCAGGCGGTCTGCCCACCTCGCCTCCCAAAGTGCTGGGATTATAGACGTGAGCCACCGCACCTGGCCTGAAATACATATTTAATCCACAACTTTTCACCACGGACATCCTTATTCAATCAACCACCATCTTTCCTCTAGATTATGGCAACAGCCTGCTATCTAAATTCTTTCCTTCCATTCTTGCTGCCCTACTGTTTGTTACCCCAAAGCCACCTAAGTGATATTGCTATAAGTAATTCATATCATGTCACCCTCTGCATCCAACCCTGTCGTAACTGGATACAGATGATGTCTAGGCATCTTCCCACAGCCTGTAAACCCTGCATGTCAAACCCCCCTAAAACTCCCCCAAATCTCTGATCCCAGTATCTGGTACCACTTTTCATTCAGTTCACTATTCTCCAGCAATACCCTCTTTTTTTTTGTCATCGTTGAATGCTACTCTCATCTCAGAACTTGTTCACCTGCTGTTCCTTCTGTCTGGAAGGGAAGTTCTTCCCTAAACCTTTCTTTGAGCTAGCTACCAGGTTTCTGTTAAAGTCTCACATTTTGTGTGAAACCTTCTCTGAACACACATTTAAAAATGTCACCTCCCATCTGTCCTTCAAGTAGAACCTAGACCCCTGCTTATTTTAAGTATTATTATTATATTTTGAGTCA
Organism: Symphalangus syndactylus; assembly: GCF_028878055.3. Taxonomy (NCBI): domain Eukaryota; kingdom Metazoa; phylum Chordata; class Mammalia; order Primates; family Hylobatidae; genus Symphalangus; species Symphalangus syndactylus. Next base: position 73,889,341 of record NC_072429.2, on the reverse strand, counting down.
GGGACTTGCTTTGTCACCCAGGCTAGAGTGCAGTGGTGCAATCCTAGCTCACTGCAGCCTGGACCTCCTGAGCTCAAGCAATCCTCCCACCTCAGCATTCCAAGTAGTTGGGGCTACAGGAGTACATCACCACATCCAGCTAGTTTTTAATTTTTTTTATTGTAGAGACAAGGTCTCACTATGTTGCCCAGGTGGGTCTTAAACTCTTGGGCTCCAGCGATCCTCCTGCCTCAGCCTCCCAAAGTGCTGAGACTATAGGTATGAGCCACCACACCTGGCCTTAGTTTTTTAAATGGCCTTAGCTTTTTATATAACTTTATTAGTGAAAAGTATATTCTGCATTGGTCTGCTCATTTATTACCCATCTTTACAAACAGAATATAAGCCCCATGTTGGTAGAGAATTTATCTGTCTTATTTAGTCCTCTGTTTTCCAGCTTTTAGGATTATGCCCAGGATATAGTGGGTCATCTAATACATAATTCTGAGGGAAGAATTATTTTTAAAATGTAGATATTTATAATAAAATGAATATTTCTTAAATGAGTTAATATTGTGGATTACATCTTTAAAAATCTATATGCATTCAAAAGATATTAAATATGTAATATAGTAAAACTTTATTATAAAATTGTATATTAACAACTGATTATTGTATAGCTAACAAAAGGATAATACTAAAGGTTGTCGCGTCCTGATTACATTTTGTAACTTACATATATTCTACTTACTAATATTTCTGAGTAGACAAATATTGTCATATATAATTTCATGAAGTAGAAAAAAATTTTAACGAGAACATGCTTAGGGTTAGTCAGGTGACATAGGATTAAAATGCTAAATATTTTTCTTTTGGTAACATTAACAAAACAGATATTAACAATATGAAAGTTAGAACTGTTTGGAATTGATTGTATTCTGAGAGACTATATAGAAATATGAAAAGTGCAACTCTTGCTTCAAGTTTAGTGCCATACTTACATATTGCTGACAACATTAATACAAACAAACAAGTTACACCACACTTTAGATATAGCCATACAAATTTGTTATTTCAGTATATTTGTTAAACACTTATAGTAAATAAGTGTTATGATTATGGCAAATATGTCCCTACCATTTCTTAATCATGAGTGTTTTTTTAAATTCAGTATTCTGATGAAATACTCTATTAAATATCTCTAGTCAAGTCTAAACATAAGGACACAAAACAGTGACTTCCTGAAAGTTGCATTACAGATTTATTTTAACTATAGCTTTGCTAAATTTTCAGAATTCACCTTTTGACTGTTTTTTAAAATTCCCACTAATAAGGAACTGCTTATTAAAAATGGAACCAGAACACCAGTCATACAAATTATACAATACAGTAGAATAGCAAGATATCCTCAGTACAAGATATATTCTCAATCTTGCATTAAACACACACACACACACACACACACACACATTTTCCAAAGTATACATAATTACTCGATCTTAGGAGTTCTAACAGTTATAATGTATTTTAAACAAGATTTTTTTACTGGGTATTAAGTCTAAATTCAAAGTCAACAGTAAGCTGTATTACATAAAGACACAACCCCTAAACAACTCATGTCTTATTTAAAGTTAAAATGTTACAGTAATTAAATACCAACAGCTTTGTGCGGCTAAACATTAGCCTGTCAAGTGAGGTTATAATACAAGCCTTATTCCCTTTCATATTTGCTTTCAATGCAAAAACCTGATAGTAATTTTAAATGCAGTTTCTCATCAGTAGCAATTGAGAACTGGAATTATAATGAAAAGGGTAGACAATCAGTGAAACTCCCTAATGTTCTATGGAAACTTTGTTCCATAAGTCATTTTAAATATTGCATAGAAAATATACTTTCACAGCCGATCTGCCAATATTACGTATTACTATGATTTACAGCAAATAAAATAACAGCTGAAACTACTCTTTTTACCTAACTGGCCCATGACAGAATTCTGACATTACTTTATTACACAAAACCAGGCTTTTTCTACCTCTAACACAAAATAGCCACAGCATTATTAACTTAAATTTTGTAATGAAGTTCAAAAGCTCAGATTAGTGGCCTTAAAAGCAAGCCCTAAATTCTCCAGCAAAAAAACATTGAGCCACAACCTTTGGAAGGTCAGTCTTCTACCTTCTCCAATTATACTTACTTTTCTTTACATCTATAAACAGATGATAACTCACCATTTGAATTGTATAGAATCTGCATAGTTTCAAACTCCAAAGTTGTGTAAGTTGGGTCCAAAACTTCACTGTAATTTGCCATGTCCATGTCCAGTATTGGTTCTGATACCCTCATCATTGATTTAGAAACACACATACAAGTGGCACCACAAGCCCAGAGTGTGTGATGAGTGTTTTGATGTTTTGCTTTCAATCTGTGAGTGCTAATCCAAAGTTAACTGTAACTGAGTGACTTAAGAGCTGCAATGGGAGGGGCTGTAAAACTGTAACCTTCTTCAGCAGGCCATATTCTGCTTATTTCTTCTTTTATGGCATATGAAAGCAATTCCTTGTGATAATCTTGGAATGCTTCATGGAATAGCCTTATCTGAAGTGCTTAGTGGACTAACATGATTTCCTAAATTGATTTCCAGTAGACAATAAATGAGATCATTAAGAGAAGGATTAAAAATAGAAAAGAAAATCTCATAGGTTTTAAACTCTAATAACAATGTGAGGTATCCCATTTAAGGAGCTGAAATCATATACCCCATATTCTGAAAAATGGGACTTACTTTACTGTTATAAATTTGGTAAATCAAATCTGTAAGTTAACATTTCACATAAACACTTTATAATTTCAAGTTTTCTTAAATGTACAATAAAGCTACATTTATTTTGGAGTAAATCAAATTTTGTAATTTGAAATGTGGGGAGTTATGACATACCCTGATAGCCCCCTAGGCGTAACCCTAATATGGCCTTTAACAATATTCTCTTTAATTATCTATTTATGGGCCTGTGTCCCAACTATATTAGTTAACTTCCCAAGGGCAGAACCAGTACAGCTGCTAGTACATGGGAGGCATTTAAATAATTGTTACATGTATAATGTTTCATTTCTTTTGAATTCTGATGTCATTAAACTGAAATAAAATTATCCCTAACGTGTAGGTCTACATATTCCTATCATCAACCCTCATCTATGTGGCACAGTACATCTTCTGCGTGTATATTTGACAAGGAACATCTAGGGTTTGGGGAATATTTAGACAATAGTATTCAATCAATATATTTTACTACTGAAAATATGTTTATTGATTCTATTTTCCAAGAAAGAATTCCAGCCCCATTTACATCATAAATTCAGAATGTCCTTTTCCACGTTTGTTAAAGATTGCAGAAAAGTAATATTTCTTAACCAATTTCTTAACACCACAAACCTTATGAATACTATGTCTTAGAAACTATTGTACTTTTCACCTGGGAAGGCTGGCCTCTTAAAGTACTCTAAACCATGTGACAAACTGTAAAGAAAATAGCTTAGAGTCAATTTAGCAGCCAGATTCACTAAATCAAACAGTGATCATTGGAATAGTCCTCTTGCCCTCATATTCTGTATAGTCTTAATTGTGAGGATAATATGTTGGAATAAACTTTCTTTTTTGACTTTCTTTAATGAAGACTAGACATAGGTTATTCAGTTTTTAGAGAAGTAGACAGAAGTGGTTTTCATTTGCGTGAAGTAGTCCTTATTTTAAATGAGTTAACAAACATTTGTTTTCTATAGGAACCAAAGGGATGAATTGTGCAGAGCCCACAAACTTTCTAATCTATGAAATAATTAACCAATACAGAGGGATGTCACTGATGGGAGTGTCCCAACAGAAGAAAAAGTAAAAAAGAAAAAGATAGGAAAAGCTCATTTATACATCTGGAAATCACTAAAAGAAATGTGGCTGTAGCTCAGGAGAACAATGCTGTCATAGTTTTATCCTTCTACCCTAGTCTGTTCCCGCGGGTGACAGCACCGGATCCAGGCATTCTACTCTAAGGTGAAAGGGGCTACATATGGATCTAAGCACAGATCTTCAAGTAGCAATTAGCAACTAATCAGAGATGGCATTCAAGAAGAAACCTGTGCCCCATTCATGTTAGTTTACGTTATTTTCTTCATTTCATAGAGTAAGAACTCAAGAATTTCCAGAAGATATGGTAGATTTGAATAGCAAGCATATCTCCTCAAGTGGGTAGTCTTTGTAATGATATTCAGATGTAGAAACACCCATGGAATTCAGTCAGCCTCAGCCTAGCAAAAGAAGGGGTTTCTTTAGCTTTTCTCTGAAGGAGAGTACAAAGTACAGTGGAAGCCCTCTTTTCTTAAATTCTAGGACTCATAATTTACCCAACTGATTAAGCAAATAAAATAATTAAAACAGAAAGTCATAAAAAGATATATCCTTACTTCATCTTATTTTACATAAGGGGGATATGGATGCTACTGTTTGTAAAACCAAGACCTTTTCATTGAGTAAGAATCCACTGATTGGGGTTCTTTACTAAATTTTTTTTCGTAAGTCTCATACATTGCCTTTGATTTCTAGTTTTGTATTTTTTAATGGAGAAAAAAGTTAAAGCCAACCATAAGGCAATGCAAAGCAAAAATTCTAGAAGCCTTCTAGAATTTTAGTTTTTCAAAATATTGTCTAAACTTTAGTCAATTTGCTTTTATCTACTTCCACAGTATTTCCCTTGGTTTTTATAGTGGAGGGAAAAAAAAGTCTTTTGGCCAGGCACGGGGGCTCACGCCTGTAATCCCAGCACTTTGGGAGGCCAAGGCAGGTAGATTGTTTGAGCCCAGGAGTTTGAGACCAGCCTCGGCAACATGGCAAAACGCTATCTCTACTAAAAATACAAAAAAACTAGATGGGCGTGGTGGCTTGCGATTATAATCCCAACTACTCAGGAGGCTGAGGCAGGAGAATCGTTTGAACCTGGAAGGTGGAGGTTGCAGTGAGCCAAGATCATGCCACTGCACTCCAGCCAGGGCAACAGAGTGAGACTTTGTTTCAATAAAATAAAATAAAATAAAATAAAATAAAGCCTTTTAATGCTCATGCTGCATTAGATTGTACAATTTTTAACGAAATTGTGAAATGAAATAACAAGAACAAATGGTAATCATACACTAGGTAACAAATTCAAATGACTCTTGATAAGTGTATAAAGTTGGTAAGATGTGCCTACCCTGAAAACTAATTAGTATGATCTACAAAGGAAATTGAGAACTTGAGTTAATCCCAGGTTTTGGCTACATGGAGTTTAGAGGTTCTCTTATATTAATTTTAACTTGAGATAACTTGTGTTTATAAATTAACTTATATTCCTCTTTATAACCAATCTTCCTCTCTACCTCTAAAACTAGTTAAGCTACATTCAGAATATTTTTATTTATTTAAAGAGGAGAAGGGGAGAATGAAGAGGGAGGATGAGAAAGAAAAAAAAAGGTCACAGAGAAACTAAGTTATAGTTAATTTTAGGTTTTTAGTTATGCATCATAATCAAAACAAACAGCATACTCTTAATACTAATTCTTTGTGTTTCCCATTCATTCGTGATTGTGGTGTTTTTATAACTCAATAAACATGTCTATGGCACAATTGAACAAAATGAAATTATTAAATTAAGTTGCATAAACCTTAGATACATGAAACAGTTATGTTTTTTATATATATATATATTCACATTAAAATTCAGTTATTTTCAGCAAGGGGACTGATGGATATTAGCCAAGCAGCCTTTCATGATGGCTTCACCAAGTACTTTACATGGGTAAATTCATTAAGGCTACATTAGATTAAGAGCTTAAGTAGTTAAAAATAAAACTGTATTAATTTTATGCCTAGGTGATAGTAGAAGAAAATTATCTTTAAATAAATAAGACCTATGTTATCAAACCCTACATTCAACAGAAATTTGAGTGCTTTTAAGTTTACTTCTAAAGGTTAAATTAGGAAGCACATCATTTATTCATAGTAATACATAAGACAGTAATTTATAATAAGTAGCACACATTTTTTAAAGATATATAAATTTAATCTGTATCAAAAAATATAAATATATGATAAACCATGAACTACTGAAAATCTCTCTTAACATTGCTTTCCAGTATCTGTTCTCTAAACTGAGCAAAACATTACTTTTACTTAGTGAAATCTCATGTTTTGTAGGCTAAGATGTGCCATCTTAGCTCTAGTTAGGTCAAACACTCCAGAGAGAATGACAACATTATTTGTAGATAAAAGGTTAATTTTAAATAGCACAACTAATTATCTTGAAAAATGTTTCTCCCCAGCAATGGTTCTCTAAACTGGCATGTGAAATATTTAAATTTCTTTAGCGCAACATAACAAGCAGTGAAAACAGCATGGTGTTTAAAGAAGACAACTCAAATCACTGTTGATTCTTCAAGATAATAGCAGAAACATTTCTATCTTATCTGAAAGACCATTAAGCCATTTAAATTGTTCCATACTTTATATTTGATTTAATCATTCTTACACAGCGTGATTTAAAATAGAAAGCAAACTAATAAAATGAGGGTTATTTCCATAAAATAATTTTCATGAAAATAATTTGGAATGCTAACAACAATATAAAAACATTTTATTGTAAAATAGAGTTAACAAAATTTGTTTTTTAAACTTATTTCTTTGAGATTATTTTTCACTAGCAAAAGCACTACATATCAATCTCCAAAGCACATCTATAGTTCTTGTTGTTTTCATATTCTACTTTTCAAGTATGAAGATTACACAAATGAGATCACTAAAAACTAAATGAAGAAGAAGAACAATCTAAATCAACGCCGTGTATTTTTCAGCGTAAGCAGGAAACCATTAAGTGAAGAACTCTACCTAACACAAATGACTTTTTAATTCAAAGCAAAGCCACCTTTTGTTTCCCAAAAAGGATCTCAATTTTAAAAAAATCATCATATTTCCTTGCTGCCACTGTCCTAATCTAACCATTCTTCCTCTTTTGAAATAGAAATTTTGCTGGGGGACAGAGCAAGACTCCGTCTGAATAAAAAAAAAGAAATTTTGTATTTTCTTCTTCCTAATTTTGATGGGGAAAAACAAGTAAATTCACAAATTACAACAAACAGAGATGGGTATTTTAATATTTAAGGCAAGTCACTACCATTTACACACAAAGAAGTTTGACATTGCCTCTTATGATGGGATTCTACTTCCAAAGAGCTTTATACATTTTTTTCCTAAAGGCCAGATTATGTGTAATTTTTAGATAAACAAAAATTATTTTTTCTTATCTTTTTCCTTTGTTGTTCAGTTTAGATCTATACAATCGCATTAACTCATTAACACATTTAAACCGAAGTTATTATAACATGTAAAAATTATAATTTTGGTATTATTTTTGAAACATGTTCCTGTCCTCGATTTCTTGAAAATTTTTAAAATTTAAACTGAACTTCTATAGCTTTGCTTACATAGTTTTATAATAATAATATAGCTTTGCTTACAGTTTTATATATAATAAAATTCTATAGCTCATTTCTCAATTCATATTGATTTTCAATTCACAAAATGTAGTCCAAGGAACCAATTTTAAATCTTTATCACATCACTACTAAAAAATGCCATTTGATAGTAAAATCCAAAGAAAGTTGACAGAGATGCATACGCACCTTGTGAAATAGATGAATTTGTTTAGAATGATGCCACTATATTCTTTCTAGTATTTATGGTTTACTTCAACTATTTATACTTATTTTATTTGCACATTAAAACACTGTTATTTAAAACTAGTTATACAAATAAATGTAAATTCCAAAACTAAGGAAGAGTAAAAACTATCGTTATTAAATCAGTTACTGTTAGGATAGACAAAATGATGATTGCACAGCTCAGAGCTACATGTAACCAAGAAAATGCTCTGAGTAAAAAAAAGCTTAGAGGTGATATAAGTAATCTGCATATATTAAACCTACCTTCAAGGTCAGCTGCCTTATGATTCAAAGCAGACTCTCCTTTTCAGAAGATAAGGAGCTGATTAGCACTAAATTATTAACTGGAATATAGATTATACTGGTAAGGAAACTGAAGTGTGGATATAAGGAACATGTTAGGATTTGACAGTCACTATTTCTGCATTTCTTTTTAAAATGGGTCTTATCATTGTTGCTACTGCAGACTCAGCAAAGCTAGTCAGAATATTTAAGATTGTGGTGGCATTTTGAAGCCAAAATTGCTGTATTATGCAAAATGAAGGGAATGAAGTTATCAGTTTGGGCCAGTACCTATTGCAAATATGTTCTGAAGAGGTATAATGTTTCAGAAAAATAGCAGCAGTTTCACTATGCTGAGTGCAATTTAGACTTGAACACTTTAATGAACTATAATGTACTATAATGAACATACACTTTAGCATCTGGAAGCCAGATAAATAAATAAATATATAAATAAGAGTTACAGTTTCTCCATATAAAATACAATAATAGAGTATATGTTCAGTCAAGTAGTCAAGAACTGCTCAAAATTCCTCTTTAAAGCTTTCTTAGATACATATGGAGAACAACATTTTAATGTGATATTTGATTGGGATAAAAGTAAACAACATTTGCATCTCCATTTAATAGAGGTAGGTGTATAACTGGCTCAACTGAAATGTTAAATATTTCACCTCCTTTTTGATAAATGTATTTTTAGAAAATAGTGTTGGTCGGTTTCTCAAAAATACCATAAGGAACTTTTTTTGGTTCAAGAATATAGGACATAATTAAAATAATATTAATAGTAAACATTTGAATATAATATGAACTAAACATAGTGGGTAAAGTGGTGGCTTTTGTAACACAATCTATTATTACTCTCAGGTAAGAAACCTGGAATTGTTTAACTCCAACTTGTATATTAGGCCAATGATTCAAAAATTCTTGTGCACATTACAATTATCTGGAGAACTTTTAAAGACCCCCGAGGTTCAAGTTGCATCAGACACTAATTAAATCAGAAAGTCTGGAGGTAGAAGCTGGTATCAGTGTTTTAAAAACTCTTTAGGTGATTCCAATGTGCAGCAAAATCTGAGAACTACTGCTTTAAGAAGCAAGTTCTATGAAGGCAAAGACCTTCTATTTTCTATTTACTATTTTGTCTGCAGTTCCTAGAATACTGTACATCATATGGGAAATGCTCCACAAATACTTACTGAAAGTGTGAATAAAATACATATGCAAATAATAAACTTTGAAGTGTATAGCATTTACACTGAGTGCATGAGTACATTTTATGTGTCAAAAGCTTTTCTAGTGACTGGGTATTTCTACATGAAAAAATAGAGAAAATCCCTACCCTCATGGAGCTTATAATCAAGTAATCATGATAAAATAATGATCATGATGATAATGATGATTATTTATATCTGTATAAAGAGACAAATAGCTGAACAATTGTTTTTCTATGGGATCCATGAAGCTGGATTGAGAAATAGAGTTATTATCCTATACATTTAAACTTCAGCAACAGAACAAATTTATTGGTTTGCAGCTAGAGGTGTAGTCCTGATACTGTCTGACTCTTGAATGCCTGTCATAATTTGCACTGTAGTTTAGTCATGGGTATTTCAGTGGGAAGTTGCAAAATATACATATAGGATTACTAGCCTGGGGCTAGTCTAAATAGGAAGAAAAACTTATTCCATTTTTGATACAGTCTCCTGTATATGATTGCATATCTACCTCATGTTACCAATGCTGACTTTCCAGAGCACAAAGAACATTCTTCTCTTACCCCATTCACTTCCACTCTAGGCGTAAATTTAAGAGGTAATGTTTGGGAAGCATGATTCAATGTAGTATAAAAAGCAAGCACTGGAAAGAAGGTGCCCACATAAATATAATTTTAAAAATATACCAAAACTCAACAGTGAACATGTTTCTAAATGGCGATGTATTAAGATCATTTCCTTTAATCTAGAAATACTACAAGAGTATGCAATCTCACCAGTACTAATCATTATTATATTTTCTGTTCTAGTATTTACAATAGGGAAAGAAAAAATAATTGGTATAAATCTTCGAAAATGATATGAAAATAACATTTTAGAAAATAATCAGCCACAAATGAAAACAATAATTAACATTCAATTTCTTATATGTAAAAACTAGTATTATAAAAATAACTCTTCTTTCAAAATAACATATGCAGTTCCAAGTACAAAGCTAGCTACAGGAGGAATTTATTTATTTATTTTTGATGAGATAGAGGGGTTTTTAGATGTTATGACTTCAAACTCATATTAAAGAATAAAAATTTTAAAATAGCCAAAAGTTATAAATGAAAGAATAGTGAAGATGATCTTATCTGATATGCAAACATAATATAAAGCCATTATAATAAAAACAGAATAATTGTGTTTAAGAATAAATAGTATCTGGAGATAAAAGAGAAATTCCAATTTATTTGGTGTATATGGCAAATGAATACAGTTGTCTTTTAGTATCTATATGGGGCAGCTATGCGACAGTTTCAGTAACCCTGTGGATACCAAAATCCTCAGATGCTCATTTTGTATAACATGGCATAGTATTTGCATATGATCTATGCACATTCTTTTGTATACTTTAAATTATCTTTAGAGTGCTTATAATATCTAATATAATGTAGATGCTACACAGTCATCATAATTACTTATTTGTATTATTTTATTATTTTTTATTTATTTATTTTTGAAAATATCTTCAGTCTGTGATTGATGAAATCTGTGATTATGAAATCCATAGATAAGAAGGGCCGACTGTATAATATAAAAGTGTTTAAGTTCAATGTGAAAAAGAGATATTTCATCCAAATAATTATTTTGATATTTTATTATCCTAGATAAAGGTAAGTTGGATTCATACCACACCACATAGAAAAATACTTAGTGGAAAGATAAGATGTCAAAGTCCTTTAACCTCTATATTTTGTAAATGTAATTTTTATCAATTCTAACCTCTTGTACTGAAATGCTAAATTTGACTGTTGATATTTGGAATTGAGTTTTACCGTATGTCTAGGAGTGCATCTTTTAATTTTATTTTTTCATAATCCTTCATGGAACTTGATGAGCTCTTTCTCTCTGTACTTAACATTTCTTAATCAAAAGAGAATCCTTCTATTACATTTTTACAGTTTGTTCTTTCTTTATTCTTTTTTTACAAAATTTTTCATTATTCAAATGTTATATTTCTCTAGAATTTCTATCTCAAAGGGTTCTTATAAGGATTAACTAAGTTAAAAACAAAAAACACATTGAGGCCGGGCATGGTGGCTCACACCTGTAATCCCAGCACCTTGGGAGGCCAAGGTGGATGGATCACCTGAGGTCAGGAGTTCAAGACCAGTCTGGTCAACGTGGTGAAACCCTGTCTCTACCAAAAAATACCAAAATTAGCTGGGTGTGGTGGTGCATGCCCGTAGTCCCAGCTACTGGGGAGGCTGAGGTGGGAGAATCACTCGAACCCAGAAGGCAGAGGCTGCAGTGAGCTGAGATCACACAACTGCACTCCAGCCTGGGCGACAGAGTGAGACCCTGTCTCAAAAAAAAAAAAAAAAAAAAAGCACATTGAACAATGCCTGCCACTGTCTTCTGTCTTGTATGCTTTCCTTTATGATTACCATCTTTTTGCAGCTTTGCTCTTGTTCAGATATGTATTCTAGTGCACCTTCTGGACCACTAATTTAGATCTCCATAGGGACCATATTCTAATTGAATCCTTCTAAATTTTTGAACTCAGAATCATACATTTTAGTCTTATAAAATGATTTAAACCTAAAGTTACCTTAAATCTTTATTATTTTTATTCTAATTGTCATCAACCAGCTGCAGAAATTCTGCCTAAATGTCAGTTTGGTACCTGAGTGTTCTACTTATATTTCCTTTCTCTGGCTGCTGGGTTTCCTTAGGTAGTATTTTTTTTTTTATTACTGGTGGATCTATTCACCTTCATATCCAGATCTGCCTGCCTGAGCATAATAAATGAAGGAATCGCACAGCAGTGTAAGGCACAGTAACCTTGTGGTCAGGCGCTAGAACAGCTAAAAAATTACCAGTTTTTTTGCAAGGTGACAAGTAGAACCTCTCTGCTTGTGATGCTTTCAACTACAAAGTCTGGTGCCCTGAGGATCAAGGATAGGGGAACTCAGCTTAATATCACAGCTCTGCTATTTTCCCAGAGGCCTAGAACACCAGCAGCTCTCCAGATATAATGTATTTAGGCTGGCACTATCTATCCTTGAGGTAAGTGGGACAGGTCCAGATATCTTGGTTGGAACTCTGATTCTTGCTCCAGGGCCCTGTGGTACAGGTCCCCAGGTTCACATCTAGAGCAGAGAAGAGTAGCCTCTGCACACGCACTCTGTTCTGCTTTGTTATTACCCTCCTGGCCTTACCGCCAGCTTATTTTGGTAGCTCATCTTCTTGAGAAAGGTGGATGGTGGTTGGATAAAAGTTTGGAGGAGAGGACAACAAAATTAAGTGTTTAAAAATTAAATATTTTTTAAAAATTGAAAATAAGGCAAAAGTTGTGATGAGAAAGGTGATCCAAATTCAAAATCTTAAAAATACAACAGGAGTCCTGAGTATGCCTAAATAATTCAAGTAGAAATTAGTGAAAGGAAATTCACATCTAATTTAAGGTGAATCTTCCCCATAGTTCTCTCTCACAGAACACTTTTCTGTTTCTTTTTGGTTCATTTGGTAGTTGTGTAATTAATTTCATTTACATGATCTTTGTCCATTTCCTATATTAAACTAATAGGATTAAAAAAGCATCATTCATCCCCACTACCGTAGAAAATGGTATCCTGCCCTCACCCTCTGTCTCCTAGGCTTATATTTTTGAGACAGTGGCATTTCTAGAAAGTCAAAGAATAAAGATATATCCCATTTTTTGCCTACAGCTAAGATGATATGGTTTGGTTTTGTGTCTCCACCCAAATCTCATCTCGAATTGTAATACCCATGTGTCGAGGGAGGTGACTGGGTCATGAGGATGGTTTCTCCCATGCTGTTCTGATGGTAGTGAGGGAATTCTCACGAGATCTGAGGTTTTTTTTTTTTTTTTTTTTTTTTTAGACAGAACCTCGCTCCGTTGCCCAGGCTGGAGTGCAGTGGCACAATCTCGGCTCACTGCAAGCTCCGCCTCCCGAGTTCACGCCATTCTCCTGCCTCAGCCTCCCGAGTAGCTGGGACTACAGGCGCCCGCCACCACGCCCAGCTAATTTTTTGTATTTTTAGTTGAGACGGAGTTTCACCGTGTTAGCCAAGATGGTCTGGATCTCCTGACCTCATGATCTGCCCACCTCTGCCTCCCAAAGTGCTGGGATTACAGGCGTGAGCCACCGCGCCCGGCAGAGATCTGAGGTTTTTAAAGTGGCAGTTTCCCCTCTTTCTCTCCTGCTGCCATGCAGGAGGTGTCCTGCTTCGCCTTCTGCCATGATTGTTAAGTTTCCTGAGGCCTCCCCAGCCACGCGGAACTGTGTCAATTAAACCTCTTTTATTCATAATTACTCAGTCTCAGGTAGTATCTTTATAGCAGCGTGAGAACAGACTAATACATAAGAAAAACATGAAAAATGTAGAAGTTTAGGCTTTTCACTTTCTGGGCATTACTATACAATGAAACTAGAGTATCAGTTTCATAAATCCAAACAGAGAGGTAAAAAAGTTTCCTATAAATTTGCCTCTGCAGACCCATCTGAACTCATTCTATGACATCTGCATTGAACCATTTTAAGACAAATTATTGCAACATGTTACAGCTTAGAATTAAATGAGTCATTCTCCCATAATACTGACCGTGTTCTATGAGGGACCTCATTTTTCAAACAGAGAAAGTGAAGCATTTTACGGAAGAAAAGATAGAGTACCAAAAATGCCTTTTATTCCTCTGATAATCACAGTAATGCTGTGAGAGGATTAGATCAATTGTTCAAATCCTTTATCTTAAAAGTAGAGAAAATATGTTTCATTGAGGTTTTACATGAAGTTTAAGGCTGCAAACAGCAAGGCCTGAATGTAACTAACCACTCATATTTTCTGATGTTATAGTCTCTTCTATATATTGGCAGTGTATCTAACAAAAAAACTTAAAGGTGAAAAAATCTTCTAGGAGCCTTGGTAAGCCCATATTATTGCATGCAACTAGTACCAAGACATGGATAAAATATCCATGGACTTGCCCTCATTTTCTACCTACTACATGGGCCACTCATATATTATCACTTTTCCCAGCCTTAGGAGTAAGCAGATAAACAACAGAGAACAAATGAGACAAGGAAATTGCAAAATGCACAATTATGCACTCTCACATGAACATGGTTAGAGATAAAGGTATTGCTACCAGGTTTAAAGCCTTTATTCAAGATTTCAAAAAGACAAAAAGTGTTGAAGTAGAAGAGTCAACTGATTTCTCTGAACTACTAAATTCCTATCAAATAACAGAGAGTTCAAGAAGCATTGTTTAAAGTTAGCAGAGAAAGTATCGAATTTTACTTAATTTACACAGAAAAGGAGAAATTCTAATATAGACTCACTCAAAGATACATTTTATAAGTGAGTCAATCACAATAACTGAAAGATCTCATATATCTACATTTATAAAATTTACTTGTTTATGGTATCAAAACAGATAAATGGTGCACCAGTTTCAGAAGCAAATATTAAACAAAATTATTTGAATTCTGATTGTAATATAATGAAATTTACTAATGGCCTAAATATGTTTTTATAGTTGTATTCTTGGAGACTGTAACTAATACTGGTATACTATAATTTTCTACTTTAACTTCTTAAACACAAAAAGGATATGTGTGTGTCTGTGTATATATATGTTTGTATACCAGTTCTCACTATCCATGGTAATCATTTTTTACAAAGTCCTTGTGAACACTGAATTAGCAAATACTGAACCACTGCTCCTGGGAGAAATAGGGCTATGCTCCTGCGAGCCTTTGGTCACAACATTTTCATGAACCAATCAATATATAACCTTCCTTTTGTGTGGGTTTCTATTTAAAGACACTGATTTAATATATATTGTTGATTGATTAACATTAAACTCACATCCAACAATACCATAACTCATATCTGAAAGCTTACCTAACACATATTTTCTCTATAAGGCACATATTTTCTCTATAAGGCACATCATAGCCCTTTTGCTCCAATGAACCCCAGATAGTAGTTCAACAATATGCTTGAGGACCATTTTAAACACCAACAAAAAGCACAAAAATGAGGAAAACAGGGCACTAAATATGTTGTGAAAAGAATGCTTGTTGGGCCAGGCGTGGTGGCTCACGCCTGTAATCCCAGCACTTTGGGAGGCCGAGGTGGGAGGATCACGAGGTCTGGAGATCGAGACCATCCCGTCTAACACGGTGAAACCCTGTCTCTACTAAAAATACAGAAAAAATTAGCCGGGCGTGGTGGCGGTTGCCTGTAGTCCCAGCTACTCGGGAGGCTGAGGCAGGAGAATGGCGTGAACCCGGGGGCGGAGCTTGCAGTGAGCCGAGATCGCGCCACTGCACTCTAGCCCAGGCAACAGAGCGAGACTCCGTCTCAAAAAAAAAAAAAAAAAAAAAAAAAAAGAATGCTTGTTAACCTGGGCAACTGACAAGTGAGTCCCTGTGTCTACTAAAAAAAAGAAAAAATTTTTTTAATTAGCCTTTTGTGGTGGCATGCTTATAGTTCCAGCTACTTGAGAGGCTGAGGTGGAAGGATTGCTTGATCCTGGGAGGTCAAGGCTGCAGTGAGCTATGATGGTGCCACTGTACTCCAGCCTGGGCAATAGAGCAAGACCCTGTCTCAAAAAAAAAAAAAAAAAAGGAAGGAGAAGGAGAAGGAAAAGGAGAAGGAGAAGAAAAAGAACACTTGCTTTCGGCATGAGAACTGAAACAAGAAGGAAGAGCATTGCTCATTGCCTTGGACTTCAACTGAGAATATGCGCAATGAGTTACTCAAACATTTCCACCACCCTGCATATGTCCAAGAATGAGTGCCAAAGTGTCCAAGTATTGATTTGGAGGTTAAACATAAATTTGAGGACAGGTGCAGTGGCTCAGGCCTATAAACCCAGAACTTAGCCCAGTGTGGCGACGTGCACCTGTGATCACAGCTACTCGAGAGGTTGAGGTGAGACGATCGATTGAGCCTGGGAGATCGAGGTTTCAGTGAGCCATGATCATGCCACTGCACTCCAGCCTGGGTGACAGAGTGAGGCCCTGTCTCTAAATAAATAAATAAATAAATAAATTTGAGCAAGTAGAAAATTCATAAATATGGAATCTGCAAATAATGAAGATCGGTCCTATTTACATGAGTCCTGACATTTCACTTTCTAGCTTCATTTCAAATCTCCCTCCAACTTATCAAATGCAGTAAATATTTTTATTTAAAATTATATTCTTCTGATTCATCCTCTACATTTGTGACAACTCCCTTATTTGTTTGTTTGTTTCCTCATCCACCTCATAAATACAAACATTCTCTAAGGTTCATTCTTTAGTTTGCTGCTATAATTTTCCTTTGGAATCTCAGGCATTTAAAATTATCATTACTATTTAGAAATATGAGTTCAAATTTTTCTTACAGAGATTGCTCCATTGCAAAATATAATCTTATATCTTAATTAGTTGAATAACCCTTTTTTTCTTAGAGTGCTTTTTGTGTCACATACGGTAAAACTCCGCCACAACAATGTAAGTGTGGACCAAAATATTCAATCTCATTACTATGAGGTTAATAAAATATCACAAATGAACCTGTGGAGCTAGCTGGCTTAGAGGTGAGGTGCCAGGTAGCACAATCCATGTCTTTTCAGGTCCCAGAGGTGGTTTTCACGGGGTAATAACTGCTCATTAAAGCTGAAATATTATTAGAAAAGACGTTGGAGGCCAGGTGCGGTGGCTCACGCCTGTAATTCCAGAACTTTGGGAGGCCGAGGAGGCCGGATCATGAGGTCAGGAGATCGAGACCATCCTGGCTAAGGCAGTGAAACCCCGTCTCCACTAAAAATACAAAACATTAGCTGGGCATAGTGGCTACTCAAGAGGCTGAGGCAGGAGAGTTGCTTGAATCGGGAAGTGGAGGTTGCAGTAAGCCAAGCTCACACCACTGCACTCCAGCCTGGGAGACAGAGCGAGACCCTGTCTCGAAAAAAAAACAGAAAAGATGTTGGAAAGTGTGATTGGTTAAAACTGCCAAGACAGTGACAACTCTTTGTCTCATTAGTTCCCAGTGTGGGTTTACTGCTATGACCTCATCTGTCCTCTTATCTTCTCTAACACTTTGAGAACTGGGGCTTTAGGAAGAATGAGAATCAGCTGCCAAAAACTGACATTGTGCCCGAACTGTCATATTTATGAAACAGGTTAATACAAGTTTTAATATACATACACTGGAACCCATTTACCTGCTGCAAATGTAAAAGTTTGCCTTTATAATTTCCCTAGTTTTATTTTGGCATAATTATTCTTCAAATAACCCATGTACTATATATGTACACTTACATTCTTAACAAACATAGCAAATTCTGTCCACTTTAATCTTTTTATCAGTTCAATAACCAAGTTATGTTGATTCATCCTAAATAACACTTTTCTTATTTATCGCTAACTATTCATTCCCTTTGTCTTCCTAATTCAAGGTGAAAACACCTCCTGTGTAGGGTGTTGCAATATTGCCTTTCAGTACATTTACTTCCTCCATCTTTTCCCTCATCCATTTCATTCTGTGTACTGTATACAGGCTATTGGTCTTAAAATACTTATTTTATAATGTCATAATTCTGATAGACAAATTAATGGCCACTATAATAAAAATATCTAACATATGGACATAAATACATAAAGTAGGTTTTCGAAACTATGCATGATACAATACTAAATGATGAAACGTTTCTCAAGATTACCATTTTAATCAGACAGAGTGATCATGTGATTTCTTGAGTCTTTGTTCCTTTCTGAGGAAGATGAGGTTGGGCACACAGCTGTAGAATGTTTTGAATTGTTGGCTAAAGTTTCCATTTATATGCCTCCCAAATTCAAAGAAATTCCTTACATCATAACTTTGCATAGTTATTCATGTATCTTATGGTACCTAATAAAATAGTATGTATAATATTTACATCATTCATTTTTATTTAATAACTATATTAATAAGAAGTCAAACAATGTAAAATGTGTGTCCACTAGAGGTCTTTTAAAAATCCTCATGTCTCTGTGCTTAAAGCCTAATCTGTGGATACACAGGCTTGTATAGTTGTAAACGTTATCAAGCTATAGGTGGATAATCTGTGCACTTTTCTGTATCTATATAAGTATATAAGTATACTCATACTTCCCTGAGATATCTCACAGCAGATTAATTTTTAATTAAAATTAAAAGGTACCCCATATAAGGTGTCTCCTAGTAAATATTTTCATTATACTTCTTATATTATTACACTAAGAATATTATTTGATAAAAATAAGACAATTATCAATACTTCTATAAAAAATATAGAACTATACAAAATTATTTGTTTCTCATCAGTTATAATCAGTGTGTTACTGCAATGACATGGTTATCTTTTTGTAATTTAATGCTCTATTTAGTATTATAAAATAGAATACTATTTTATATAGTAGGAAGAAGTTTTTAAAAAATTCATTGCATCTTTCTACTTTAGAAAAATGTTTGATTTTTCACTAGTCATACCTGGATGCTTAGATAGCACTATTACACATACCAGTTTCCCCATACATTTAACGGACACTAAAAAGACTCACATAGATACCTCTCTTCTATATTTATTGTTCATCACTAGGGTTCAAAATATTGGAAACATTAGTTTATTATATATCTAGGAGTGTTTTGTGTGTATGACTGGGAAAAGCAGAAAATAAAATAAATGATTAAAATATTTTCTATAAAAAGGAGCCATTGCAGTCATGAGACCTACATGCCAATTAGAGAGGCTGTGAAATTGAATTGATTCAAGAAGTTGAATTAGTATCTGGGAGAAGATTTAGATAGAAGGAATTAATTATTCTGTGGATTTGAGAACATTAGTATTTCTTTGCATTATTTACATAGAGCTGGGATTGAAAAACTGTGTTTCTTTTTTTTCTTTTCTTTTTTTTTTTTCAGATGGAGTCTCACTCTGTTGCCAGGCTGGAGTGCAGAGGCGCGATATCGGCTCACTGCAACCTCCACTTCCCAGGCTCAAGCAATTCTCCCGCCTCAGCCTCCCAAGTAGCTGCGATTACAGGTGCCTGCCACCACGCTCGGCTAATTTTCTGTATTTTTAGTAGAGACAGGATTCACCATTTTGGCCAGGCTGGTCTCGATCTCCTGACCTCATGATCCTCCCTGCTCGACCTTCCAAAGTGCTGGGATTACAGGCATGAACCACCGCACCCGTCCTCAAAAATGGTCTTTCTGATTGCAAAGCTTTGTTTCTTTGATGCCATCTCTTTGTCAAGCTATTTAAAGTAAATAAACTCTAGTGAAAGCATTTCCATTATATAGACATGCTATAACTCCAGCTTCATATTAACTTATATGAAATATCGCTCTACCAAAATTTAGGTAACATGTTAGAGAAATCATCAGGCTACATCAGTGGTTTCCAATGGCAGGTGATTTTTGCCTGCTCCCCAGGAACATTTGACAGTATCTGGAGACATTTTTGGCTGTGATAACTGAGGGAGAAAGATGCTACTGCATGTAGTGGCTAGAGGCCAAGAATGCTGCAAACATCGTAAAATGATGGAGGGGTTGTCCACAACAAAAAATGATCTAAGTCAAATGTTAATAATGCTCAGGTTGAGAAAACTTGACCTACAATGTAGTAGATCTATGTCTGCGTTTACCACTCATGGGCTCTTGGGCAAAATATTTAACATATTTCAAATGGGATTGTGATAATGTGTTTCAGTGTTTGAAAACTGTAATGATGGACATGAGTGTATGATTGAGCCTTTTGAAAATTATAAATAACTATTTAATCCATCATGTTATTACTTTCATAACATTAATATTCATGTAAGTATACTCTGGTATATTCCAAGCTATATAAACACTGCCTCTTATAGATCATCAAAATCCCACCATCTCCACAGTCAGACAGTAATAGGCATATAAAAAAAGTTTGTTTAATTAAGGAACTAATATACTAGCATAACAATTGTGATTCCTGGGCAGAATCTTCTACACAGAAGTCTAATGAATACAACTTTTGTCTTTCATTGAAAAAGCTTTATAGCCTCCAAAGCTAATTTTAATAACTAAGTACAAATGTTCCTTGACTTGCAAAGGAAACATGTCCCAATAAACCCATCACAAGTTGAAAACATTGTTAAGTGTAAAAGTGTGTTTTCAAAGTAACCCCATTTTAAGTCTGAATGTATTGAATGTGTACTGCTTTTGCACCATCATAATAAAGTCAAAAATCCTAAATCAGACCACTGTAAGTCAAGGACTGTGTGTGTGGGGAATGGAGACATACAAAAATGTAAGATGTGGAGTGACTGTAACTTTAAAAGAGACATGCAATGGACTTAATGTTAAAAGCCTTTTTATCCGAAAGATAAGGATGATATTTTTAATGTAACTGCAGAACTCTTAAACTATTGTACTTAAAGACCAGCTAGTCTAAGAAGAAGTTCAAAAGGAAACAAGATATATCAAGTAAAAGATGGTATCAAGTTAGTTTTCTGTAGTAGCAGTACACATTTATCTCGGATCATAGCTTCAACTGGCTGAAACTGCTGGAACCAGAATTCAGGACTATTAGAACATCCACACACATCCAAATCCTAAAACGAGTAGTAAGAATCCTCACTAAATTAAAGCAATGACCACCATTATTAAATGACTGTTGGAAAAAGAAATCATTCACCTACTTATTACATGAAAAGCAAGTAAAATTTATATTAAAATATTATCAATAGATTTTTATACATGCTATCTACATAAAACTGTGCAGCTGCTATCAAGCAAATAATTTACTTGTGTCACACTGTAAAATATGTTTCTTCAGTCTTCCCCTAAAAATATATTTCACTGGTCTTCTTTTAACCAGGGAATTTTAACTTGGGCTCTGTGACTTGAATTTGTTTGTCTTCTTCTCATTCCATCTGGGAAAACTTAAGGAATATTTGTTACTTTTTAACAGTTTTAAACCTGATCTGATTAATCTCCAAATACATGTTGTTTTAGACTTGAGTAGGTTTTAACAATAGTTCTTTTGTTATTTTCCATTAAAAATATCCATGTATAAAATACTTTATATTACATCCACTTGAGATAATACTTTAATTAAGAATTGGGCAAGAGTAAATGCAAATGCAGAAAACTTGGCATTTTTTTATATTTAATATTACATATATTAGTACTTTCATTTCAGATATATTCACACAATAATTAAGATACTATCAAAATATTAAAAATATTTACAATCTTTATTAAAAAGATTAATTTTAGGTTACTTGTGAAAGTAAGCTACCTTTATAGAAAAATAAATTTTGTCAGAAAAATGAGCAAGAAGAGCTCATTTATTATTTGGCAGCCAGAATAAGCAAAAAGAGATAGTAGAAGAAAAAAAGAAACATGAATTTAATTCACTAAGTGAAAGTAAAATCATAGGCTGGGCGTGGTGGTGCACACTTGCAATCCCAGCACTTTGGGAGGCTGAGGGGCATGGATCATTTGAGCTCCGGAGTTTGAGACCAGTCTGGGCATCATGGCAAAACCCTGTGTCTACAAAAAATATAAAAATTAGCCGGGCATGGTGGCATCCACCTGTAGTCCCAGCTACTCAGGAGGCTGAGGTAGGAATATTGCTTGAGCCCAGGAGGTCTAGGGCAGCAGTGAGCCAAGATCATTTCACTGCACTCCAGCCTGAGCAACAGAGTAAGACCCTGTCTCAAAGAACAAAAATTTAACAAAACATAAAAAGAAAGAATGACAAAGAAAGTAAAATCATAGTTTAAAAATTTACAAAGTAATATAGACATTGCTGGTCATATTGGAGTGACTTTCATTAAAAGACCAGATAATATTAAATAAAATAATAATAGTGAAAGAAAAAGTTTCTTATATCATAACTACTATTGAGCTCTTTCTATATTCAAGACACGGTTAAATTCTTTATTATGCTGTTTACTATAACTTTTAGTTATACAAACAATTCTATGGTTGAGGTAAAAGTGTTTTCCACCTTTTATAATGGTTTATAGAGAGATTATCTTATTAATTCATTTATTCAACAAAAAACTAAAAAGCACTTATAATATCTAAGGTAGATATAAAAAATAAGTAAACAGAAGAAGTAAAATGAAATCATGAAAGACATTCAATTGAACACAGAGAAGGCTGGAAGAGAGAAAAACAGAAACAGAAAACAAATGGAACAAATAAAAAACAACTAGCAAAATGGTCAACTTCAATCCAACATGTTAATCATCAATTTAAATGTCAATGGTCTAAATACACCAGCTAAAATACAGAGACTATGAGACTGAATAAACACACACACACACACACACACATGCTCACATGCCCAATCATATGCTGCCTACAAAACCACACTCTAAATACAAAGACATAAACAGATTAAAAGTTTAAACAAGAAAAAAAGTTGTATCATTTATATAGTTTGGCTGTGTCCCTACCCAAATCTCATATTAAATTGTAGCTCCCATAATTTCCATGTGTCATGAGAGCGACCCAGTGGAAGGTAATTGAATCATAGGGGTCGGTCTTTCCCATGCTGTTCTCATGATAGTGAATAAGTAAGACATGACTTTGCTCTTCATTTTCCATTCTCCATGAATGTGAGGCCTCCTCAGCCATGTGGAACTGTGAGTCCATTAAACCTCTTTTATTTTATAAATTATCCAGTCCCAGGTATGTCTTTATTAGCAGTATGAGAAGAGATTAATACAGTAAATTGGTACTGGAAGAGTGGGATGTTGCTTTAAAGACACCTGAAATGTAGAAGTGACTTGGGAACTGGGAAACAGGCAGAAGCTGGAACAGTTTGGAGGGCTCAGAAGACAGGAAAATGTGGGAAAGTTTGGAACTTCCTAGAAACTTGTTGAACGGTTTTGACCAAAATGCTGATAGTGATATGGACAATGAAGTTCAGGCTGAGGTGGTCTCAGATGGAGATGAGGAACTTGTTGGGAACTGGAGCAAATGTGACTCTTGTTATACTTTAGCAAAGAGACTGGTAGCATTTTGCCCCTGCCCTAGAGATCTGTGGAACTTTGAACTTGAGAGAAATGATCTATGGCACCTGGTATAAGAAATTTCTAAGCAGCGAAGCGTTCATGAGGTAACTTGGGTATTGCTAAAAGCTTTCAGTTTTATGTATTCACAAAGATATGGTTTGGAATTGGAACTTATGTTTAAAGAGGAAGCAGAGCATAAAAGTTCAGAAAATTTTCAGCATGAAGATGCAACAGAAAAGAAAAACCCATTTTCTGAGGAGAAATTCAAGCTGGCTGCAGAAATTTGCATGAGTAATGAGGAGCCAAATGTTAATCACTAAGACAATGGGGAAAATGTCTCTGGGGCATATCAGAGATCTTCCTGGCAGCCCCTCCCATCACAAGCCAGGAGGTCTAGGAGGTGAAAAAAAAAGATTTCATGGGCCAGGTCCAGGGCCTTGCGGCTTTGTGCAGTCTTGGGACTTCGTGCTCTGTGTCCCAGCTGTGGCTAAACGTGGCCAACATAGAGCTCAGGCCATTGACTCAGAGTGTGCAAGCCCCAAACTTTGGCAGCTTACAGGTGGTATTGGGCCTGCAGGTGCACAGAAGTCAAGAATTGAGGTTTAGTGCTGCAATAAACATATGTGTGCATGCGTCTTTATAGCAGCATGATTTATAATCCTTTGGGTATATACCCAGTAATGGGATGGCTGGGTCAAATGGTATTTCTAGTTCTAGATCCCTGAGGAATAGCCACACTGACTTCCACAATGGTTGAACTAGTTTACAGTCCCACCAACAGTGTAAAAGTGTTCCTATTTCTCCATGGAATACTATGCAACCATAAAAAATAATGAGTTCATGTCCTTCGTAGGGACATGGATGAAGCTGGAAACCATCATTCTCAGCAAACTATCGCCAAGGACAAAAAAACCAAGCACCACATGTTCTCACTCATAGATGGGAATTGAACAATGAGAACACATGGACACAGGAAGGGGAACATCACACACCAGGGACTGTTGTGGGGTGGGGGGAGGGGGGAGGGATAGCATTAGGAGATATACCTAATGCTAAATGATGAGTTAATGGGTGCAGCACACTAACATGGCACATGTATACATATGTAACAATCCTGCACATTGTGCACATGTACCCTAGAACTTAAAGTATAATAATAATAATAATAATAATAATAAAGAATTGAGGTTTAGAACCTGCCTAGATTTCAGCAGATGTATGGAAATGCCTGGATGTCCAGGTAGAGGTGTGGTGCATGGGAGGAACCCTCATGGAGAACTTCTGCTAAGGCAGTGTGGAAGGAGAATGTGAGGTCAGAACCCCCACACAAGGTCCCTACTGGGGCACTGCCCAGTAGAGCTGTAAGAAGAGGGCCACCGTCTTCCAGACCCCAGAAAGATAGACTTGCACTGTGCACGTGGAAAAGCTGCAGAACTTAGCTCCAGCCCATGAAAGCAGCCAGGAGGGGGGCTGTACCCTGCAAAGCCACAGGGGTGGAGCTGCCCAAGGCCATGGGAAACCCACCTCTTGTATGAGCATGACCTGGATGTGAGACATGTAGTCAAAGGATATCACTTTGGAGCTTTAAGATTTGACTGCCCCATTGAATTTTGAACTTGAATAGGGCCTGTAGCCCCTTTATTTTGGCCAATTTTTCCCATTTGGAACAGGTGTATTTACCCAATGCCTGTACCCCCATCGTATGTTGGAAGTAACTAATTTGTTTTTGATTTTACAGGCTCATAAGTGGAAGGGACTTGCCTTGTCTCTGATGAGACTTTGGACTGTGGACTTTTGAGTTAATGCTGAAATGAGGTAAGACTTTGGGGGACTGTTGGAAAGGCAAGATTGGTTTTGAAATGTAAGGATATGAGATTTGGGAGGGGCCAGGGCGGAATGATATGGTTTGGCTGTGTCTCCATCAAAATTTTATCTTAAAATATAGCTCCCATAATTCCCATATGTAATGGGAGGTACCCGAGGGGAGGTAATTGATACATGGGGTGGGTCTTTCCCATGCTATTCTCGTGATAGTGAATAAGTCTCACGATATCTGATGGTTTGATAAAGGGGAGTTCCCTTACACATGCTGTCTTGCCTGACACCATGTAAGATGTGCCTTTGCTTCTCCTTTGCCTTCTCTCATGATTGTGAGGCCTCCCTGGCCATGTGGAACTGTGATTCCATTAAACCCCTTTTCTTTAAAAGTTACCCAGTCTTGGGTATGTCTTTATTAGCAGCAGGATACAATCATATAATCATTAAGTAAAATGAAGTTGGAGTAGCTATATCAATTTCAGACAAAAAAGACAACAAAGAGGAATATTGTCAGGAGTAATAATAGCGACCTTATATAATGATAAAGGGGTCAATTCTTCAAGAAGACATAACAAACTTAAATATATGTGGACTTAACAAAAGAGCTACAAAATATATGAAGCAAAAATTCATAAATCTGAAATACGCAAATTCACAATAACAGTTGAATTCTTTGGCACTCATCTCTCAGTAATTGATAGAATGAGAAACAGAAACTCAGTAAGGATGTAGATTACCAACACAATCAATCAACTTTATCTAGTTGACATTTATAGAAGATTTCACTCAATACTAGCAGCATAAACATTCTATTCAAGCGCACAGGGAACATTCAAGAAGATGAACCCTGTTCTGGTTCATAAACAATGAAAACTATAAGGCAATAAAAATCACATGAAGTATAATTTTGGACCATGACAAAATTAAACTAGAAATAATGAAAAGATACCTGGAAAAAGTCTTCTAATGTTAGGATATTAAATCAACAACAACAGCAAATAACCCATAGGTAAAAGAGGAAGCCTTATTGAAAAAAAACAATATTTTGAACTAAATGAAAATGCAACATTTTTAAATTCTGGGTTGAAGCTAAAGCAGTGCTTAGAGGAAAATGTATAATATTAAATGTGTAAAGATTAATTTATGTTTCAACTTGACTGGGCTAAGTGATGCCCAGACAGCTGGTAAACATTATTTCTGGGTTTGTCTCTGAGGGTGTTTCCAGATTAGATTAACATTTGAATTGCTTAGTAAAAGATGGTGGCCCTCGGGCAGGGCGCAGTAGCTTGTGCCTGTAATCCCATCACTTTGGGAGGCCGAGGCAGGCAGATCACCTGAGGTCAGGAGTTCGAGACCAGGTTGACTAAGATGGAGAAACCCTGTCTCTACTAAAAATACAAAATTAGCTGGGCATGGCGGCACATGCCTGTAATCCCAGCTACTTGGGAGGCTGAGGCAGCAGAATCGCTTAAACCCAGGAGGGGGAGGTTGCGGTGAGCCCAAATCGCACCATTGCACTCCAGCCTGGGCAACAAGAATGAAACTCCATCTCAAAAAAAAAAAAAAAAATATGGTAGCCCTCATGAATGTCAGTGGGCATTATCCAATCCTTTGAGGGCCCCAAATGGAAGAAAAAGTCAAAGAAAAGGTGAATTTATTCTCTTTGTTTGAGCCAGCACGTTCATTTTCTTCTGCTTTTGGACATTGGTGCTCCAGGTTTTGGCCCTTTGACTCCAAACAGAGCTTACACCACTGTCCTCCTGCTTCTCCCCCTCTGCTTCACAGTTCTCAGGCCTTTAGACTGGACTAAATCACACTAGTTTTCCTGAGTCTTCAGTTTGCAGATGTGAATAGCATACTGTGGGACTTCTCAGCCTTAACAATCACGTGAGCCAATTTCTATAATGAATATATATGTATGTGTCTGTGTGTCTCTGTGTGTGTGTGTCCTATTGGTTGTTTCTCTGGAGAATCGTGCCTACTTCAAAGTGCTTATATTAGAAAAGAAGAAAGATCTCAAATCAATAACCTAAAATCTCAGATTACTGAAAAACTGAAGAAACTACAGGAAGGAGAGCAAATTAAACCTAAAATAAACAAAGTAATTGAAAAAAAATACAAAAAATATGCACAAAGACAAATAGCTTATAAATTGTACAGTTGAGAATATCAATCAGGTGTTACAACTCTGAATTCTGGGTGCTTAACTAGCAATGGAACACTGGAAAGACTAGTAAAAAAAGCAATACATAGACATTGTTGAGCATGAACTAAAATAACTAGAGTACTGGTTGACAAATATAATATTTAAGTTAAACAGGAGGTAATCTTTAAAACTTCTTAAGGGTTTATATTATTTAAGTAACAACTATATTTATTAATTTAAATTTGAATCAAATAAGCAAGTTACATTATAGTTTAGTAAGTAAAATAATATTTATAACAGAAAAGAAAGGCTAAAAATGGAGGGAGGTTGAAAGAGAAGGTTAATCAATATGAAGGCAGAAAATAATTTTGAAAAAGAATAACTGAAAAAATCACAAAATAAAATGACATGTATAAGCAATCATTATAAATGTCGCTTGAAAACAAATTTATAAATTTTCTAAAACAATGTAAACAGCAGTAACAGAACCCTGCTTTATTTATTTAAAAAATGAAAACCTATTGTACAAAATTTGAAAGTAAGAAGATGGGCTGGGTGCAGTGGCTCACACCTGTAATCCCAGCACTTTGAGAGGCCAAAGCAGGCAAATCCCGAGGTCAGGAGTTCGAGACCAGCCTGGCCAATATGGTGAAACCCCATCTCTACTAAAAATACAAAAATTAGCTGGGCGTGGTGGTATGCGCCTGTTTTCTCAGCTACTTGGGAGGCTGAGGCAGGAGAATTGCTTGAACCCGGGACGTGGAGGTTGCAGTGAGCCAAGATTGCACCATTACACTGTAACCTGGACAACAACAACAACAAAAAAAAAAGAAAGAAAAAAAAGGAAGAAAGAAAAAAAAAAGGAAGAAAGAAAAGGAAAAAAAAGAAAAAGAGAAAGAAAACAAAGCCAAAAGATGGAAAAAATAAACCCAGCATGCAAACAGAACAGAGATTTATGTCAATATTAGACAAAAAAGAAATTTCAAGACCAAAAAAAAGCATTATAAATGAAAAAGAATCACTATGTAATGGTAAAATACTACAATGGAAAGTAAAACTACTCAGCTTATATTTAGCTTGTTTAGCTATTAATATAGACTAGAAATATATAAAGCAAGAATGGGCAAAATTAGAAAAGTGGAAAATCAATATTAATTCAAACCTTCGATACATATCTTTTTGCAACTGATAAAGGAGGAAAAAATAGCAAACTAATAGAATGCACATATACAGAAGCCTTCATCTGACCATTAGAAAATATTTTTTGTCAATGATTCATGAACATTTAAAAAACTGACTATAGAGAAAGTCTTAACCTAAAAATGAAAGTATTATATAGATCACATTCTCTAAATAAAATATAATAAAATCAGAAATTAAAAAATAAAATAATAAAAAGTCCACTTGCTTTCAAAAATTACGAAAAATATAAATAATATGAATTGAATTAGAAATTAAAAAGCAAAGTAAGAAAAAATCTACTTTTGCATAAAACAACTACAGTTGGAGAAAAATTTAGAGTCTCAAATACAATTTAAAAAGTCAGAAAACAAGCAACAGGGAAAAACAACACAATAGATATAAAATAGTAAAAATGTGTCAACTATTGAAATAAAAAAGCAAAGATTAAGTAGAGTCTCAACAAGGTAAAATTTATTGTTTGCAAAGACAAGCAATGTTAGACATTAAAAACAAAACATAAGAATTATAGTAGATACTCAAAAATAATCTGTGAATATTCTGAACAATTTTATGGCAATTTTCCTAAACAAATTGAACTCAAATTTGATCACAAGATGGGCATTTTTCTAAACAAATTTAACAAATTTAATCACAAGAAATAGAAAATCTGAATAAAGTCATCACTATTTTAAAAACGTGGCCAGGTGCGGTGGCTCACGCCTGTAATCCCAGCACTTTGGGAGGCCGAGGCGGGCAGACCACCTGAGGTCAGGAGTTCAAGACTAGCCTGGCCAACATGGTGAAACCCCGTCTCTACTAAAAATACAAAAATTAGCTGGGTGTGGTGGTAGGAGCCTGTAGTCCCAGCTACTCAGGAGGCTGAGGCAGGAAAATCCCTTGAAGCCAGGAGGCGGAGGTTGCAGTGAGCCGAGATCACACCATTGCATTCCAGCCTGTGGGACAAGAGCGAGACTCTTTCTCAAAAAAGAAAAAAGAAAAACTCTATCAGTTCATTAAAATCTACCTAATAATAAAACTCCAAGCTAAACAAGTTTTATAATCAAATTGTGTTAGACGTTCAAAAAACACATAAACTCAATCGTCTATACACTCTTTTAGAACATAAACCAAAAGTCATACTAAGTTAGCAATGTATAAAAATAAAATACAACAGGACAAAATCGAATATATTGTAAGAATATTAGAACGACAATATTTGCAAATCTATTCATGTGATTCACTACATTAAAAGATTAAAATAATAAAGATGTCTACCGGGCGCGGTGGCTCACACCTGTAATCCCAGCACTTTAGGACATGGAGGTGGGCGGATCATGAGGTCAGGATATCGAGACCATCCTGGCTAACACAGTGAAACCCCAACTCTACTAAAAATACAAAAAATTAGCCGGGCGTGGTGGTGGGCACCTGTAGTCCCAGCTGCTCGGGAGGCTGAGGCAGGAGAATGGTGTAAACCCAGGAGGCAGAGCTTGCAGTGAGCTGAGATCGCACCACTGCACTCCAGCCTGGGCGACAGAGTGAGACTCCATCTCAAATAATAACAATAATAATAATAATAATAATAATAATAATAATAAAGATGTTTATCTAAAATGAAGTAAGAGAGTCGTTTGGTAATATTCAATATCCATCCACTATAAAAACAGCAAACTGCAAACAAAAGTGAGCTTCTTTAATATAACTTAAACCAAACATTAATAATTATTCATTAATGGCAATTAGAATCATGCCTTTAGTGTCATGAAAGACATAAAATGGCTGCTAGCATTGCTTTTCTTAAATATTTTACTAGAGGCCCTAACAAGAGAGAAATTTTAAGAACAAATAAATTTAAAAGCATAAAGATTTGAAAAGAAGAAAGGTATTATTATTTTCAATCAATTTAATTGTCCAAATAGAAAACTCAAAAGAATTTACAATATAATATTAACAAAATCATTCCACGAATTTCCTAGATATAGACTCAAAAAACAATTATCTATTGTATTCCTCTGCACTGGCCAATAAACTAATAAAAAATAATGAGATTTGAAAGAAATAAAATACTTCCTTGCACCAAAGGAACAAAAACACTAGGGTACTTAGTAATCATGAAGAACATTATAAAACCTTATTAAAGTCAAGCTAGGCCAGGCATGGTGGCTCACGGCTGTAATCCCAGCACTTTCGGAGGCCGAGGCGGGTGGATCACGAGGTCAGGAGATCGAGGCCACGGTGAATCCCCGTCTCTACTAAAAACACAAAAAATTAGCCGGGCGCAGTGGTGGACGCCTGTAGTCCCAGCTACTCGGGAGGCTGAGGCAGGAGAATGGCGTGAACCCGGGAGGCAGAGCTTGCAGTGAGCCGAGATCGGGCCACTGCACTCCAGCCTGGGCGACAGAGCAAGACTACCTCTCAAAAAAATAATAATAATAATAAAGTCAAGCTAAATACATGCAGACATATACCATACTCATGGATGTCAACACTGCTTAAGTTAATCTACAGCTTTAATTCAACTTTGACCCACAGTAAGTACTGTTTTAATTGTATTTTAAGAAGTGATTCTATAATTGATATATAATAGAAGAGAAAAAGGCCCAAGGAGGCCAGGATAATTCTGAAGAACAGGGAAAGACTTCCCAATTACATATTAAGGCAAACGTACATGTTATAAAGAGAGTGCGGTATTGTTATAGGGTTATAAGTAGAACAGAATAAAGAGCTCAAAATAGAGCTATGCCTAGACAAAAGTTGATATCCACATGGCATTCCAGTCTAATGGGTAAATGATTAATTATATAATCCTAACTAATTATACCTATAGAGATCATAAAATGAAATCCCAAATACAATCATATGTAGATTAATGACTTACATGTAAAAAGAAAGGCTTTTAGAATATAATAATTATAATGTTAAATATATTTATTGTCTCAAAACAGAAAAATGAATAATACTAAAAGATGCAAAAAGCACACACCATAAAGAATATATTGACACATCTCCTTACATTAAATTAAAAAGAAAACTTTTGTGCATCAAAAGATACCAGAATAAAAAGATAAAGTGCTTTCTCTGGATCAATCATTAGGCAGCAATTTAAAATGGTTGGGAAATACGAAGTAATACCACGTTAAATTTTAATTTCAGGATTATTTTTAATTACATAGAATCCAACCACATAAAATATATAAATACATATATATATACACACACAGGAGATATGTTAACTATGGGGATATATTCTGAGAAATGCATTGTTAGGCAATTTCATTGTTGTGCAAACATCATACAGTGTAATTACACAAACCTAGATGCTATAACCTACTATACACCTAGGCTATATGCCATGTCTATTGCTGTTAGGCTACAAGTCTGTATAGCATATTACTATACTAAATACAATAGGCAATTATAACACAATGGTAACCATTTGTATATCTAAATATAGAAAAAGCACAGTAAAAATACAGTATTAAAAAAAAAACTTTGGTACTCCTGTCAAGGGCACCTACCATGAAGGGAACTCCGCACAGTGGAAGCTGCTCTGGGTAAGTCAGTGAGTGTGTGGTGAGTGAATGTGAAGTCTTAGAATGCATTATTATACACTATTGCAGACTTTATGTAGGCTACACTGAATTTATTTAAAAATGTTTTTCAAAAATAAATTAACCTTAACTTACTATAACATTTTAACTTTCTACATCTTTAAGTTTTTTTAACTTTTTGACTCTTATACCAGCTTAAAACATATACACATTGTCAACTGTACAAAAATATTTTTTCTTGATATCCATATTCTATAAATATTTTCTATTTCTAATTTTTATTTTTTTTTTTTACTTTATAAACTTCTGTTAAAATATTAAGACAAATACACACACCTTAGTCTAGGCCTACACAGGGTTAGGATAATCAATATCACTGCCTTCCACCCCCATATCTCGTCCCATTGGAAGGTTTTCAAGAGACAAAAACATGCATGGAGCTGTCATCACCTATGATAATAATGCCTTTCTCTGGAATACCTCCTGAAGGACCTGCCTGAGGCTCTTTTATGGTAATTTTTCTTTAATAAGTAGAAGTACAATCTAAAATAAGGATTAAAAAGTATAGTAAATACATAAACCAGCAACATAGTCTTTTATTACTAATACCAAGTGTTATGCACTGTACCTAATTGTATGTGCAATACTTCCATATGATTGGCAGTGCAGTAGGTTTGTTTACACCAGCATCACCACAAACATGTGAATAATGCATTGCCCCATGACATTATAACAGCTATGACATCATTAACCATAGGAACTTTTTGGCTCCATTATAATCCTATGGACCACCATCCTTATATGTGGTCCACTGTTGACCAAAACATCATTATACATCACGTGACTGTGTTTTGTTGTCCAGAACACCATTATGTGGCATATTATGCAGTATATGAGAGACAGAAGATAAAGTTCCATTGATGAGCCTTATCTAAAAGTCTTACTTTGCCATGATTTCCAAATGAATCATGACAATGCCTATTAAAATATATGTGTCCCATAATGCACTATATAATAGGCAATAGAATGTTCAGGCTTCTCACACCCAACCCTAATTGCAGAATTCCTGTTAGTCTCCCCAGTCTTTATATACACCTCCTCTTGGCATGTGGTCTCTTCAGTAAAATCTTAGATCCAGGACACCAAATATGAATCTTTGACTCCCAGGGGTTTCCACCTTCTACTTCTTTGTCATGTTGGCTCAGTCCTTAGCTCTTCACAATGAAAACTTCCCCTTACATTTCCCTTGGATGTGTTCCAGCCCTCTAGAGCACACTGGAACTGGGAAATTTGACCCTAAGCCTAACTACAAATATCTCAGCTTGCTCCAGCCAATCCTCTTCTGATTTCTCTACTTACAGACCTCAGCTGACTTATAAATGAGTGGAGTCCTATGGGTATGTCATCCTCCATGACACCTTAAACTCACCCTCTTGGCACACATTTCTGTAATTTTCTGTTTGTGTGTCTCCCTAACTAGACTCTCAGGCTTATAGTCACTTCCAGTTTGTCTTTCTTATAAGTGAGTAAAATTGAATTTTCTAAAATTCATTCATGACATCATTCACTCAAAACTCTTCAATAGCTTTCCACTGCTCTTAGGGTAGAGCGTAAATTCCTCCACATGGATTACAAGACACTTCAAACTCAGTTCTGGCCTTCGTCTTCAGCTTCATTTTTTGTCACTCATCTCTTCCCCTCTAACCTTCAATATTAATGAACTTCTCAGCTCATGTTTTCTCTCGCCTCCGTGTTTGCCTACGTGGTTACAGCTCCTGTCTTTCCCCTTTCTGTTCTTCCCCTAATATAAAGATCAATTGTTATTGTCAATACTTGAGTTGTGCTTTCAGCTAGATTCTAAGCTCTTTGAAAAGTAGTTATTTTGCCTTAAAACTGTATACCTACTAGCTGAGAAAACAAGGTTTCAATAGCTTTTGAATAAATGAATAATTTTAAACCTAGAAAGTTCTTTTTTAAGAGATTTAATAAATTTTTCATGCAGTTATTAAAGCCCAATATTTTATTTAACTGTTTAATATATTTAGAATTTATTTGGGACCATGGTGTAAGATGGAGATCTAACTTCCTTTTTTTTTTTTTTTAAGTAAATGCTTTTGTACCCACATGTCAATCCTCACAGAAACATATTTTATTTGGATATTACAAGATTAGCAAATTGTTCAAGGCTTGTGCCCAGCCCCTTTTCTCAAATAGGGCATGGGAAAGTTCTTTTTGGAGCCAGAGAGTAGAGGAAAGGCGCTCCTGGCCCAGTCTCCCTGCCTGTCCTGGAAGGATGGATTTTTCTGTATACAGAAAAGGGTCATTTAGTCTATTCGTTAAAATATTGTTTGTCTATTCCTGTTCCAACATCATCATTGTATTCTTATAATGTTTAGCCATTGATATGGTTATTCTCCCTTTTCTTCTCGCTTTTATCTTTTTTTTCAAAATTATTATTTTATTCTGTTTATTATATGAAAATTAACTTTGGAATCCTTTTCACAAGCTTTGTTCAAACTATAAATTAATTTAAGAACTGCTAAATTCTCCACATATTTTAGTTTTCTTACACAGAAACCTGAGAATTCCATTTATTTCTTTTATGTTTTAAGTCACTTAATAAGTTTAAAATTGTCTTAAACTTTGCACCTCTGCTTAGAATTATTCTGAAACACCATGTACTTTAAAAACATGTAACTAGTTAAATTTTGACGAATTAATACTTTTTGAACAAGTTTTATAACTTTATTATATATATATCAAATCATTTTATAAAATGCATTATTTGAAAAGAGTATAGCAGTGCTCATCACTACCTTTTCATGTTTTTAATTATGAAAGTTACATAAGCTTTGATTGCAAATGAAAAATAATAGTAAACTTTAAAATATATGTCAATTAGAATTTTAAAAGTCAGCCGGGCACAGTGGCTCACGCCTGTAATCCCAGCCCATTGGGAGGCCAAGGCAGGTGGATCACGAGGTCAAGAGTTCGAGACCAGACTGGCCATGATGGTGAAATCCCATCTCTATTAAAAATACAAAAATTAGCTGTGCATGGTGGTGGGCACCTGTAATCCCAGCTACTCGGGAGGCTGTGGCAGGAGAATTTGCTTGAACCCGTGAGGTAGAGGTTGCAGTGAGCCAAGATCACACCGCTGCACTCCAGCCTGGGTGAGAGAGCGAGACTCCATCTCAAAAAAAAGAATTTTAGAAGTCAGTAGTTTCCTCTTCAATGGCAAATTGCTATATAGAGATAGAGATTGTAATAAAATAGAAATTAAGTAGATAGATTACATATAAAAATAGACAATTATCTGTCCATTTATAATTCTTACATATAATCTATATGTATATACAAAATGTGCATTTCACAAACGCACTCACATATAAACATACAAATGCACATGTAGAATTTATATCTGTCTATCTATCATCTATTATATATGTTCTTTTCGTAAACCTATAACATTTTCAGGCCCAAATAAAATTGTAATGCTCAACCATCAAAACATGAATATCATTCTACATTAACACATAAAGACCTATCTCAACTTTCAGCCACTGCATAAAAAGCTTTTGCTGTTGTTGATGTTGATGTTGTTGTTGTTGTTGTTGTTGTTGATTTGCCAAAAAAGCACTTTACCTAGCCTACAAGAATTTGTTTTTGCACTCTATCACAAAATTGTCTGGAAGAGGAAAATAATCCTTACCAGTTAACTTTTGCTACTCTAAGGGAGAAGAAAAGTGGAATTTAGAAAAATCCAGGACATAAGAACACATTCAGAAAATATTTAAGAACTATAATTAAATGTTAGTGAGCCAGTTCAATCGTGAAATCTAATAAGCTTCGAATTTGAAAGGAGGTCAAAGAGAATTACATCGTAGTAATCAAAATATATGCCTCCTTGTAAGAATTCAGGGATATGAGAATGAGGTGGTTTGTTAATTATTTTCTCTGATTAGGTTACCCATTTCTCCCCGTGTACATTTAAATATTAATCAGAGATTCGCTTTAGTACAGTATTATTCAAAAGGATAAAATGAGGGAAGAGTTCAAGTATAAGATAAACAGCCAGTGAATGTGGAAGATAAGTTTCCTGCTTATTAAACCTAGTATTTAATAACTACTAAAGCTGCTTGTAAATTTTATGATAGGTTTTATTCTTGCCAACTTATAAACTGAACTTTCATTTTTATAAAATTAGCTTTACATTTTTTGACAGAAATTTCAAACTCAGATTCTTAAAATCACTAAATCTTCGACTTTTCAGGCTTACAATTATTTAACTTTTATACTATCTAGTTTCTAATATACCAGAAGAGTGGTATGAAGAGATAGAAAGAAAAGGTATAATTCTCTCTAATATATGCCTAATGTTAAATTACTGACATAATCATTTTAAAAATTATACCCAGATTTTTAAAATGCAAATCAGCTTTATTTTCATTAAGAAAAATAACCCTCTATACTAACCAATTTTAAAAGTTCAATTTTGCTCCCAAGAATCTTAAACTCTAGAGATGCCATTTCTAATTAAAAAAATAATTAAAATGCACTGTTAGTTATTACAAACAGACTGTCAAGGGTCATTCCACTTAAATTATTGAGTAGTAACAGAGTTAATTATTCAGAGTTTGTGTCTCTACAAAATATTTAAAATGTAACTCACAGTTAAATGAATTCGTTACATTCTTTCTCAGATGATTTTTTAAACTAGATGAAAAAAGTGTCAAGAATTCCCGAATATGTATATTTGCAGCTCTTGTATTATGTTCTTTTTTTGGAACTCTTGCATTATGGAGTTTACAGAATAACTCTATCATAAGGTACGTTTATATTTGTTTGTAAATTACAAGGCAGTGAAACTCAAACAAGAAAATTCAGAGGTAAAACAATATTAAATATTAAATATTTTGCTTTAACTTAGTTCATATTTTAGTGAATAAATATTGTTTCAAAACACTCTGGATCTGAGGTCCCAAACTTTTGAGACCTTTGTACTGTTTGTCCTGTGCTGGAATAAGGGTTAAAGAATGATCAAACAATCCTGGGCTTTTTTGGTATCTTTAAAACTGGATGGTATAAATTTGATTGCTAATCAGTATTAGTGACAGGAAAATGTCAAAAAGCATAAAAGGTATACATAGAAAGAAATATAGTCAATCAGCTCAAAACTTTAATTAACAGTTTCTATGGTACAGGCTTAATGTAGCTACCTATTCTGCAGTTTTTTACATAGAATTTTACATTGAACATTATTAAAATATATTTATGACATTGATTTTGGGTTAAGTTATTCAGAAAAATTAATTGTAAATTGTATGCCAATTCACAAGATAGTGATCAACTTTTCTCTTCTGATGAGTGGAAACTCTTTGGAATTTGATGTCAAAATATTTACACTCAAAACCTAGCTCCAACATGCTTTAATGGTTTTCTTCCTTTTTACAGAAAATGATAAGTACTTGGTATAGGTAATTTGGGAAATGTAGAATTGTGTGAAAAAAATAAGAACCAGTGCAATTCTACTACCATTTCCATTTTTATATATTTTCTTCAGAATTTAACATGCTTATAAATGTATTAACAGATTGATATAAAGATTTGTAATATTTCTGCATATTTGACCTACAAAGTTGACCATTTAAATGTAGTTATCTTAGTTACATTCAGCACAACCACTTACAATTGGTGGCTAAGAGCTTGTGCACAACATTCAATTGGAGCTGTCTGCTTACTGTACAACTCTGGCCAATTTTCTTCCTTTACAATTTAGTTTCCTTATCCATAAAATGTAATAAATATGGTTTCTACTTCATAAGTTTTTGGTGGAGTCTCAATGAAATTATGTCAAAAGTGCTCAGAGAGTGCCTTGCAATTCACTCATTTGTTCATTTCCTCAACAAATGTTTACTGAGCTCATTCTATGTCCCAGTCACTGGGACAGGCATTGAGTAAACAAGGACACAGTTACTGCTTCAGTGAAGCTGATAGTCTATTGAGGAATACAGACATTTGAAAGATACCACAAGGTGATTAATTATAATCATAATATATACCATGAAGGAAAATTAGAGTTTTATGAGAACATGTAACTGGGGAACATAATGTGGCTGAAGTGGTCCTGCAGATCAGCAAAGGCTTTCCTGAGAAAGAAACACTTAAGCTGGAACCTGAAGAAGTAGCCAGGCAAAGAGGATGGCTAAGAGAATTCCAGGGATGCCCTTGAGATGGGCAGAAGCCTTGTGCACTGGAGTACTCTGGCCCAGAACTCAAAGATATGTTTCCACAACTGCAATCAGAAGCCCTATACATTTCTAAATATCACTCTTTTCAATTATTATTAACCTGAGAGCATTTTTCCATTTTACTGAAAACATGATTCGCAATGACTGTTTATTGCTCATCATGAAGATGGACCATACTATACTTAGCCATTCTCCTATTTAGTCATGTGATTCGTTTCTAACAATTTCTATTTAAAGAAATGCTGAGCTAAACATTCTAATTTACTTAAAATTATTCTTAATGACACATTGGGTCAAAAGGAAAATATGTTGCCAATTTTGCCAAATTTTCTTTCATTAAAACAATAAAAATTTACGTTCTGAAAAGCAGCCATCTACTTGGGTTCCCTAACTGGAATATTCCTTAACTTTACTTTTGAATCTGTAATACTACTAATAATAAAGTTGTGATAATTCATGAAGTATTTTATGTGAAAGTGTCCATGTGTATAGCAAACTATCCTAAAAGGTCATTTATATCAGTGCTGTTTATTATTGATCGAGACATATCAATACAGTGATAATATATCTAAGAAACTATAACTCATAACACTTGCTAAGATATCACCTTGTCTAATCCTTTATAAGTGTTATTATAATAAATTTTTAAGAGATATTAGATACACAGTTTTTAAAGTATTATATACATTCTATTTAAATGAATAATTTCTCTCAGTTTTAAGAGAGTGGACCTTTCATTTACCTAAGCCCAGCATTAAATACACGACATTAAGCTTCACAGAAGAGTTGCACCAATGGTATGTTTACGTTTTAGGGAGGAAAAAATATGAGAAACCTGAGCAATTTAGACTGCGAGTCCACTTGGTGAGATGCAGGGGGCAGTGTAACAAAAGCTGAGAAAAGAAATGGCCTCACTGCAGACGTGAGTGCAGGGAGGGGCCGAGCACCAGAGGGAATTTCTCTGGGTGGAATGGGTGGATTGTTTCTTTTTAACAAGAGAACACCTCTGCTTGCTTAATGTTAATAGCCCTGTTAAAGAGAAAAGATGCAGGGAAATGCAGTCATTCCCTGGGCCATGAAAACCACTTAAGGAATTACATTTGCATTGAAAAGAGAAAGTAACCATCCCTTGACTAATTTATTAATATAAAATTAAAAAAAATTAAGTGACTTATTTAAAATAAATGAATAAATATTTTAAGATAGCAACATTCATATTTTTAGAAATATAATCCATTTTATGTTTATTTTAGCAAAATGTAACATGCAATTGTCCATTTCCTCATTAAAGAGCTATTGTTTTATTATAAACAAATCATTTCAAACTTTGTTTTATGATACCTGCGCATGTTCAGTTCACATGTCATTGACTTTAAAAGTGTTCAATTGTCCCCCCTAATATTCAGTCACTACTGAATACTCTGTTATTTAGTGATAAACAGAACAAGGAATTAGATTACAATTTTAACCAGAAAATGAAAAGTTAACTAGGAATTACTTCAGCCAACAGTAATAAAACAATGGTGTAAATATGTTATAAACACTACTGCTGTTAGATATAGAATCAAGATATGACTGCGTCAAATTTTGTTTTTACAGGTTAAAATTCAAACATATTCCTAATAAGGAAAAAGCAAGCATGAGGACCAGCAAGCGGTATTTAAAAGAATATAAACTTGTCAGTGTTCTAGTGACAAACATCAAAAGGTGATCAGGAAAGTGTCCAAAACAAGACAAAACAAAAACCAGCCGGGGTGTTGTGGCTCACACCTGTAATCCCAGCACTTTGGGAGGCCAAGGCAGGCAGGTCACCTGAGGTCAGGAGTTCAGGACCAGCCTGGGCAACATGGTGAAACCCCATCTCTATAAAAAGATACAAAAATTAGCTGAGCATGGTGGCGCGAGCCTGTAGTCCCAGCTACTCGGGAGGCTGAGGCAGGAGAATCGCTTGAACCTGGGAGGCAGAGGTTGCAGTGAGCTAAGATTGTGCCACTGCACTTCCAGCCTGGGTGACAGAGAGAGACTCCCTCTAAAAGAGGAGCAGAAGGGAGGGGAGGGGAGGGGAGAGGAGAGGAGAGGCTTTTAGTACAAACTATATCTTTCAAGGTCAATACAAGGAGGTCCCATTAAAATCCTCCCAAATTTCCAGATGAGACTTTTAATTTTTTCTAGGCAACTAGCTAATCTATCTGCTGCTTAAGGAACTGTGAAATGTTCCTTAATCTCATTTTTATTCAGGGAGGCCTTTATACTGCAAAGCCTCAAGTAGGGGACATTTTGAGGGTGAGACCAAAAGATTTTAAATTTGAGGATGATCCACTTCACAACTTGATTTTCTTGAGGATATTGTGATATTGCTCTTGACAGTCGTTTGCACTAGATTTTTAAAAAATTCAATATCATGATTTTATTCAAGCTTATACACAAAGGCTATCGAACATTTCCAACAAAATTCACAAAATTTTCCTGAACAAAGGTGCAAGTAGATTATGTTCATGTTAGAGGATGAAGACAGGCACAGGGTATGCAGTCCAGAGGTGTATACAAGTGTATACAAGTGGCCATTACACATTTTTTTTTGTTTGGGCATTTTACGTTTTTATTTTTATAAATGAGTTTTCAGATGTCAAAAATTTCATTAAAAATTTAGATGCACAATTTTTATTGAAATAGAATTTGGCCATGTTGATCTTAAATTTCCCGGTGGACAGTACAGAAATCTCATTAAGGCTGTGACACCCCCTCTTGATGAAATGTGTACATCCTAGAAAGTGCCCTGGGGTCCCACCATTATCTTCTATTCATCGCCCTGCTCCTGCTTATCAGATTTGCCCAGCTCCTGTAGAAATGACAGAAACTCATCAAGTACATAGCAACTGTAACAGAACAAAGAACAGGTGAGTGTCTCAAAAATGATACTAATCTACTGTTTTCAAAATTCCAGGGAACGAAAGGTTTTTCCTGGCTGATAATTCAATTCATCCCAGGGATAGCCAGAGTTGGACCTTGAGAAACAAATGGAATTTCTACTAGTAAGAAGAGCCGATGGATATTCCATGAAAAGTCTGGAGTATAAGGCAGTTCCAGAAGTGGAAAAGCACAAAATTTTTATGGTAATTCCTGTGTCTGACTCAAGTATAGGAATTAGGCAAAAAATAAACGGCTCATAAAATGTGAAAAGTAAAGAAATTTCAGATGTAATATAGTCCAGGGGCTTTTCAAACCTTTACTTTATGGAAGTATCTAAATAAATTCCAAGCAT
The DNA here is from genome assembly GCF_028878055.3 of Symphalangus syndactylus. Lineage (NCBI taxonomy): Eukaryota > Metazoa > Chordata > Mammalia > Primates > Hylobatidae > Symphalangus > Symphalangus syndactylus. Next base: position 73,847,879 of record NC_072429.2, on the reverse strand, counting down.
GCAACTAATGGATAAAATACAAAGTCAGAATTGTGTGGGAGACTAAAAAGCATTTCTAATCTGTAGGACTCTGCAGAGCACTGTTTGAAAACCAGTGATCTAATTCCATCCTCTGATGAGAAAATGAGATCCGGTCAGGCCCAGTGGCTCACGCCTGTAATCCTAGCTCCTTGGGATACCGAGGCAGGTGGATCACCTGAAGCCAGGAGTTCGAGTCCAGCCTGCCCAGCATGGCGAAACTCCATCTCCACTAAAATAAAAAATACAAAAATTAGCCGACTGTGGTGGCTGATGCCTGTAGTCCCAGTTACTCGGGAGGCTGAGGCAAGAGAATCACTTGAACCCAGGAGGCGGAGGTTGCAGTGAGCCGAGATCATGCCACTGCATTCCAGCCTGGGCGAGACTCCGTTTCAAAAAAAAAAAAAGAAAAAGAAATGAGATCCAGAGAAACGAAGTTACTTGTTCAAGGTCATTAGGACTGAAAATGAAGAGTCCTTACTTCCTTTGTAGTAATATGCATAACACTATAATTATCTCAGATATATTTTCTGGCAAGGTTCATGGAAAATACAGTAAAATATTATTTCAGTATCATACTTCAATACAAAAAATTAATAAAGTTGGACTTGCTTCACCTCCGCCTGAATTTTGTTTTACTTTAGCTATTATCTTTATCATTCAATCTTGGTTTCACTGATAAAAATTATTTTTAAAGTTAAAACTAAGTATCAGAGAGAAGACCTGTAGTCGCTTATCAGAGTGCAGCCATGCTACAGGATTCAGCCTGGGCTGCCAGCTTTGACACTTTAGGCACTCAATATGTGGTGCTCTGCCATGGTTATGCATGTATACAATTAAAATGTGTGCTGCTCAAAGAAGGAGAAATGATTTTTCCCAAAGTTTGATTTAATTTTACCTTAGATATTATGTACTTTCCAGTTAATCTTATTAAACTTTTGTGTTATTATTAATTCTTGAGGAACTTTTTAAAATTTAGATTAATAAACCAAAAGTTACCAGGTATAGCACATAAATAAGCAAATTATCTAATAGGCAATTAAGCATACATTTAATAAGAATTATATTGTTCTCAGATTGTATGGGAGAATTTTTCCAAAAAATAACACTTTTTTCTATAACATCAAAAAAAAGTTAAGGACTTTTTTCCTGTTATATAAATCATAAACCTTTGTGATATGCTTTTGCTATTTTTGGTAATATGGTATATCCTAATCAATTAAAAGTGTCATGATAGACTACTTTCCTCAAATTGATACAAATAAACTTGAAAACATTGATGTGATGGATAATCTTCTGGAAATATATTATTTATCAATACCACAGAAGATAAACAAATGTTCTTTTTTTTCATATTTTTCAGCTTGTAAAATCTTCCTTCACCTCCATGGTAGTTTAACAAATGCAGAACATTTTTCTTTCTCTCTTGTTATCCAGTTTCTAATTTTAAAAATGTTTGTTCAACAAATATGTAGGCATTCACAGCATAGCTATTTCTTTATATAAGAGACACACACACCAAAAAAAAAAAAATGCAAATCAAGTGATAGAATCTTGTTAATGATATAGCCCTGATATTAATTTCTACAATGGTTTTATCTCTGAATATTTACTATGTCCTGAATAAGTGTATAGCTCTAAAGAGAGTCTCCTCAGTTCAAATCTGGGCTCTGCCAGATCTGATTACTAAAAATCTTAGATTACTAAAAATCAGTCTTCTCCTAAAGATAATTCACTTGATTTCATACAACCTGTATTTGAAAATCGTATTATTTGCAAAATATGCAAGAAATAAAAGGTTTGATTGGTACCATATGCAGGCCATTTTTTAGGTGCACGAATCCACTAACTTCAAGGGCAATTGTTTTTTATTCCTTTGGATAAATGAATCCTTTGCCTCCATTCATGAGCAAAGCTAAGGGCTATATAATCTAAGAGGCCAATCTGTCTCTTAATAAGGGTGGTAGTTTGGTCAGGGATGATTTGGGAGAGTTCCCTTGGGAATGATACTGTGCTTAACAAATAACAAGGGCCAATTCTGTGCCAGATATTTTTCAAGCCCTTTCATATCCCTTTAAAATTATGCGTTGCCGGCCGAGCGGGGTGGCCATGCCTGTAATTCCATTACTTCAGGAGGCCAAGGCGGGCGGATCACCTGAGGTCAGGAGTTCGAGACCAGCCTGACCAACATGGAGAAACCCTGTCTTTACTAAAAATACAAAATTAGCCAGGCGTGCTGGCACGTGCCTGCAATCCCAGCTACTCGGGAGGCTGAGGCAGGAGAATCGCTTGAATCCAGGAGGCGGAAGTTGTGGTGAGCAAAGATCAGATCGTGCGATTGCACTCCAGTCTGGGCAACAAGAGCTAAACTCCATCGCAAAAAAAAAAAAAAAAAAAAAAAAAAAAAAAAAAAAAAAAAAAAAAAAAAAAAAAAAAAAAAAGATGCGTAGCTATCTCCAGCTTTATACATGAGCAAACTAAGACTCAAAAAGGTACACTAGCTTGAGCAAGAATACATACCTCTTGACAAAGCCAAGATTCAAAGCCTAAATTTATCTGATATCAATATGCATTCTCATTTCACATTATACTTTGGGACTGAAGAGTCTAACAAGCCACTTAAATTGTCAGGGTGGAGTCACAAGATCCTGTGCCATGAATTTCAATGTCTTCAGTAAAAGAAAAAAAATTGTTTGAAAATCCGCTATACAAAAAACTGAAATTTAGAATCCATAAAACAACAGGTTTTAGGACTTTAGAATGCCTGCAGAAGTATTCCAGAATTCTAATATGCAGAATTCCTTTAAACCGTGTTCATTAATCCTTTTGTCCCTAATACTATTTAAATTTCAGTTCTCACTCAGGCTGGAGTGCAGTGGTGGGATCTCAATTCACTGCAGCGTCGGCCTCCTGGGCTCAAGCGATCCTCTCACCTCAACCTATCAAGGAGCTGGGATCACAGGCACCCGCCACCACGCCCTGGCTAATTTTTTCCATTTTTTGTAGATACGGGGTTCCGCCATGTTGCTCAGGCTTGTCTCGATCTCCTGAGCTCAGGCGATCCGCCTGCCTCGGCCTCCCAACGTGCTGGGATTACAGGCTTGAGCCACCACGCCCAGCCTAAATTTCAGTGTATATTTATGTAAGCTAATGCATCATAATTTTTTTTTTCTTTTTTTCTTTTTTCTTTTTTTGAACAGAGTTTTGCTCTTGTTGCCCAGGCTGGAGTGCAATAGCACGATCTCGGCTCACTGCAACCTCCGCCTCCTGGGTTCAAGCGATTCTCCTGCCTCAGCCTTCCAAGTAGCTGGGATTACAGGCATGTGCCACCATACACGGCTAATTTTGTATTTTTAGTAGAGACGGGGTTTCTCCATATCGGTCAGACTGGTCTTAAAATCCCAACCTCAGGTGATCTGCCTACCTTGGCCTCCCAAAGTGCTGGGTTTACGGGTATGAGCCACCACGCCCGGCAGAGAACTTTTTAAAATATATATTTATATATATTTTTAATGGTGCAAATAGTAATACAAAGAAATGCAAGGTCTAGCAGAATAACAGGAACTGAATTTTTAGTTTCATTTAGTTTGGGTAGAGATCCTATTTTAAATATTAACAAATTCAGAAAATAGGTAGTTCTCTCTTGCATAAATTTCCATTGCCCTTCTGCTCTCTTTACATGTGTTTCCAAATTTAGTCACCTAGAAATTAACTGTTCTTCAATTTCTGTACATATGATGAGACTTGAAGAATCTGATTGTAAATGTAGAGGATCCAATAGACAACGATATTGATAAAGTCTAACATTTCTCATTCCCCATAGTGTGATTCTAATAAATATTTTAGCACTAAAAGTCCACAGTTTAAAAAATTAAGCTGAGAATCTTTAGAAAATTTAATGGTAGGCTCTGACCACAGGGAACATATACATATATCAAGTCAAATGGTTTTCTTTTTAACTGCAACATAATCTTAAAAAAACAAAATATTTCAGACTCCTGAAGCAAAACTGGCAAATGCTTCAATTTCATTCCTACAAACTCTGCTAAAGGTGCTATCAATTAAAATTGACAAGATGTTGATAAAACTGAGAGTTTGAGAGAAGCTAAATAATTATAAAGCTAAATACTCAGTTTTTAGTTTTACTTGAAAATAGATAAGACAGATAATCAAGCACTACATTAAACAAAATGTTTATACTTAGTTTTCAAATTGAATCTACCCAGGAATATTAGAAATGTTAATACTGGGATGGGAGGAGACACTTACTCCTCACTCCTGATGTTTCCTTCTGTACAGCTGGAGCTGACTGCTGACCTCACTGCACGCATTCATTCACCTGCCCCAGAGCAAGTAAAGGAATTTATCTGGCTGGCAAATGTGGGAAGATTAAACTGGCATGCATAGCCCTGCCCGCCCCTCTTTCTTTGGGCAGAAAGCTACAGGTAGTTCCCACAGGAAATTACACAGACAGAAATTTCTAGCATCTCAACTCTTGATAAAATATGACATACATAATCTACAGTATGTGTAAAAACAAAATAACAACAAATTTTAAAAACTATGTTTGTATTATATTATCTTCTCACGAATGCTAAATGACATAACGGGGTTAATTTTGCCATAGTAAAAAGTGCAAAAAGAAACATTAACCTGATATTGAATAGTTGATTTCAAGACATACACTCAAATGCAGAAGTTCAACAATTTTGGCAAGGGTGTGGAGAAAAGGGAATGCTTATACCCTGTTGGTGGTGCACTCTTATGTTTATTGCAGCACTGTTCACAATAGCAAAGTCATGGAATCAACCCAAGTGTTCATCAATGAATGATTGGGTAAAGAAAATGTGGTATATATATGCCATGGAATACTACACAGCAATAAAGAAAGAATAAAATCGTATTTTGCAGCTGTATGTATGGAACTGGAGGCCATTATCCCAAGTGAAATAACTTAGAAACAGAAAATCAAATACCACATGTTCTAACTTTTAAGTGGGAGATAAACAATGGACATGGATGTAAAGATGGAAACAATAGACACAGGAGACTCCAAAAAAATTGGAGATCAGGAGGGAGGTGAGTGTTGAAAAATGGTCTTTTGGGTGCAATATGCACTATTTGAATGATGGGTACACTAGAAGCCCAAATCTCACCATTACACAGTATATCCATGTAACAAACCTGCATGTGTACGCCCCAAATTCATAATATAAAATTTTTTTTAAATAAACATAATTTTAAATTCAAAAATGAAGTTCAATAATTTTCATCAGAAATTGAAAGTACGTTATTGTCGCATACAAATTGCCAGTTATATACACCCTACATACACTTTAGTTTCTACCCTATAAGATAAATTGTACTTCTTTGGTTTATTATAAATGAAAAATAAGGCTGGGAACTGGGCATTTTCTTCTTGGCACTTTAAAATAAAAACAATAAATGAAAAAATAAAAAAACTCTGAAGCTGTATGTTTTCAGTGCTTATCAATATAACTGATCCATAAGCCATTAGTGGGTCATAAAATAAGAAAGCTCAATAAAATAATTATAACCTCACATGTTTGTTTAGTTCTGAGACTTAAATGATGGACCTTTGCACCTGGCCTTGCCTAGAGACAGAGTTTCATTACACACACACAAACACACACACATACATAAATACAAATACACACATGCACATAAACATGCATAGGCTCATGTTCTATCTTTCTCTTAATTATATAGACTCATATACACACGTGCTCACAGGACATCTATAATGTTGTCATATATTTCCTTTAATAAACAACAAAGGGGTACTATTTGGCTTCCTTTTAAAGATAAATAACTTAAGCCATATTTTTTTAAAAAAATAATTATTTGGCCAGGCACAGTGGCTCACCTCTGTGATCCCAACACTTTGGGAGGCCCAGGCGGGCAGATCACGAGGTCAAGAGATTGAGACCATCCTGGCCAATATGGTGAAAGTTTGTCTCTACTAAAAATACAAAAATTAGGCCAGGCGCGGTGGCTCACGCTTGTAATCCCAGCACTTTGGGAGGCCGAGGTGGGCCGATCGCGAGGTCAGGAGATCGAGACCACGGTGAAACCCCGTCTCTACTAAAAATACAAAAAAAAAAAAAAAAAAAAAAATTATCTGGGCATGGTGGCGGGCGCCTGTAGTCCCAGCTACTCAGAGAGGCTGAGGCGGGAGAATGGCGTGAATCCGGGAGGCAGAGCTTGCAGTGAGCCGAGATTGCGCCACTGCACTCCAGCCTGGGTGACAGAGCGAGACTCTGTCTCAAAAAAAAAAAAAAATACAAAAATTAGCCGGGCGTGGTGCTGTGTGCCTGTAGTCTCAGCTACTCGGGAGGCTGAGGCAGGAGAATCACTTGAACCCAGGAGGCCAAGGTTGGCACTCAGCTGAGATCACACCACTGCACTCCAGCCTAGGAGACAGAACAAGACTCCGTCTCAAAAAATAAATTAATAAATTAATTAATAAACAATAGGCCAGGCACAGTTGCTCACGCCTGTAATCCCAGCACTTTGGGAGGTCCAGGCAGGCAAATCATGAGGTCAAGAGATCAAGACAATCCTGGCCAACACGGTGAAACCTCGTATCTACTAAAAATACAAAAATTAGCTGGGCGTGGTGGCGGGCACCTGTAATCCCAGCTACTTGGGAGGCTAAGGCAGGAGAATGGTGTGAATCTGGGAGGCGGAGGTTGCAGTGAGCCCAGATCGCGCCACTGCACTCCAGCCTGGGCAACAGAGCAAAAAAAAAATAATATGTATTATTTTTATTAAAAAATAATAATTCCATCTCCAAAAAAAAAAAAATTATTATTATTATTCATCATTCTTGACCTCTGAATTCAGATAAACTCCAACCTAAAGGAAAAGCTCAACTTATGTGGACATATTTCAAACGTTTGTAATTAGATTTCTAACTTTCTCAACTTTTTTCATCAATATTGAACTTATTTTAAGTAGTTTTAAGGACATGAAATCTAAAACCTTCATACAATACTCAATCTTCCTTCTAACTTCCTAATTTAGCCATAATATGGAGAGTGGTCAAAGTTATACAATTTCTCAAGTAATGGTAGTATATTAAACAAATTTAGGGCAAATAAAGAGTATGCTTCTTACCTAGCCAAGTAAATGTTTTTACACACTTAAAAGTGTCTCTTGTTACTAACACAAAAGTAGTAGGCTAATGCCACATTGTTGATTAAAACTACTGTTCTAGTCAGTGTTCAAATTAAAGAAAGAAGGATTTATTAACTGTTTAAGTTTTGTTATCTATATCCAGTATCACTCCCATCCCCTCTGGTCTTAATAGCTAGATTTCAGGGGAGAAGGAATCTCTTTCTTTCAAAGTAATCTTTTTAAAGACCTTGATGCCTTCTTTAATTTCTCATCAATGTCTAGAGATCTCTATTGACTATCCCTAGTTAACCACAAAGATTCTGACCTCCATCCTAACCTTCTCCTAACTCCTACTTTTTGTTCTCGTAATGCTTTTTTTGTTTTGTTTTTCGTTTCCGTTTGTTTTTTTCTCAGACAGCCCTTCTGTGAAATTGTTCACGATTTGGTCTCCATTTTGTCATCACACATTCACTTTTTTTTTAACCTCATCTACCCCAACCATGCCCAAGAAACTGGTTTTCTTTACCAGGTGTCACCAGTTAAAGCCATAACTTTCCTACCCTGTGCTGCCTCTTTTGCATTGTTCTCTGTCTACTCCCCCCAAGTCCAATCCGAGTGAATCACTCCTGTAAGATTAAGCTGTCTAATCTTCCTAACATGTAGCTTTGTTAAATCTTCTTATTGTGGATGATGGAGACAGTCGAGAGGTGAAGTGGAGTCCCTGTAATTCTTTAATAGCCAAAGAGCCAAATGGATTCTTCTTCCCCTGGATAGACTTGATTTCACTATTCTCTTCACCTCAGATTTAGCAAAACTGTTAAACTCACTATTTTCCCACAAAACATTCACATGCCTGCTTCAAACTTTAGTATTTCCTTTGTCTAAAACCATATTTTTCAAACATTTTTAATCATGACCTACAGTGAGACATACATTTTAACTTGTGACCAAGCATACACACAAGCATATTGGTCCAAATGTATTTTATGTATGTATCATATATAAATCTAAACAATTTCCATGACATAATGACACTTTTTTTTTTTTTTTTTGAGATGGAGTCTTGCTCTGTCGCCCAGGCTGGAGTGCAGTGGCACAATCTCGGCTCACTGCAAGCTCCACCTCCCGGGTTCATGCCATTCTCCTGCCTCAGCCTCCCTAGTAGCTGGGACTACAGGCACCCACAACCACGCCTGGCTAATTTTTTGTATTTTTAGTAGAGACGGGGTTTCACCGTGTTAGCCAGGATGGTCTCGATCTCCTGACCTTGTGATCCACCCTCCTCGGCCTCCCAAAGTGCTGGGATTACAGGCTTGAGCCACTGCGCCCGGCCGACACTTTTATATATAAATCGTGACGCACTCAACATATTTCATTGCCCAACAATGAAGACCAGCCCATTGTTTAAACACTCTGATCTAACTTTTCTAAACCCTTGCCCTTTTTCTAGGACTGGTTCATTTACATATCTCATTTAGCGATTCATTTATTTAATTTTTAAAAAGTATTAATTCCCTGTAGGAAACCAGGCACTTCCCTACGCACTGGGAATAAAATAGCAATGAGCACAGCAAAGAAATTCCTGCCATCATAAAGTTTGCAGTGTCCAGCCCCCCAAAACAGTGATCATCCATGCCCCTGTCTTAATGGATTTACCTATTTCACCCATTTCATTGTTATATCATACTACTTTACTTTCCTCATCTTTTAATGTGAGTTCCATCTACACAAACAGACTGTAACATCTTTCAAGAGAGGAATCTGATTAAACATATTTGCACTCTGTATCTTTACTTACTAAGGGAATAGGGTAAGGCAAAGAACGACTGAGTTCTAGTCTTAGCTCACCACTTACCAGCCTCACAAGCTTAGGCAAGTATCTCTAATTCCCTCAAATTCAGTTTTTCCATCTGCAAGATGAGAGGGTTCGGCTACACCAGTGGTTTTCCAAATTCTACTGCACAAAGTTTACAGGATTCAATGGAGATTTCAAAGTGGGCCAAGAAGGGGTCTTCTCTCAAAAGGGGGGCAGAGAACTTGAATCCCCACCTCCTGCCTCAACTGAAAATTACAATTTTGTTTGGAAAAAAGAATTTCTAAGCTAAATACTTTCTAAATTATTAAATCTCGAGATTCTCCAATCATGTTCTTTACCTTTTTCTGTCACACAAAGTTGAGATGGGAGGATGAAGAGTAAAGTGGAAAGACAGGAGGTGGGAAAGAGGAATGGTAAGAGGCAGGGAGGAAGGATGAAAGAAAGGGAAACACTTCCAATAGGATATATGACTCTGAGTTAGGAACTATGCTAGAATCAGCATATATGTCACCTTATCTTTCAGCAGCTTCACAAGACAGGTATTGTTATACCCATTTCACACTTAGAAAAATGAAGCTCAGAAAGGGTAGATTACTTGCTCAAGTACTGTAAGTAAGAAGCCATGAAGCAAAGATCTGTTCTCTTTCCATCATCCCAAGCTGCCCTTAAAAGAAGCTAACATGAATGTTACATTTGCTCTTTTAATGTTTCCCCAATTTCACCTTAATTAATCCTCACAACATTGGGAGTACACTTTAGCATTATTATTATTTTGCCAATCAGAAAACCAAGGTTCAGAGAACTGAAAATGATCCCTCCAATGTCAAAGTAATTCAAGACGAGGATAGAGCTTAATATGTGAATTCATATTCTATGCTCTTTCCATCACACCAAACTGCCTCCTTTAAAAGAAAGAAAGATAAATAGGAAATTAATAAGAAGGAAGGAGGCAAAAGGTATGGAACAGGCTGGAGAATTATCAGAGTTCCACTACTTACTTTCAGAGGGCTGTTGAGTCAAATGAGATACTTTAATAGAAAGCACCATGAAAAAACTGAAACACTCTATCAATGTAAAACGTCATTTTAACTATTCAAACTATGTACACTGAAGATGACATTTTATATTTTTATAAAATTCCAGGTGGTGATTGCAAATATAAGAGAGCTATATAATGAATTAATTGCTTAGATATACTGCAGAAACTCACATAAAAGGAGGGCAAGCTGACACTTTTCAGATTATGCTACAAGAGTCACTTACATATGCCTGCTTTTCTGTTCATGTTCTGTACAGTCCCTACTGGCAGTAGAATAATTCAAATTTTCAATTTTTCTTGGATTTCATCACAAACTCAATCAAATGCATGAAAGTCAGTATTTTAATACCCTTGCACTGTGTGAAAAATAATAGTATGCTCCACTACCTGAACTCTTAAAGCATTTTTATTTTGTCTTTCCATTATACTGAGAGATTGTCAGGACTTTATCAGGAAGATCATCCAAACAAACTAGAACATTATTAAGGTTCCAGCAGTGCAGTAACTCACTGAATGTATGAGTGATTAAAAGCCATACAGTTGTGACAAGGACCATAAAGAGATCAGACAAAGAAGTTACATGTCTTTAAAAGAAGAAGAAGAAAGACTAGAGTGACTTAACCCCTTGTATCTCTTACCAGTGCTAAAACTACAGAATTATTTGACTAATATTTAAAGTCTTATGTGACTCTATTTCTTATAGCAAATAATTTCCTGAGGTCAAAAAAATAGAAAACAGGATTAACAAAGAATTATAGCATAACTATTGCCTTGACACAATGTCAGGCTTTCAAAAACAATATTTAATATAACAAGATATCCAGACTTTAGTTTGTCACTGGCTTATAGTTATGCTTCTTTGTTCACTGAATTATTTCGGACTTAATAAAATATTCCCATTTCATTTAACATTCACACAACTGTTAATTAAATGCCTCCTATTTGCCAAGCATTGTACCAAGCACTGGAAATAAGGTGTAAAATGAGAAATGATGATCCTTAAAGGAATGAACAATTTGTGGGGGGAGAGACACAGCAAAATTAATTTTTACAATAGACTACAATTGGAAAAATGCTATGCTATATTGTTAAATGAAGTAATCCTGCCATAAAAATATAGTACCAAAATGTTAACTGTATTCTCTTAAGCCAAGAGCAGTGATTATATTTTCTTCTTTACACTTTATATGTCCTCCGATTTTTATGAGGATCTTTTAATGCTTTTATAATCAAATGTAAAGAATCCATGAAACAATTCTTGAATGGGTAGTTGTGCAGAATGCAGTGAGAATGCCAGGAGAAGGCCACTGACTTCGTATGAGAATCCCGAAAGGCTTAAGAGCAAAGATTACACCGTACTTTGCTCTGGAAGATGAATCAGGCTTTGCTAAGTGGAGAAGGCAATGTAGGTGATATCCAAATAGTAAGAGAATCATCTAAAAAGTGAGAGTTTTGAAGTCAGTATTCCATGTAGTTTGAGTGGTGAATGGGAAAGAGAAGATAGCCAGGGCTCCAGCAGCTGAGTGAGCCCTCTAAACACGGGACACTCTCAGGTTTCTTTTTTTATAAGATGCCTCTGGATCCAGAGGTTTTTGAAGTAAAACTCCTGTTTAAAAATGAAAACACTTAATGAAATAAAAATTGACTGAGGGGACTTGAAAGGAACACTCCATCGAAACTGACAGGATTTGTTCACAGATTGGGTATAAGGATGAGGAAGAAGAAAAACTTGAAGATAGCTTGGGGAGATTTGATGATGAGAAATTAAGGAGCCACAGGCTTAAGATAAACAAAGAATTAATAAAATTACAGGTGCTTGTTGAGAAAAAACTGTCTGTAGATTACTCATCGGACAGTTTGAAACACAGGTCTCAGACTCAGGCAAGAGACTGAGGCCCTTTCTTCTCTGTCTTCTGCCACTTCTACAGTAAAAGAACTAATGATAAAACACAAGTAAGTAAATGAGTAGTAACCTTTTTAATTAAGTAAGTGAAAACCTTTAAAAAAATCATCTGAGAAAGTTTCCGATAATGGCAAAACAAACAAAAAATTATGTATACTAAGAATCCTCAGATTCATATACTCTCCCTCTGATGTAGATTAGATTATTGTCCCAATTACTCAGTGCCTAGTACTAGGATTATACCTCCACACCCTGTGCTATGTAATTTTACAAAGCATCCCACTGTGGGTGGGGTATATTTCCACATCCCACTAAGGTTGGGCTTGCCCTGAAACTGCTTTCACTAAGGAAATGTGAGTGAACATAATGTAATTGCTTGCATTGTTGGGCTTGTTCTCTTGTGCACCTGGGATCTGCCACAAAATAAAAGATTTTCCAATATCTCTACGGCTCCTTCCACCTGCACCTCAGATCTGAAGCCAAATCAGAAGCCTGCCATGTAACTGATTCAGAAAATCTTAGCCTAGATCAGTTAAATTACAGCCTTTTAAGTATAAAAATAAAATATCAATAAGCCACTGAAAGTTTTATGACTCTTTTGTCATGCAGCATTTTGTAGCAATAGCTAACTAATGCAGCTTTTTTTTTTCTCTTAACCTCAGAGTAAAGAATAAAGAGTTGGTTTTGTTTTGTTTCTCAAGACTTTGGTTTCCCACAAAATCACAATCTACTTGTCTTAACTTGCTTTCTAGATGATAGGGAGGCGATAACAAGGCTACCGTATTAGGAAGGAACTGTTAATGAGTAAAGTACTCAGGGAAAGGGAAAAACATTGACTGTTGAAAACTTTTAGCATTAGAAAACTCTACATACAATTTTTTTTTTTTTTGAGATGGAGTCTCGCTGTGTCACCCAGGCTGGAGTGCAGTGGCGTGATCTTGGCTTACTACAACCTCTGCCTCCCAGATTCAAGCGATTCTCCTGCCTCAGCCTCCCCAGTAGCTGGGATCACAGGCTCATGCCACCACACTTGGCTAATTTTTGTATTTTCAATAATTTTCAATAGAGACAGGGTTTCACCATGATGGTCAGGCTGGTCTCGAACTTCTGACCTCATGATCCACTTGCCTCACCCTCCCAAAGTGCTGAGATTACAGGCATGAGCCACTGTGCCTGGCCCTGCATATATTTTATGTTGACCTTTAATTCATTAAATGAACACAAAGCGGGAGATGCAGACTAAGCCTGGTTCTTGAGAAATACCTAAGTCACCTCTGCAGAACTTTAAGTGTAGAAGAAAAGACAATGACCAAAGAAGGACCTCTCCCTGGGGAATACCAGCATATAAATGAATGGTAGGAAGGAAACCAATGAAAAAGACTGAAAAGAGGATGGATATACAACTAGAAAAGCTATATTATAGAATTAAATTGGAGAAAGAATGCAAGCGATTGGAATAGTGGAAGATATATTAAAATGGTTTTTCCTTTTAACTATCATTTCCTGCTCAGGCATCTATTGCAACGATATAATTATTTGTATGGAACATTACATATATATGCATATATGCGTATATACATTTTTGTATAAATATATGTGATGATATCATTTATAACAAGAAAAGAAATCAACATACAGCAATGGTTCTTAAAATGTAATGTGAATGTGAATCATCTAGAACATTTGCTACTGATGCAGATTCTGCAAGTCCATCCTAGCAACTCAGTTTGCATGGTCCAGATTAGGACTCTGGATTCTGTTTTAACAGTACACAGAGGTAGATCTGATTAGAGTCATCTGGGAATGACATTTAAAAAAATAATGATTTTCTTGATGTCTAGAAGAAGGAAGTAAAATACATGGATAGATAAAAATTTGTGACTTCGGTGTGCTGTTTGCTAATATAAAATTCCTTTCTTTTTTTTCTTTTTCTTTTTTTTTTTTGAGACAGTTTTGCTCTGTCGCCAGGCTGGAATACAGTTGCACGATCTCCACTCACTGCAACCTCCACCTCCTAGGTTCAAGCAATTCCCCTGTCTCAGCCTCCCCAGTAGTTGGGACTACAGGCGCACACCACCACTCTCAGCTGATTTTTTGTATTTTAGTAGAGACAGGGTTTCGCCATGTTGGCCAGAATGGCCTCAATCTCCAGACCTCATGATCTGCCTGCCTCAGCCTCCCAAAGTGTTGGGATTACAGGCATAAGCCACCGCACTTGGCCTTGTTTGCTAATATAAAATTTCTAATGTGAACTAGTGAGTACTGAATGATAACAGGAATGTGGCCATTCCAGTGAAATGGAGTGCAGGTTAAGAACAGTAGAAGAAAGAATGTGTTGCTAAAATGTTTAGCACATAATGAGCACTCACACATTTCTTGAAGAAATGAATAAATGCTTTAGTAGAGAAACTGTCTCAGGGACATATGTGCACTGGTCACAGGGAAAACCAAAAACCTAGAAAGCATCTTACATCAAGAAAACAAATGAGAATGCATAGGAAGATTATGTAAGAATAAAAATATTCTAAGGAATTATTTAATGAAAAAATAAAAGAAAAAGTATACTCCTCAAATTAAAAACAAACAATAACAACATAGAGGATAAAGAATGAATGGTCAGGCCAGGAGCAGTAGCTCACACCTGTAGTCCCAGCACTTTAGGAATCTGAGGTAGGCAGACTTCTTGAGCCCAGGAGTTCAAGACCAGCATGGGTCACATGGCAAACCTCATCTCTACAAAAAATAAAAAAATTAGCCAGGCATGGTGGCAGGCACCTGTAGTCCCAGCTACTTGGAAGGCTGAGGCAGGAGGATCTCTTGAGCCTGGAAGTCAAGGCTGCAGTGAGCTGAAATCACACTTAGCCTGGGTGATACAGTGAGGTCCTGTCTGAAAAAAGAAAAAAGAAGAGGAAGGGAAGGGAAGGGGAGGGGAGGGGAGGGCAGGGGAGGGGAGGGGAGGGGAGAAGGAAGGAAGGAGAAAAGAGAAGAGAAGAAGGAGGAGAAGGAGAGAAGGAAGGAAGGGAGGGAGGGAGGGATGGAAGAAGGGAGGGAGGGAAAGGAAAAGAAAGGTCAGCAAATCAAGCAAAATCAAGAAAGTGGATTTTCACTGAAAAAATGCCATAGCAGGTAAAATTCAGCAGCACAGTCTAATAAAACAAATTAGATAAACAACATAAAATCTACAAAAATAAACTTGACTGTAAGGAAGACACTGATAATTTGAGAAAAGAAAAAAGTTGGAAGATAAAGAGGCAGTCATTGCTTGTTGACAGATGTGAGGAAAGAAGGGAAAATGTATTAACAAAATAATCCTTGAAAAAAGAAAATTTTGGTATGAGTATAAAGGAACAGAATTATAGCATTATGAAGTTAGACAATGTGGTGTTTAAAGTCTCAGAAACATATTTGCATTTTGGAGTATAATGAGCCTCTACTTGATATTTCTTTAAACTGACTGAAGAACAGATATTAAAAACTGATAGTAAAGGTAAAAGAAGCTAATAAATAAATACTGGCCTTTTCCTAATTTTCATACATATTTACTCTGTATATATTATTTCATCTGATGCACACAAATGCACACACATAACCTGTGACTAGGAAGGAACAAAGTGAAAAATCTATTATCCCAGGCTGCTTCCTTCATTTCCAATAGAAGGAGGATTCCAGGAAGGTTTAGAAGCAGAATAAGTAAAGAAAGAATTGAGTTAGTTAAGAAAGTTCAATTTTGAAACATGTCCTGGTAAACTTTGAAAACATTTTCTAGTTTTTCTTTTTTCCCCTCTGATCAGTTCTTCTTTCCCATTTCTTTGCTTTCACTTTCTTGTTCTTATTTCTACTAGTTGTACTTCCTAAATTAGTTTTCCTTTTCTCCTGTTTTTTTATTTCATACTTTTGTTGTCTTTCTACTTTTTCTTTTTGGCATAATACATATTTCCATTGCTTACTTTTTAGGCTTCAAATGTATTTTCTGTTTTGCTTGTTATATATTTAGTCTCTGAAACTTCTTTCTGGTTATATAATTGTTTCTATTTATTTGTTTATTTTAATTTTTTAAACCTATAAAATGCCATACATGCATAAAAGCAGATAAAATATTGCCTTCAAGATTTTCTTCACTTTCTTATGCCTTTGATTGGCATAGAGATGTTTAGCATGAGCTTATTAATATTCACTAAAAATCATGCTTGGCTTTTCACTGGAAACACTATAACTTTATTGATGAAATTGCAAAGAGTTGACAACCATGATTTATGAAATCATCTAATTCGTGAGCATTATATATTATTCTAGTTATGTAAATTATCTTAAACTTTAACAATTTTTGCATAGAGTCTATATGAGGCTACATGGGTTAGCTGTAGGATCTGTAGAATCCTATCTGAGGCTATCTGTAAGTTCTCATAATACCATAACATCCCTTACTGACATCTTAGGAAGTCAACCAAAAACAAGAGTTCCAGTTAGGATAAACAAGATGACTACTCCTTCTATTCAAGGATGCCTTAGGAAATGTAGGCAGACACTGCTGTGCCTCTATTCTACCCTAATCCAGACAAGGATTAGAAAACAAGGTTTACCACCTTTACATCATGCCTCATTCCTTTTCCTCTCCCAACATGTTCTCTTGTTCTTCCTATTTGGACTTCATTAGCGAATTCTCTGTCCATACTTGTATGATGCCTTTTGAACCTAGCAGTCATGATTCTGGAATACTTGTTCCCTGGTGTTTTCCTGTACACTATTTCAGAAATAAGGGCAGCCTCATGTCCCATGATCTAAATGAGAGGAATTAGAAAGCAGTCATGGGTATAAGATAAACCAATCTCTAATATCTCACATTACTAATATACAATCTGATAGACTCCATAAAAGTTAAAACAATAATACGTAAGCAAAATTATATTGAGTCAAAATAAGACTCTCATCCAAAAAATAAATTGAGGGGATTTGGAGAATGACAGCTGCACAGCAAGATTAAAGAGGCCACACATTCTGAATGAAGAAGGAACAATATAGAGAGCTCCATGAAGGACATTTCCAATGGGAAAAAATCTGAGACAATATAAAACTTTGAAGGGGTAAAAAACTGAGGATAAGATAAAGGCAAATTTAGTGCAGGAAACAAAATGAAAGACAATTTGATATTTCAGGATAAAAACAAATCTGCATGAAACTTTCAAAATCAAATAAAGCAAATACAAGTAAATTTGGAATGGTATTATATTAAGTAAATATAAATCTAAAGAAAAAGTAAATTTGAAATGATTTCAAGCAATTGAGTTAAAAAAAAAAAAAAGAGAGCAAATCCATTTTCACATGGTGAACTTGTTCCCATGAGTGCTCTAGGTTTCTTGAGAGTGAAACTACTTCAAAGAATATAGTACACTATGTGACTCAGCATCAAATAATATTTGTGGTTTGGCAACGTTGTCCAACATTTCCAACTTTAAAGTCAATGTGTCCAGGCACAGTGGCTCACACCTGTAATCCCAGCAGTTTCAGAGGCTGAGGCAGGCGGATCACCTGAGGTTGGGAGTTCAAGACCAGCCTGACCAACATGGAGAAACCCCATCTCTACCAAAAATACAAAATTAGCTGGGCATGGTGGCACATGCCTGTAATCCCAGCTACTTGGGAGGCTGAGGCAGGAGAATCACTTGAACCCGGGAGGTGGAGATTGTGGTGAGCCGAGATCATGCCATTGTACTCCAGCCTGGGCAACAAGAGCAAAATTCCATCTCAAAAAAAAAAAAAATCAAAGTATTCATAAAAAGAATAGTTGGAGGTGATTATAGGAAAACTGTAAATATAAAGAAACTTGACACCTGACCAAAGTTAAGCTGCTGAAGAAAGGAAAAGTTGAGGAAATGAGTAGGAGCATTAATATCTTATCTGGAAAGTGAAGAGTATAGACTCTGTTGAAAAAAAATAAATGAATGCTTACCCATATTATTTTCAGTTGTAAAAGTAAACAATAGAAGAACAAAATTTAAAATATAAATGTCAAATATTGAAAGGAGGGGCAAGGAAATATGGTGTAGTTAAATTGGCCAGATCCTAACCTTTCATATCAGGAGTCAACAATTGTTTAAAAAGTTGACAAGCATGTAATCAAGAATTATAAGGTAACATTCTAAAGAAAAAGAATTAAAACCCAACAGTTAGGAGTTCCCTCTGAGAATGGGATCAAAGTGAGTGAATGACGGGGCAGAGGTGATACTTTATATCATAACTTTCCTATAATATGAGGTTGGGATTTATTTTATAAATGATTTTTAAAAGGCTGATGCAGGATTTATTTTTCATAAAAGTACTAGTTGTACACCTATAACAGCAAACAACAATACAAAAAATTACATGCTAAAAATTAAGCTCCTAAAATGGAATGAGAAAAAGCCATCATCAAGCTAATGAATTAATTCAGATTCCTAAATTTAGGAGGCATTATAGAAAAAAAAAACAAGCAGACATTGAATATCAGAGGAGGAACAAAAAGAGCACATTGAGCAGCAGAATATTATTTGTAAAATAAAAATAAGGCCCACAAAATGTTTAATATATTTAGAAAATAGTTTTTGCAAATGTAATTATTATTAGACATTACTTATAACATCTAAATACAACATGTACTATATTGTCTGCCTTCTCTATCTTTGTTATTTTCTAAAAATGAAGGAGAAGGAACAAGCATTGGTAGAACACCTACCAGCTAAGTATTTAAATGCTTCCGTTCATTCTGAGGAACAACATTCCTTATAACTCACCACAACATCACCTCTAAAGAGACAACACTAAGATATTTATCTGAGGTTATACAGTTAGTAAATGATGGAGCCAGAATTTTTCCAGATTCAAAGCTATTTCTATTACATTACACTACCGTAATCATTGTAGTGATCATTAATCTCTGTGATTGTGTTTTTTCTCTACTAAATTATATTGCCATATTAATATTAAAATACACCAGTCTTCCCCTTATCCAAGGTTTCATTTTCTGCAGTTGCAGTTACCACCAGTCAACTGTAGTCTAAAAACATTATACTGAAAATTCTAAAAATAAACAATGTATAACTTCTAAATGGTCACTGTTCTGAGTAGCATGATTACATTTCATGTCATCCTGCTCCGGATGTGAATCATTCCGTTGTCCTGAATCCACTCTGTACACCCTATCCAGCCATTAGTCGCTTAGTAGCCATCTTGGTCATCAGATCAGCTGTCACAGTTCAAGTAACACAATCACTGTGATACTGTGACAGTTGATCTTATTTTACCTAATAATGGCCCCAAAGGGCAAGAGTTAATAGTGCTGACAATTTGGATATGTCTAAGAAGGGTGAGTAATGTACAATAAGATATTTTAGGCCTGGCATGGTGGCTCACACCTGTAATCCCAGCACTTTGAGAGTCCAAGGCAGGCAGATTACCTGAGGTTGGGAGTTCGAGACCAGCCTGACCAACATGGAGAAACCCCATCTCTACTAAAAATACAAAATTAGCCAGCCATGGTGGTGCAGGCCTATAATCCCAACTACTTGGGAGTCTGAGGCAGGAGAATTGCTTGAACCCGGGAGGCAGAGGTTGCAGTGAGCGGAGATGGCCAGCCTGGGCAACAAGACCAAAACTCCATCTAAAAAATATATATATATGTATATATACATTTATATATTTATTTTTTTTTCAAAGAGACCATATTCACACGACTTCTATTACAGTATATTGTTGTGATTGTCCTGTTTTATTATTAGCTATTGTTGTTAATCTTTTACTGTGCCTAATTTATAAATTAAACTTTATGATAAGTATGTATGTATAGGAAAAAAACATAATATATACAGAGTTCAGTACTATCCATAGTTTCAGGCTTGGGGTCTTGGGACATATCCTCCACAGATAAAGGGGAACTGCTGCATGCACACAACTGCACTATACTTACCCAGATCTTTAGCTTTTGTAGTAGGCAGAATAATGGCCTCTCACAGTTGCCCTAATGCCTAGAAACTGAATGTTACCTTAAATGTCAAAAGTGACTTTGCAGATGTGATTAAGGGTTTTGAAATAAAGGAGATTGTCCTGGATTATCTAAGTGCGCCTGATATAATCGCAAGGGTCCTTAACAGATGAAAAAGAGAGGAAGAAGAGTCAGAAAAGGAGATGTAATAGCAGAAGCTGAGGTTGGGTAATGAAATTGTGGGCTTTGAAGAAGGAAGATGGCGGAAGGGGCCAAGGAATGGAGCCAAAGAATGGAGGAAGACCCTGGAAGCTAAAAAAGGGAAGGAAAAAGATTTTCTTGGTTTCTTCAGAGGAATGCACCCCTGTTGACACTTTGATTTTAGCCCAGTAAAACCCCTTTTGGACTTCTGACCTCGAGCGGTAAAATAACAGATTTGTGTTGTTCACAACACTCAGTTTGTGGTAATTTGTGACAGCAGAAATACGAAGCAAAGAAAAAACAGGCTTACGTCTTGTCCCTGCTGTGTGATTTTGGGTTAAGATTCTCAACCTCTATAAACCTCTCTTTCTTTATCTGCAAAGTTGGAATCCTAAATATATTTGAACAAGTGTGGTAATCGTTAACCTACAGTAACTCATTAAAGGGTGGATATTATCATTAGGTACTAATTATAGAAGAAAAATAACATTTGTAAGAAAAGTGGTGAAGACTGTTTTCTTCTGCCAAACCCTCAAAGTTAGCTAGCCAGCGATTCTTCATAACATATTAGTTACAAGTTGAAATATGAAGGGGTAAAACTCTTCCAATATTGAAACCACTTCATGATTTGAGCTCATTCACTCCACTCCTTTAATATCTAGCCTCTTTGGGGAAGAGGCAATATCCTTGACTGTCTATAAATTTATGAGTGTAGTTTCTTTTATGGCTCTGAATGTAATAGAACCTAAGTAAATACTGATAAGTTCTCTATTCTTCTGAGAAGTTTCCACCCACATAATATTGTCCTATCATTGGAAATCCCCACAGTTTTGATAAGAATGAAGGCAAGAACTCTTTTATATATAACACTTGTCAATTAGAATCAGAACAGCATTCATCATTTTAGTTGGAAAGTCTATAGATTTTTTTTTAAAACCCACTCGAAGTCTGTCTAATGAAATTTTACCCTTATTGTCTTTTGAGCACCTTCAGCTGGTTTGGGAGGTTAATGCTGGCTTTCAAGTGTATTTTTGTCAAGCATCCTTTAACACGGTTTGCATTTATAGATTAAATGGTAAACTGAATTAAAAGCACTAAGTATTTAGTACATAAATGTCATCACACTCTCCCCACATAAATCAACCTGAAACAGAACTAGAAACCATGTCCACTTTTTCAATATAGGGATAGGTAATGTCTTTATTAATTAGGCCAGTTGGAAACTATATTAACTCTTTCAAACCACTCAGTTACTAGTCATTTTCAGGAGCTCTTTCTGGGTTTGTTTTTTTCTCTTTGTGTACTGCAAAGAGATCTTTTTTTTCTTCAGAACGTATGTATTGATTTAAGCTTTCTTTATACAGGATCATCACACAGCATGAGTTAATTAGTATCTACAAGGTCTCACAACCAGGCAAATTCTCATGGAAAACTATGATCACTCTAAAAAATATAAAATATAACTAAGGAAAAATGATTTACTATGTAATTCCCTCTATTCCATGGCGTATGATTTTTTATTAGTATGTGAATTACTTTAAGACACAACTATGTAACTTGAAAAACAACTCTTTTGGACTCTAAGTAGTGTCCTGGAGGGCTTTTCTAGGTGGCTAGCATTCTGAAGACAAGTGCCTGTCCATGCTGCCACCAGACCATCTGGGTCTGAATCACATCAATGGATAAGTAAGGATAAATGTGTATATGACTAAATGCATAAATGAATGAACACTTCCAGAATGAAGATGTATACACATTAGTTCCTGGGTTTCACATGAGGATATATCAGAGTTCACCTGTCTTTTCCAAATGAAGTCAAAGTATACAGGTCATTTATAAACACTACTACACAAGCCAAGTATGAACTCAAGACTTATAATATCAAGACTAGAATAAATCTTTTATGATCCAGAATCCTATCACTCAACAAATCAACTATTTTTACATTCTCCTATTGATTTCCTGATCACATTTTATAAGTTTATTTGTATAGCACAGAGAAATCAGAGTTTTTGCTACATAATGAGAAGAATTTAGGCACAAGTTTAAAATTCTGCATGTACATTAGGCTTCATAATTTTGATAGGCCACAGTGATTTTCCTTCCTAAGAACTCATGACACTTTATGAATATTATGCTGACTAAGAACGCAGTCATATACTGCTGAGATACATTAGGTGTTATTATTTAGTTAACATTCTATTAAATTTTATATGGTTATTTACCTGGCTAGTAGAGAGTTCCTTCCTACTAGGTAATAGGAATTACCTTCCTTTATATAATCCCACTCTGCCTGAAGGGTGAAACAGATAGACAGACATTTATTGAATGAATGTAGTCACTGTAAGCAAATAAAAAATAGTGGGAAAAATTGTAAAATGCCCAACATTTCATATTCTGTTTTGAATATAATTACAATAGTTTGTTTCACAATCTTTATTGCCTGAGATAAAGACCATTACTGACCTTTAAAAATGTACATTATTAAGGATAATCAGAATGTTTTCATTAATATCATATCCATTAAATAGCAGTTAAAATATAAGTCATTCGAAAAATAAAATAGAAGAAAGATTGTCATTATTCTCTTTAGTTTTCACTTTTGATTTAAAAACAGACATGAGATGAAAACTGTGTTCTTAACTTTGACCCAGTTATGATGTTGACGCAACCTGAACTATGCCCCTAAATGCCAACCTGTAAGTGGAGGTTATTGCTTCTTTCCATGAAGGCGTAAATTCAATTCACATGTACCAGGCATTTAGGAAACAAAGACATTAAGGAGATACGATTCCTGCCTTCAAGAAACTTAGAGGATAGTAGGAACATTTTTACATTTTTAATGCTCAAAGACAAAACAGTTTTTGTTTATTTGTTATTGTTGTTGTCTGAGTAGATATTATGAAAATTTGACCCCTGTATCATTTGGGAAAATGAAGCTTTGAAAATCAGTCTGAGTGTGTCTTTAGAGTTTCCCTCATTTTGACAACTATTCTTCCTTAGAAGTAAAAAAAAGGGTACACCATTAAATATAAACCAACAGTAGTCTTCTTTCTGCTGATTTTTTTTCCTTTCTCATCTCCTTAGTGGGTTTTACATTTTCTCCCTATTCTTAATCCAGGACTGGGTATTTAACCCTCTCTTATCTATGTCTTTATCTCTATATACATTCATTCAGTGATTGTATGTACAATAGGAGCAGCTACTTTTATCATTTCCTCCTAAATGTACATATCTAAACCAAACCGCCTACCAGTGAGCAGGCTAGTCTTAAGATATAACTGAGGCTTGGAGTGGTGGCTCACTCTGTAATCCAAGCACTTTGGAAGGCTGAAGTGAAAGGGTCTATTGAACCCAGGAGTTTGAGACCAGCCTGGGCAATATAGTGAGACTCTGCATCTACAAAAAAAATATATATATATATATAAAAAACAGAATAACTCATTACATTTTCCTCAAAATTGGTAACTTTCTTTTTTGTTCTCTACTGCAAACAACCATCATCTCACTCCTAGCAATATAAACATACACACACACACACGCACACACAATGACATATGTAATTCACATACGCTCCTGCATCCCTGTCTCCAGTAAATGCCTTACTCTATGGCAATGCTCTTATGAGAAAAATATCTTTATGCAGAACTAGACCTGAGCAGCCACCACCCCCATTGCCCCTGAGCCCTGCTCCAGATATTCCACATGCTTTTCAGAAGTATTCTCTACTGCAAACAACGGAAGATCCACCTATTAGATTCAATGCAACATGTCAGGCCCCAAGGAATTTCCAACCTCTCTAAGAAACTACCTCTCTACTAAAGTAATCCTTAGTAAAATCTAGGAGAATGTCATTAGAGTCACATAGACTCAGGTTTTAATTATGATACTGTGTTACTTGCTGTCTCATCCTGGACATGTTCAGTTTAGTTAAATAACGGTGTTAAAAATATTTCTCAGAGTTGTATAGAGGAATAGGCATAAGGTGTGTAGCCACAGTGACCAGTCTCCCTTCTCTCTTAAGGTCAAGACAGAGGATCATATAAAGCCAGCTTACAAGTCAAGGAACGACCTGATTATGTCAAATAAGGAACATGGTGCCAGGGCGTTAATATAAATCTTCATCTGATCACTTTCTCTTAGATTATGTGGTATGTAAGAGGTGTGGTTCCTCGTCTTTAAAACTGATGTATGTGGGTCCTCTTTACAACTGGACTAAGGAACTGTCTACAGCGATAATAAAGAGCCTCAGGATCTGTTCTGAATACTTCAGATGCTTGGTAAATGACCGAATCAATTAATTAGCCAATGGATCTGTTCCAGATATATTAGAGACTGGGTAAATATTTATACAAATTAACTAGTTAAAATATTCTTAGGCCAGGTGCTCACACCTTAATCTCAGCACTTTGGGAAGTCGAGGCAGGAGGATAGCTTTAGCAGAGGAATTCAAGACCAGCCTGGGCAATATAGTGAGACCTCGTCTCTACAAATAATTTTTTTTTTAATTTATTTAGGCATGATGGCACGTGTCTGAGGTCCCAGGTACTCAGGAGGCTGAAGTGGGGGAATCGCTTGAATCCAGGTAGTTGAGGCTGCAGTGAGCTATGATCATGCTACTGCACTCTAGCCAGGGCAACAGAGTGAGACTCTGTCTCAAAACAAAATAATAAAAATTAATTAATTAAAATAAATTAAATAGATAAAAAATGCTTTATTGTATGTGGCTTTTATATAGAATGTTAATTTTGCCATCTTCTGAAGACTAGGAATAGATTTTGGTTACCAGCCTGGAAAGACTATCATTCTCACCCTTTCTAAGGAAATATTTCTGAGTCAATGCTTTATGTTCTATTTAAAAATAAAATAAATCAGGCTTAAAAATGGCCCAAACAAGATAAAACATCAGATTTAAACTTGAAATGAAAACTAAGTGATCCAATAACATAGGAAAAGTTATACTCTTCAGAGGTCCATGCTTTCAGGGAAATAAAAAAGGGATTTTTTGAAACAATATTTCAAGTGTACAAATCAGCAAATGCTTATAATATTCCCTAAATTTCTTCTCAAACTGTGTTACATCTCAGGCCACATACCACTTTCAAATGTTTTTGTTTTCATTCTTAGTAGGTACTCAATGAATTTGAGATTCATTCTCTTCTTTTCTGTTTATTTCTTCACTCATAATATAAATATTATGTCGAATTTTGCACTACCCAGTTAAGATCTTATACAGAGAATAAGATCTCCAATATGTAGAAAATGAGCCTTACTGGATATAGATGAGGCTCTGGACAGGTTTATAAAATTCTGTGTACTTCTGAACAAAGACATCCCCAGATATACTCAGATAAGAAGTGTTCTTTACAGAATAGTCAAATTATGTTCATAAAATGACAAAGCTCGTATAACTTGTTGCAGCTAGCTCTGATTTAAAATATCTAATTCTATAGAATTAGTAAAAATTCTATTAGTTAATTAAATTAAGACCTTTCGGTTTTTGGTTTGATTTTTTTTTTGTGATTGAGAGATGACATCAAATCAGTCTTTATACAGAAAGTATGCAAACACTGCTACCACTAGTATTTTAGAAACAGCAAAAGTAACTTGTAGAAGGAATTATATTCATAGTGCATTTCGGTTATTTAAAAAAATTAACATCTTACTGGAAAATATAGAGGCAATAATCACTTCTACGAGCTTTTTTAGAGTTATTATATTTTACTAATTCAATGATATTACGGATGTGTCTGCAAAATCAAACATAGAACTGAAATGATTTATCAGAATAAATATTAGCAGAAGAACATTTTCTTAATTACTCACACATTTCATTTTGCTTTACTTTAAGTTGAATTATTCAGAAACTTATAGTTCCCCAAGTTCATGCATAACAGGAAACACCAGGATGGGGCAATTGATTGAATTGTTCTCTGGAGCATAGTACCTAAACATTACTCACCACATTGATTATCATTGTGACACGTGTATAACTAAAGATACCAACACTTTATGGAAATTAATTTTTAATTATTAATCACTTCCTATCTGCCTAAAAGCAATATGATTGAATAAAAACAAGTACAGTCTCTCTAGATAAAGACTGTTGGAAGAGGTATATGGAATATTCTGCTTAAATTTATAAAAAGTTTCAAAAATTGTATGTTTCAGGAACTACATTTTGTTTTTACAAAAAGACTATGATAATCTGGCACTAATTTGTTAGGAAGTCAGTCTCCAAAAACTTAAATCAATGTTTTATCATTTTGAGAGTTGATATACTTAATTTGGAAGATGAGTTATTTGTTTGACTTTTGATAAGACAGAATAATTCATTTAATGAATGTATTATTTACACAAAAGGGATGATGCGAGGACAATAAGAAAGGAGAGACTAAAAACCTTTATCTTAATTTTTATATATGAATGACAAGCATTCCCTCCAAAATGCTAACATATATACATGTGTTTCTATATAGTGTGTTTCTGACTAGAAGCATTTTCTTATAAAACTTCTTTTATTCAATCACTCAAAAATAGGTTTAATGATAATATAGGCTAAGTACTCTTCTCAGCACTAGGGATATTCCCTGCCCTCATGGACCTTATTCTGGTAAGCAAGAGGGATACCACAAAAATAACTACATATATTAATCAAAATGTCAGTGACTGCTTAATGAAGAGAAATGAAGAAGGATGAGGCGATAGAGTGATTAGGGTTATTTTGGGTAGGCTAATTAAGAAGGCCACTCTAAGAGAATGACACTTAAGAGACCTGAGCAAATAGGGAGAAGAGGCCTTCTGTAGCAAGCACAGCAGGTACAAGCCTGACACAGCAACAACCTCTGTGTCTTCTGGAAACTTCCGGTAGGCCAATGTGGTTGGAGAGCAAGGATGTGGTAAACAGTTGGAGATGACATCGAAAGGCAACAAGTGGACTACTGTGTGCTTACTATTAGTGGGTACCAAGTGCCAGACATACCATTCAATGCCCAGGATAATAAGAACTGCATGTACTGAGGTTTTATGATGTACTGGGAAATGTGCTAAACATTTTATACTTATCACATTTAACCCTCAGTACCACCTATCTTAATTAGCTCAGTTTGCTGTAACAAAATACTATAGACTGGATGGCTTAAACAACAGAATTTTATTTCTCTTGGTTCTTGAGACTGTAAGTCCAAAATCAGGGTGCTAGCAGAATTGAGTTCTGGTGAGGGCCTTCTTCCTGGCTTGCTGATAGTTGCCTTCTTGCTATAACCCCACAGGGCCTTTTCTCTGTATGTGGAATAGGGCAGACGAGGAAAGGGAGAGAGCGAGAAAGGAAGAGAGGGTGGGAGGGAGGGAGAGAGAGAGTGAGAGAGAGAGAGAGAAATCTCTTCTTCTTATAAAGCAACTAATCTCATCATGAGAGCCCCATTGTGTCACCTATTCTAATCTTAATTACCTCCCGAAGTCCCCATCTCCAAATATCATCACATTGGGACTTTAACATATAAATTTGGGAAGGATTTTAACATATGAATTTGGGAAGGACCGGACCATTCAGTCCATTACACCAACCTTGTGTGATAATATACTATTTTTACTTATTTTACAAAACAAAGCAAAAAACATTAGGATCAGAGATATGAAATAGCTTGCCCACAAAGAAGACAGATCAAGGTCTTAGTCCCAGTGTGTCAGGAGTTGGTTCCTTCTGATGGGTTCGTGGTCTCACTGACTTCAAGAATGGAGCTGCAGACCTTCGTGGTGAGTGTTACAGCTCTTAAAGATGGCACGGACCCGAAGAGTGAGTAGCAGCAAGACTTATTGTGAAGAGCAAAAGAACAAAGCTTCCACAGAGTGGAAGGGGACCCTAGCAGGTTGCCACTGCTGGCTGGTGCGGCAGGGGGGTGGGGGGGATGGGGCGTGGCCAGCTTTTATTCCCTTATTTGTCCCCACCCATGTCCTGCTGATTGGTCCATTTAACAGAGCGCTGATTGGTCCATTTTACAAACCTCTAGCTAGCTACAGAGTGCTGACTGGTGCATTTTTACAGAGCACTGATTGGTGCATTTTACAAACCTCTAGCTAGCTACAGAGCACTGATTGGTGCATTTTTACAGAGCACTGATTGGGGCATTTTACAAACCTCTTGCTAGATAGAAAAGTTCTCCAAGTCCCCACTCCACCCAGGAAGTCCAGCTGGCTTCACCTCTCACCAGGAGGCTCAAATCAGTGTAATTAGTCTTGGTGCCGTTCTGCTTCTGGCAAGGAACAGCACAGACATATGCATACTGTCCTGAAGCAAGGAGTCTGGTTACAGATATTAGAACAGCCTGGCATAGAAAATAGGAAGCTAAAGTAAAGAAGACCTGACATGATTGCTATTCTCTAGGTGAACTTTAGCAATCACTTAACCTTTTTAAATTTATATAATCGTTCATTTCCTCATTAATTTATTCTAAATCTAATATAGACTAGGCCATATGCTCAAGAACCAAAATTTATTAGAGTGCCTTCAATAATCTCTCATTCAAGTGGAAAAGCAAACATATTCACCCTTCATAAAAGTGTTCATATTTTGATTATCTAATAGTGAAGAGCATAGGCTTTAAAACAGGACTGCCTGATGTGGAATCATGGCTCAAACAGTTACTAATTGCATACATTAGTCTTTTTCTTTTTTTTTTTTTGCTCTGTCGCCCAGGCTGGAATGCAGTGGCGCGATCTCGGCTCACTGCAAGCTCCGCCTCCTGGGTTCATGCCATTTTCCTGCCTCAGCCTCCCAAGTAGCTGGGACTACAGGTGCCTGCCACCGCGCCCGGTTAGTTTTTTGTATTTTTAGTAGAGACGGGGTTTCGCCAAGTTAGCCAGGAAGGTCTCGATCTCCTGACCTCGTGATCCACCCACTTCGGGCTCCCAAAGTGCTGGGATTACAGGTGTGAGCCACTGTGCCCAGCCCCGTTAGTCTTTAAACTCATTAAAAAGATACTTATTTGGAAAGTGAAGACAATAAATGTGCACAAACCTTGAGGTTGTGTTAGGAATAAAATAGTCTATAAATCGTGTACTGTGGTGTTGGACACGTACTAATATTGTAACCATCATTTGTTATTATAAATATTACTACTGTAACCACTAGAAATGGTATAATACCAACACTGAATATTATAACTTTTGTTCTTTAGAAATATTTATTTATATTATTTATTATAAAATTGTAATGTTATTTTGAATTTGTTGAATACCAGTTAGGCAAAGACATCCAGTAGTTCTCTAACATATGATCTCCCTCCTTCCACAGCAAAAGATTTGTAATTGGGCACTTTGGAAGTGAAGTTGATATTCCCAGCCATGCTTGCAGCTCCGTGAAGCCATGGAACTAAGTTTCCACCAATGGAATGGGATCAGAAGTGAAGTTTGCTACTTAGGTGCCTGGACCTTCAGACATTGTGCGTGAAATCTTCCATGCTCACTCCTTCCTGCAAGCTAGAGTACAGGTGTGCCTGTGATTAGGCTTCAACCTAACAGAACAAGATAAGGCCCTAGAGCAAAAGCCATAAAACTACCAAATTGTCTGTTTTGTAAATAGTTTTATGGGACAAACAACAAAGCTAGAGGCATCACACTACTTGATTTTAAAATCTACTACAAAGCTCTAGTAATCAAAACATCATGGTACTGGCATAAAAATAAGCACATAGACCAATGGGACAGAAAAAAGAGCCCAGAAATAAATGCATACACTTAGATACTTATTTGGAAAAATAAGTTGATTTTCATTAAAGATGCCAAGAACACAAAATGAGAAAAGGGCAGTGTCTTCAATAAACAGTGCTGGGGAAAACTGAATGTTCACATGCAGAAGAATGAAATTTAACCTTCATCTCATACTATTTACAAAAATCAACTCAACATGGATTCAAGACTTAAATGTAAGACCTGAAACTATAAAACTACCAGAAGAAAACATAGGGGAAAAGCTCCATGACATTTCTCTGGGCAATAATTTTTGTGGATATGGCTATAAAAGCACAGGTAACAAAAGCAAAAATACACAAATGGAATTATATCAGACTAAAAAGTGCTGCAGAGCCAAGGACAAAATCAACAAAGAGACAACCTGCAGAATGGGAGAATATATTTGCAAGCTATACAACAAAATATGTAAGGAACTCAAACAACTCAACAGCAAAGACAAAAAACAAAACAAAATGAAAACAAGTAACGCCCCCAAAATGGGCAAAGGACCAGAATAGACATTTCTCAAAAAAAAGACATACACATGGCCAATGGAGTACATGAAAAAATGTTCAACATTACTAATTGTCTCAGTCTGTTTTGTGTTGCCATAACAGAATACCACAGACTAGATAATTTATAAAGAAAGTTATTTCTCACAATTTTGGAGGCCAAAAAGTCTAACAAGATGCTGGCATCTGGTGAAGGGCTTTTGCTGCATCATCCCATGGTGGAGGGTAGAAAGGCAAGAAAGCACGGAAGACACACAGTGAGAGAACTTTGAACTCACCTTTCTAACAAACCCACTCTAGAGATAATGACCCACTGCCATGATAGTAACATTAATTCAGTTATGAGGACAGAGCCCTCAGGACTTAAACGCCCCTAAAAGTTCCCATTTCTCAACACTTGTTGCATTGTGGATTAAGTGTCCAACACATGAACTTTGGGGGACACACTCAAATTGTGGCACTAATCATCAGGGAAATGCAAATTAAAACCACAATGAGATATCCCCTTACACTTGTCAGTTGGCTATTATCAATATCAAGATGAAAGACCATTAGTGTTAAAGACAATGTGGGGAAAAGAGAACCCTTGTACGCAGTTGATGAGAATGTAAATTAGTATAGCCATTATGTAAAACAGTATGGAGGTTCCTCAAAAAATTAAAAATAGAACTGCCATATGATCCAGCAATCTGACGCCTGTGTATATATTCAAAGAATATGAAATCAGTATGTTGCAGGCTTTAGGAATACTTAAGCCTATTAATATTTGATTTTTGTTTTATTATTTTTCTGATTGGAATTGGATCAACTATATGAGATCCCTCCAAAAGACACCCATATTCATTGCAGCACTGTTCACAATAGCCAAGATATGTAATTAACCTAAGTGTCCATCAATCAATGAGTAGATAAAGAAAAATGTTGAATATATACACAATTGAATATTATTCGGCCTTAAAAATTAAAATTTTATCATTTCCAACAACATGGGTGAACCTGGAGGACACTGTGTTAAGTGAAATCAACCAGGCACAGAAAGACATCTGTCACAGATCACACTTCTGTGTGGACTCTAACAATATCAAACTCACAGAAACAGATAGCAAAATGGTGATTACCAGAGACTAATGTGGTGGGGAGTAAAAGGATTGGGGAAATATTTGTCAAAGGACACAAAATTTTAGTTATACAGGAAGAATATACATACATCGGGGGACTATAGTTAGTAACAATATGTTGTACTCTTAAAAATTGCTGAGAATAGATTCTAAGTAGATTTTAACTATTCTTCATTTCTCAAACCAGTATCATAAAGTTTACAACAAAAAATATTACTGAGATAGGCCAGCGCGGTGGCTCACGCCTGTAATCCCAGCACTTTGGGAGGCCGAGGCAGGCAGATCACGAGTTCAGGAGATCAAGACCATCCTGGCTAACATGGTGAAACCCCGTCTTTACTAAAAATACAAAAAAATTAGCCTGGCGTGGTGGCGGGTGCCTGTAGTCCCAGCTACATGGGAGGCTGAGGCAGGAGAATGGCATGAACCCAGGAGGCGGAGCTTGCAGTGAGCCGAGATTGCGCCACTGCACTCCAGCCTGGGCGACAGAGTGAGACTTTGTCTCAAAAAAAAAAAAAAAATATATATATATATGATATATATATATGTTATATATATGATATATATATATGTTATATATATGATATATATATATGTTATATATATGATATATATGTTATATATATGATATATATATGTTATATATATATGTTATATATATATATGTTATATATATGTTATATATATATATATTTATTACTGAGATGATGCATATATGAAGTAGCTTGACCTAGCCATTCTACAGTGTATGCATATATCAAGACATCATGTAGCACACCAAAAATTTATGTATTTTTAGTTAATTAAACCAAATTTACAAAATTTTATAGGAAGATAGCTATAACCATTTGTTTATGTGTTGTTTATAGCTGCTTTAATTCTACAATTGCAGAGTAGAGTAATTGCAACAGAAACCATATGAGACCCCAAATTCTACAGTATTTATAATCTGGCTCTTTACAAAAAAAAATTGCCAGTGGCTGCCCTAGGAGATAGCAAAGCAGAAAGATAGAAGCAGTCTGAATCCCCAAATGACCATGTGAAATACAAATACCATCCAACCTAGACCAGAGACTTTGGTGTTGTTATATGAGAAAGAAACTTCTATTTTATTTAAACAACTTTTTGGGGCCCTTGAATTATAGCAACATGATCTTCATTCTAACTGCTATACCCCCCCATCTTGGTTTTTGTGAAATTATGCTATTTGATTTTCTTTGTCATTTTTAATGAGGTTTGAGAAATTTTCTTCTTAATTTACAAAGTCCTTTGCATTTTAGGGAGTTAAATCTGTATTTGTAATATAGAAAATAATGTCAATAGGTTGCTTGATTTGTATAATACTGATATAGTCCTATGTATTTTTTAAATGTTTAACTTTCATCAAATCTATCATTATTTCCTTTCATAATTTCTTACTTTGCTTCTATATTTAGAAAATTTTCCTTATCCCAAGATCAGATAGACAGTTGTCCTTTTTGGTGTTTTTTAAAAATTTTCTGAATATTTCACTTATAATTTTTCATTCCCAATGAATATTCATAACAGTATCCAGCAGTACTTATCGAAGAGTTTCCCCCTTATATATATTACAATAACATATTATAAGCATGTATTATACTTACATCATATAACCTTATATTAGAAACGTATAAATATTAGATTTTCTTTCAAAGCTTTTATGTTGTTTCATTGCTCTATTCTTTATTTCTCAAACCAGTATCATAGAACTGTAATTATTATAGTTTTAGAGTTTAAGTAATATCTAGTATGACAAGTCACCCTTATTTATTTATACTTACAGTTCCTAACATTTTGAGTACTATGGAGAGGGGGATGACTTTTTAAATTTTATTTGGTAAAATGATAAACATAAAGTGAATTACAACTTACTGATTTATTGCAACTACAAAAAAGACTGACATAGAAGAATGCACACAATACACATAGGTGAAAAAAATCACATGCCATATATATCATATGTTCTCACTTTTCATAAGTAAACCAGCAAATACGTTGACGTAGAGCACATGCCTGTAATCCCCACCACTCTGGTGACTAAGATGGAAGAATTACTTGCGCCCAGGAGTTCAAAACCAGCCTAGGCAACATAGTGAGACTCTCATCTCAAAAGGAAAACAAAGTAAACCACCGAATACTTTAAATTTCATAGAATTCTTCATTATTTGGCTAAAATAAATAATTTTTGGCTACCATTGTATAACTTGTTATCCTTTTAATATATATTTTGTCATATAATTATTGCAATAATTCAGAAGTTATTAATACTACTGTTATTTTCATTTTAGAGACTGGAAAACTGGATAATGCAGTTAAGTGATTTGATTGAAATAGTTAAGTGTCTTAGTTCCTTCAGGCTAGTATAACAAAATACCATAAATTAGGTTGCTTATAAATAATAGGAATTTATCACAGTTCTGGAGGCTGGGAAGTCCAAGATCAAAGTACCAGCAGATTTGGTGTCTGGTGAAGGCCCAGTCTAGGTTCATAATGGCTGCTTCTCCTGTTCCCCTCACATGGTAGAAGAGACTAGTTAGATTTCTAGGGCCTCTGTTATAAAGGAATTAATCCCATTCAGGAAGGCAGAGCCCTCAGAACTTAATCACCTCCTAAAGGCCCCACCCTCCTAATACCTTCATCTCGAGAATTAAGATTTCAGCACATGAATTTTGGGGAGACGCAAACATTCAGGTCATGAAGGCAATAAGTAGTAGAGCCTGAGACTGAGCATCCCTGTGCTCTGTCATGCTTTCCAGTCATGGTCATCTGATCATTACTTGTTCTATAGTTGTTCTGGCAGACTCACAGAATCTAGGCATTTTATTTTATTTTTATCCCTGAACACCTTAAAAACCAGGTTTTTATATTGTCATGATCAAATTTCTATATTCAAACTCAATATAAAATAATGACCTCCCATCTCTTGCAGGCTTTAGGAAATATTTATGGGTATTAATTTTTAATTTTTTTTCTGATTGGAATTGGATCTAATGCATAATTGTGATTATTTATGTTCCCATCTAGGAATGTCTTCCCATTTTTTAACATATTTTATTATTTTTTAATTTATTTTTAATTGAGACCAGATCTCTCTCTGTTGCCCAAGCTGGAGAACAGTGACACAGTCATGACTCACTGCAGCCTTGACTTCCTGGGGTTAAGTGATCCTCCCACCTTGGCCTTCCAAAGTGCTGAGATTATAGGCATGAGCCATCGCGCTGGGCCATTCACATGTTTTTAAATGTATTTCAAAAATATTTTTTAAAAGTCTTGCCTATTTATAATTTTAGTAATTTTATTATAAAATATATATGCAAAAGAATATTTAATATGTGTTCAGTTTAATAACAATGAAACAAATATCCATATACCCGATACCCAGGTTATAAAGTAGAGCATGAACAGTAATTTCAAAGTGCCCTGGCTACCTTAACTTGATTCAATCTCCACTCTCTGGGGTAATTTCTATTCTGTGACAATAACTTCTTGCGTTTCTTTAAGTTTTACGACATATCTATGATTAGTAACAATTAACTATCTAGTTGTTTCTCTTTTGAATCTTTATATAAATAAAATATTACTGTAATACATTCTTCTCTGACTTGATTTTTTTTCCTGAACATTGTGTTTATAAGATTCATCTATGTTAATGGACACAAGAATGCTTTATTTATTTTCTCTACTTTATAGTAAATCATCACATGAATATACCACAATGCATTTATCCATTCTACTATAAATGGACATTTGGGATGTTTCCAGTTTTTGCTTTTACAAACAGTGCTGCTATAAATATTCTGGTGTATGTTTCCAGGTGCAAAAATCAATGTGTGGTTTGTGGACCCAAGCCAGTTTGCTGATTGTTTGCTACAAGTTTGTGATGGGATAAGTACAGAAATGAAGAGCAAGCATTTAGAAACTTTAACAGTAATCTGGTTTTGCTATAATATCCAAGCACAGAATCAGTGAACTCATATCATTTAATAGGACTTCGCTAGTTTGATAATGTTGAACTCACAGTATGACAAAAAATAGTTATCAAGATCTGCTGTAAATAATGCCTACAGTTAATAATATTTTCTTGTACGCTTAAAAATTTGTTATAAAGGCCAGGCATGGTGGCTAACGTTTGTAATCCCAGGACTTTGGGAGGCTGAAGAGGGCGGCTCACTTGAGGCCAGGAGTTTGATATCAGCCTGGCCAAAATGGCGAAACCCCATCTCTACTAAAAATACAAATATTAGCCGAGTGTGGTCGTGCACACTTGCAGTCCCAGCTGCTCAGGAGGCTAAGGTGTGAGAATCACCTGAGCCCGGGAGACGGAGGTTGCAGTGTGCAGAGATTGTGCCATTGCACTTTAGCCTGGGTGACATTGAAAGACTCTGTCTCAGAAAAAAAAAAAAAAAAAGGGTTCTAATCCTGGCTTTAAAAAAATTAAAAATTAAAAATTTGTCACAAGGTAGTTCTCATGTTAAGTATTCTTAGGACAATAAAATAAAAACTTTAAAAAACACACATACAAGTCATGCACAATAGAACCATGCAATATTTTTAAAATTAGATTGGGAACTGCAATCTAAATGTGTATAAGCCAGCACTATAGCAAAACCTTGTCTGTACAAAAAAATTTAAAATTTAGGTGGGCATTGTGGTGCCTGCCTGTAATCCCAGCTACTCAGGTTAAGGTGGAAGGATCACTGGAACCCAAGAGGTTGAGGCTGCAGTGAGCCATGATCACTTTAATGCACTCCAGCCTGGACAATATAGCAATATCCTGTCTCAAAAATAATAAGAATAATAATAAGAAGAAATTAATTAATTAAAGTGTATAAAAATGGGATAAAATGAGGACATATACTTTTATACATACATGTATAGTCTTAATTTAAAGTTAAGCCTACTTTTAAAATTTATAATTTAACATTATTAGCTAAATTAGGGCTATAAAATTTGTGTATTTAGTTTTAATCTTTAATTTATTGACAACAGTACAAGCTTCACTTTTTTTTCTTTAATTTTGGTCAGGACAAAGTATACCTTTTCAGAATGTAGTGGTAACACTAAACAAAATAATGAAAAATAAACAATTTCAAAGAAATAAAACATTATCTTCCATATATTTGATTTAGTTTTTTAGCCATAATTGTTGGCAATCTGTGAAACTATACATATTCCTATTTAAACATAAACACTTCATAGATGGTTTTACAAAGCAGTTGGTGTTGTTAAAGCTAAAAAGTCATAAAAAACTGCTGAGACATTAATGAAAGACTGCATCAAAAGTGTGTTAGAAATGATAGCTTCAACCACTGCAAAGAAAGTAGCTCAAGTCCCACTTTTCAATGACAGCATACTTTAAAACTCTACAGAAAATGAAGAAAAATAATAGACTCACTCACAGAACAAATACAGCTAGGAACTGGATGAATGCAAAAATATCACTAACTTGGCAACTATTTTAATCTCTGTGTAAACTGTATAGGCTGGTGATATAAAGAAATATTTTCTCAACGTCATTGATGACTAGAAACAACCAGCTATGGGTTTGTAAAACTGAAAAGGATTGCATTGACATAATAGTTGGGAGTTTAAGTTTCATTAAGATAATGTTCTGATGGCACAGTTGCAATGACAAGACAATATTCTGAAATAGTTATGCAGGTTAAGAAGCTTTCACCTTCAATACTGTGTGTGGAAACTGGAAAGAAAAAAAAATTTTAAGGAGCTTTCATGACAATAGAAATCAATATTCTGATTGCTTCTATAAAAGACTGTTAAAGACTTGCTATAAAAAAAGTCTTAGTGATGTAGTAAAAACTGAATTTTCTAAAGAACAGTTTTAAGTTAGAAATTATTATATTATGATTATAACATGTAAGCTTATTGTATTTAAAAAAACTATTTCATATGGAGATATAATGCTTAATAAAGGAAAATGTTCAGTAGAGAATGTTTGAAGTTTTTGACATGATTTAATATATGTGAACTCTTAATATCTTTGCAATTATTAAACCATTTTGATCCCAAGTAAAGATGTGATTGAGACCACCAGACTTACTTCATTGTCTTTATCTTTAGTCTATTCATTGCTCTTCGTACTTCTTTCTAAGAAAAAATGTAATATGCTTTTTAATGTCAGATAAAAAACAAAAATGAAAATCAGAAGCCTAAAAGAACAAAGTTTTTAGATTGTTATGACGTGTCCTATAATTTAACAATATTATCAATGAAGATCTTGATATTGCACATCAGCAAAAAATTATTATTGAATCCTATGAATCTGACAGAGCACTTTGGAATTTACTTTTCATCAAAATGCAGACATGTAAAAAATTCATCATTTAAGTTAACTATAAATTAAAACAGGTTATGGATGGAGATTTGAAAATGAATTTTGAAAATACTAAATAATTATGGCGTCCGCCTGTAATCCCAGGCTCCATGGGTTAATTTTGTATGAAAGTTAAAAATAATTATGTTTTCATTTACTCTTTGGATGCTTTAATCTCATTACTATGAATTAATCCTGAAGATACACTTCCAACCATGATAAATATATGCACAATGTTTTTTATTATAGGATTGTTTG
This sequence comes from Symphalangus syndactylus, assembly GCF_028878055.3. NCBI lineage: Eukaryota > Metazoa > Chordata > Mammalia > Primates > Hylobatidae > Symphalangus > Symphalangus syndactylus. Next base: position 73,809,839 of record NC_072429.2, on the reverse strand, counting down.
TAATTGCAAATATTGAAACTGCCTAAATATCCAAGCCTAGGATGCTGGTTAAATATACAGTGAATACACATACATGATGCAGTACTATGCAACTACAAAGAAATAATGAGGAAGATCTCTATAAATGGATTTAGAGTAACTTTCAAGAGATATAATTAAGTGGAGAAAAAAAATCAAAGTGAGGGAAAAAGAAAAGCATATATATTTACTCTACTCATGAAAGAAAAAAACAAAAACCATTATGCATATATCTGCTAATCTTTATGAAAAATAATCCCACTGAAATTGGTTACATATGATTGCAGTATAGAGTAGAAGAGATAATGAGTGTGAGTCCTGTTGTAATTCTTTTATATATATTGTTTTTACTTTTGAAAGCATAACATACATATTTAACATTTTCATTAAATAAGAATGGAAGCAGAAAAAAAAAACATAAAACAGAAAGAAAGCAAGGTAAAATGCATGAAGGTAAATTGTATTCCAAATGAATATTGTAACTGAAAATGAAGAAAGGAAGGGAGGGAGGGATGGAGAGAGAGAAAGAGGGAGGGAGATTGAGAGAAAAGAAAGGAATTAATCCAAGTTTCCTGTGAACTCATTATTTGTCTGTATTCCCTCAGTCTGGAGCAGGGTTGGATGTTAGGGACAGGGACAATGTTCTAACATATCCAGAACTTGTTTTAGGTTTTACAGTGGTACAGTGGAAGTAATTCTGAAACAGTTTTAGATGTCAGTATAAGACTAAGCAAATGAATAAATGTTTTGTAGTTATTGGGAGCCAGGGATCTAGCTGTATAAGAAGAGACAAATAGGGAATGAGAAAAGGCAAGAAAGATCATCTGGTGATGGATTAGAATTGGAGGTATGAGAGTGAACTCACGATTTCTTAAATATGCATATGTTTATGTATATGCATCATCATATGTACATACCTGTCAACATGCTGTTGTGAAATTGATTTAGTGTAACAAAATATGGGAACAATTTCAGTAATACAGTATTCCTTGTAGTGTTGTCATCAATCCAGTTTAGATACATCAAACAAGCAAGAAACAAGCTCATTTGTCACATTAAAAACTCTATTAATTACATATTATGAATATTCAAAGTGCTCCTATAGTCATACAATATATGAAATGCCTATTTCACTCATAGCATTTTATTTAGAAATAATTGTGGAATGACAAAAGGTGACAAGTGTAATAGTGATTCTTTATATTAATTTATAGTAATCACACTTTCAATAAACAGTTTGGTTTGTCTGACTATATTTTCATCAGTGTTACTTTATATTATTTTATTAAAATATATATGTCTACCAAATCTAATGATAAAAATGAGTTTATATTTTTATGTCTATGTTTTTAAATTTATTGTTTTCTGAAAGTGTATTAACATTTCTTTTTTTATTTTATTTTTATTTTTTTTTTTTGAGATGGAGTCTCACTCTGTCACCAGGCTGCAGTGCAGTGGCGTGATCTCAGCTCACTGCACCCTCCACCT